>NC_134189.1:28354940-28704810 GCF_964188355.1 Buteo buteo | reverse complement strand
AGCACAGTTGCAGAATTAACAGGTTTAGGTTTTTTTATACTTTCATTTGTATAGCAATAATTACTATTCATTTTGTAGATGTTCTTTTATGTGGTTTAACATTATGGAAAGTAATGAAACAAAATTAAGGATAGTAATTAGGAAAAATGTAAACAAATAACAAAATAAAGAAGCTGGAAATTATTGCCTAATATACATGCAGAATGTACTATGAATTTTGTATACAAAGCCCCCAACTTTGTAAAATCTTCTGACTAAGCATCCCTTTAGTGGATTTAATTTTAGTATGTATGCAGCATGTTTAATGACATTTTCTCTCAGATGCTATTGCTTTGTGATTTGGGTGTTTTAAAGATTCATTTATCTTCTAATTCTAGTTGTTCCAGATCCATAATCATGGTCCTTCTATTAATCTGGGCATGGTGCAAATGCTGAGAAACAATCAGACCCTGCCCCGTGGAGCTTGCATGGACACTGTAATTCCATCTTCTCTTTTTCTTTTTTAACCCTGCATTTTAAATACTTCTCTTGTTATTGTCCATATTTAGACAAAGCTAGTTCTGTAATTCATTACATTCACAGTAAAATCTAAACAACATGAAGGTTACAATGTGTGCACAGATCTCTGTTATATTTTACAGTGTCCCATTACGAGTCATGCTTTCTTAGTGTAATTACACTTAAGCTAAAGCCCTAACACAATCAGATATCAGAGAGATGTTTTTATGCCACTGTCATTTCATCCACTTTAGAGAAATCGCTCAAATCTTTTTACCTGCTACAGCTTTGTAAAGTTGTAGTGCACTGAGTTCTTGCCTTTGAAAGAATTTGCATCAGTGAAACCAAGTGGAAATTCTTCCAACTTCCAGATCTATTTCAACAGCTACCAGTTGTACTGCCCTGCACCCATTTGGCTTTGTGGTTTGAATAATGTCCAAATGTCCATGTCTCAAGTGAGTCTGTTTAGGTTTTTTTAAATTTTCTTTTTGTTTAGTCTTGCTTTTATAAAGTGCCCAACATTATTGCCAAATTGATTCAAACTGTGTGAGCCCTGGAGGACCTTAATAGAGTGCCCAAGTTCTGTGTTTAGACATGTTAATAAAGCATCCCTATTTGCAAATTGGCCTGCCCAAGTATCAATGACTATGTGCTGAGTGCTTGCCACTGTACAAAATGCAGACACTGATGTGACCTCTGCCACCAGAACTTTTTGTTCTTTCAACAAAAACAATAAAACTGAGAAAAGAAGTATCCAACTTCTATACACACTGGTACAGAACTATTTTTTCAATTGCCTTGTGCTAAGTTACAAAATCCTCAAATCTACAAAGTAGTAGAACTTCTTGAAAGGAGTTTACACACATAGTTTTATACATTTAAAGGATACATACACTAGATTCTTTGCAGACCTATTTTAGCAGGTGATGATCTGGACAACAACAGAAAAGAGAGGGAAACACCTGATGCCACCTATAATCTTATACCCATGTAAACTTAATCAAGGGAGTGCTTATATAAGAATGTGTTACACCTAATAAAAGGTGTAGTAGGTCAGGCAACATTACCAGAAATGACAGTGAGAGAAGATAAACAACAACGTCTACAACAATAAAACAGCTTGAGATTAATATCATGCCTATAAACATTAGAAGCTTCTTTCTAGGCTTTTTACTTGTGCAATCATGTTCATGGTGTGCACGTGTACATCTCTCCCTCCCAAAGTACCTCTACAAGTCATTAACAGCTTTTAAACAAATTTGTCAGACAGCAAGGGTTCCAAACTGAGTAACTGAATTCTTACAACATTAGTGAATTCAAGTGACCAGAAACCCTACAATTGCCTCTGCTGAGAAGAGTGTCATTTAGATTAAGGTATTTTTAGATGTCAAGTATCCATGTGTGCAAGAGTGACCATACAGACATCTCAACCATGAAAAAAGTTTCAGTCAGAGATTGCTCTTCCTTAGACACCATAACGAATGATGAGATGTACATCTCCATAAAGCACCAGAGTAGTTTTAATATTTAAGGAATGGATTTTTCTTTTGGACATTTAATATCATTAATGGCAAAGTTCAGAATAATGGAGAGGTTACTGCAGTGCAACTGAGGGGGGATCTGAGGATAAGTGAGGCTGCAGGGCACAACATGCAGCACAATGTTCTAGGCACATGGGTTTGGTTAAAGGAAAGATAGCAGGGAAGGCAGATGGTCCATACCAGGTTGTAAAAGTAGGGTGTTTGCCGGGTTCAAGCTAACAGATGTATCAGCAGACAGGTACTGAGTGCTGAATGGTAATAGTAATGAGTTTCTGCTTGGTATGAAAAGCCAATGCAGTGTTTTAGAGTGGGTAGGGGAAAAGAAACTGGACTATGAGACTAACATACAAGGACCGTGGCTTCTAATGGCTTCGCTTGGATAAGGTTACTGTTACAAAGCCAAAGGAAAGCAGATTGTGGTACCTATAACAAGAGATACAGTATGGCAAGGACCAGGATTTTAGCAAGAGAAGAAACCAACATCTTGTTTTGAAGAAATATTTGGCAGAGTGGGGAAGAGAAAGAATGAGGTGTCAGACCATGCTTCTCAAGTTGGGAACCCCTTGGACTAGTTTGGCTCCAGTTTGCTTGTTATCCTATCTCTGCATATAATATCACCTTTTGAATGATTAGCAAAAGCAACTATGTCACCTCTGCTTGAAGGGGAGAAAGTCAAGCATATGGCACCCCTCTCAGAACCAGGAAGGCACTTAAAAATTCATTAATCTTCTAGAAATACTACCAAGCCTACCTTTGCTAGGGGGGGAAAGGGCTGTTAGGAGATTTTAGTTACATGGGATGAGTACTTTGCTGAAATGTATGTGCTGGGTTTTGACCAACAGCCATTTAAAGAGTCAAAGAGACAGAGCTACTTAAAAAGCATATAAAAAGTAAGGAAGTGGGAAAAAAAAAAGAGACTGGAAGAATTACCTGCTTTGAGAAGGAAGGGAAATTTGTGTGGAGAAAAATGAAATGGCAAAAGGTAAAAAAGGTAAAGAGCATATATTTAAATTAGATATTCAGTGTGCGATTTCAGATAAACAACTGCTGATCTCCATTCACAGGAAAATGTTAAGGAACATAGGTACAGGAATACACAGAGTCACAATCTCAATTATGTGTATGTACAGGGGATGGGTATATAGTAAAAGTAACAGGGAAATCACCAAAGGTGGCAGGCAGCCACCAAGTGGAGAAGAGGACATGAAAAGAACAGCTGCTTAAGTTCAGTAGCATGAAGACCACCTCAGCCAGAAGCAACTCTTAGAGAGCTGGAGTCTCTCAGAGATTGCAGTAAGATCATAGAACGGTTTGAGTTGGAAGGGACCTTAAAGATCATCTAGTTCCAACCCCCCTGCCATGGGCAGGGACACTTTCCACTACACCAGGTTGCTCAAAGCCCCATCCAACCTGGCCTTGAACACTTCCAGGGATAGGGTATCCACAACTTCTCTGGCAACCTATTCCAGCACCTCACCACCCTCACAGTACAGAACTTCTTCCTTACATCTAATCTAAATCTACCCTCTTTCAGTTTAAAGCCATTACCCCTTGTCCTATCACTACATGCCCTTGTAAAGAGTCCCTCTCCTGCTTCCTTGCAGACCCCTTCAGGTACTGGAAGGCTCCTACAAGGTCTCCCCAGACCCTTTTCTCCAGGCTGAACAACTCCAACTCTCTCAGCCTGTCTTCATAGGTGAGGTGCTCCAGCCCTCTGATCTTCATGGCCCTCCTCTGGACTTGCTCCAACAGGTCTGTGTCCTTCTTATGTTGGAGACACCAGAGCTGAACACAGTACTGCAGGTGGGGTCTCATAAGAGTGGAGTAGAGGGGGAGACTGCCCTCCCTCGATGAGGAGATTGAAGTAGACGGACGCCTGTAATCTTGAGAGCAGACGACAGACAACCCTTTATTGCTAAAACACACACATACTTATAGTCACATATTCTGCAAAGTCACTGTACACACGCACAAGCATAAAATATGATTGGTTATATCAACACTGTACACGCGCATAAACATAAGATATAATTGGTTATACTAACTGTACATGCGCATAAACATAGGACATAATTGGTTATACCAACTAAAACATGCAAAACTTGTCTCAATCTAATTGGTCAAGATAAACTGCCGAATTGAGGTTCTTTGTGCCAAGTTCCCTTTATCATGGAATGCGCACCTGCGTTCTTCTAATTGGCATCTTTCTTTTTTTGTCTTCTTGTTTATTCTGTTCAAGGTCTTCTACAGGCATCTGGAATGCTCTTGCAATCGTTAGGTAAATATGTGTCCATACCTCGACCTGCTGGTCACGGTTCTTTTGATGCGGCCCAAAATGCAATTGGCTTTCTGGGCTGCAAGCGCACATTGCCGGGTCATATTCAGTTTTTCATCCACTAATACCCCCAAGTCCTTCTCTGCAGGGCTGCTCTCAATCCACTCATCACCCAGCCTGTATTTGTGCTTGGGATTGCCCCAACCCATGTGCAGGACCTTCCACTTTGGCCTTGTTGAACTTCATGAAGTTCACATGGGCCCACCTTTCAATCCTGTCAAGGTCCCTCTGGACAGCATCCCTTCCCTCCAGCATGTTGACCGCACCACACAGCTTGGTGTCATCAGCAAACTTGCTAAGGGTGCACTCAATCCCACTGTCCCTGTCACTGAAAAAGATGTGGAATTAACACAAAGCAGCCCAACTTCCACTTGGACTTGAGTGTGTGCAGTGGTGGAGAGGGCTGTCGTATTGCACAGGTTATACCAGACAGTGACAAAAAAAGCAACTCTGTCAGAACCAGCAGGCTGGAGAACTGAAACCCTTGGGAGCACACAGCGGATTTAAAGTGGCCAGGGTTAAAGATAAGGAAAATGCAAAGGGTTGAGTATTCATTTGTTCTATCAATAGTTGGGGAGAGGGTGGAGGACAAAAATAAATTAATATAAGGGCAGAGAAAGACAAGAAACTGTCCCTGTAAATCAAGAAAAGCAACAGGAAAAAAGTAAAAAGGTGAAATTGAGAAGATTAAAGTAATGCATGAAGCAGAAAGGGGACCGATATCTCAAGGTCTCATTCTGAGAGATAGTTCTTGTAGGAAAGATGGACCAGTATCTGGTGTGAGAGCAGTTTAAGCAAAGTAACAAGAGCCAAACAAACTTTTCAGTGTAACTTCAACACCACAGGTAGGATTACACTCCCTCTGTCTCTTCTTTGTTGAAGCCATTCTTTTAAGAAACAGTATTCTCACACCTGCCTGAGTGCTGTAACTCTGAAAAATGGATGTGTGGTATTTTCTGTTAGAAGAAATACAGTTTTCAAGAGCACAAAAGTGAATGTAGTTAGCATTCTCCCTTGTAATACTATATAAACAAGGTTAACTTACCTGCCTACGCATAGTACATTTAACAGGTTGAAGACAAATTGACTCAATGAATTCTCTTGTCATAGAAAATAGTGAGAACAATGTTAATGACATTGAAACAGTAAAAGATTGTATTCTAAATGTTCCAACATCTTTGACATTATTTCTGAGGCTCAAACATCACTGGCATGAGATTCCTATTTTCCAAGCTTAATAGTATCATCTTTCATGCTTTTTCTTGGCACCATGAAGAAAAACATTCCTACTGTGGACTTTCCTCTGTGCTTGTCCCAGTGCCTTAATTTTAGTGTGCAGGATCCACTTCTCCCTGTGCCAATACAGGGGTTTTTTCCCCTACTGTCCTTTTGCAAACAACGAGACAACAGACTGGATCCATACGCTGAATAGAGAGAAACTATCTTCTAAACCATCATAACCATTCTAGCAAGTAATGCATATGTGTTATAACCCCTCTTACCTGCTAATTCACAACTTTGGGCATTGCAGGTTGTTCAGTTAGGAGGAGAAACTGGTTAGTGAAGGAGTCAGCTATTTCTTTGATGCCATCCTGTTTGCCTGAATAGAAGAGGACTCAAATAGCAGGAGACTGTCTCTGCTCACAGTGCCAGTCATCTGACACAGTTCAGCCCAAAAAACTCTCCTCTGGCTTTTTGTTAGGACCATATTCCCAATACTTGTTAATTTTGCATACTTAGCTTTCTCTTCTCTATTTTTCATACACACATACTGCATTCACTTCAGAGGGATTCCCAGTGAAGACTCTGTGGCCATATACCGTAAATTCCTGAACAGGTTTTTGTATCTTTGGTTCTGGACAATGAGCTTTGGATTGAAATCTCCCATCACTTCTGCTGCAGTGTTTCATGAGGGAGCTTTACAGCTTCTCATCACTCACTAGCAGTATAAGGCAGCAATTAGGATCAGATTCAAGGCAGTTCATAGCCACATCTCAGTTAACCTCACTCACTCATCACTGCAGCTCAGGACAGAAGGCTGACACCTGTAAGTCACCTCCAAAAGGAAATAAAAATAAAAGAGTCTTTATAGAAGATTAATTACAAATTATATAATTTTAAGCAGCTGTATCCCATCTTTCTGTTAGGATGTTTTCATGTGCTACTCCAATCCAATCATACCTCATTGCATCTGTCTTTGGAGGTTTCCATTCCCTGCACAGATTTCTTTCAGGCTACATGGAGGGACCCCTTGCAACTTCTGAGGCTCCTGAACAGCGTCTGTTGTATGAGCAGAAATTGCTGGCTGAGGCACCCCACACATCGTGTCCTAACGGAGAGGGCCTGTTACTGAAACAGCTTTTGCAATTTCAAGATTGACAGGTATTCTCTCCATTGTTAGAATGAGAAAGGGAGGAGAATAAACTTAACCCTGGAAATGCTCTCAGTTGGACATGACAATTTATTTCCAAGACTGAACCCCAGATTATCTTCAATGACACTGCTTGTATTCACATCAGGTCTATGTGGGGTCCTATCCAAGGTTTACCCACTTTAAGGTTTCCAATCAGATCTGGCTCAAAAGCAAGATTTTCAGTTCAATGGAAATTTGAGGGGGCTTTTCAGATTTGATTTCAGTCCAAATCAAATCTAAGTGAGATATTTTCAGGAGTTCTTCTGAACTGGAAGTTCCCCAAACCATTCAGCTGCTCAGTGATTATCACAGCTAAAATGAGCATTGACTTCACAAAGCAGTGATAGGGACTCAAACTCCCAGTTCCAAGTAGTTCCATCTGTGATTTGCTCTGTGGGGAGGACATGACAGTCTCCAAAGTTTGCCAGAAACTCAGGAACTATCTTGGACCCAGTGAAACCAAACAGGGCTCGAGATGTTTCTAACAAATCACCTTTGTTTCAGGAATTGCACTGTTGCTACTGAAAAAGCATCATCTGCGGCATACCCTGCAATCCTGATCTCTCCAATTGAGAAACTCCAAGCTTCCTCTAAATCTCTCAGTGAAAATGGGCATGTAAAGGGCTGGTGTACTCTGGGTCTTGTCCCACCATAGCACCCACACCCAAGAGCAGGGAAGTGCTCCTGGCTCACACACACTAGAAGCATCAGTAGTAGATAGTCCCATCTATCAGACACTGTCTTTAAATACATTCCAGTCAGGACATTTCAGTTTCTCTTTTTGGAATTAAAAACTTCTGAATGACCTAAGTAATTGGTAGTCTACAGGAACTCCAGGTAGAAGATTTCCAGAAGTCTCCAGCCCCCAACCAAGAGTGAGGAGCACTAGCCTACACGCCTAGAAGTTTAAAAAGAAATAAAGCTAGTCCCCACCTCTTGTTGACAAGAAAGCCAGCTGGACTGCCAGCATCCACACTGAATTCCTCTACTATCACATCAGAAGTTGGTACACTGAGATGGTAGTTATTTAATGGATTTCCTATAGCCTCACAAATCTACAGAAACACTTTTGATTCAAAATTTCTTCCCTGACCTGTGTATGACCCACACCAAAAAATCCAAAACTAATTCATCCTCTCTGCTACAGTCTGCTCTGCTTTATGTCTGTAAGGGAACAGGCAGGGCAGGGCTGCTGCCTATAGGAAGATGAGTCTAGGGGAATGCTGAGGCCACCAAGGCAGGTACCTCATTAGCCAGGGCCCATCCCACAGAACTCAAGGGATGTAGCAAGACAAACCCAGAAATGGTGGCCAGGTCCAACCAAGAATCCAGATATTAAGCCAATACCATCATGATGAGGCAGGTCTCAGGTCAAGCTAGAAAACAAGTCCATAGGTCAGGGTTAAGATCAGGTCCAGCGATCACCATCCAGGTCCACAGCAACAAGGCAGGTCCCAGATCAAACCAGAACGTCAGCCCATGGGTTGAGATCCAGATCAAGCAGCTACACAGCATGGCCACAACCCCTCACCTCTCCAGCAAAGCGCTAAGATAGACTGAAGGGCCAGGGCTGAGCTTAAATAGAGGTCCTGGGCCCATGAGTGTGGGTGGAGGCCTCAGGTGAGGCTGGTCAGGATCATTAAGACTTACTAGTGCACACAGGGCCCTAACAATGCCTTCCCAAGTAATATTTATGCCATTTTGTGAACTAGTTCAAAAACTCCAAGCAAATAATAATTACTAGTCCTTATTAAAAAATATCAGAAAGATCTGCTTAGCAAAATTACTGCCTGACAGAGGCTTCCCTGTCTCTTAATAGTTCCTAGCCACTTTTTATACATCTATTTTGTAACTCATGCAAAGGAAATCATACCACTTTGCAACCCTTCAAGTATTCAGCAGTTTTTAAATGATGACATTACACTACAGCCTTCTTTTTCAATGGATCTAGAGTCAGCTAATAAAGCTTATAATCTACTGCTTTCTTCCCATCTTTTATACAGAACTTGATCTTAAACCCCAAGCCATTCCACTGTGAACAGAGCTTTCACTGAGGTACGTTAAGGGAGAGACTATATTCCAGGAAAACTGTTGCCAATAGCATGGTAGTCTGATATCAGGTTCTCTTTGTGGGAATTGCTTGCTTTCTTGGGAATCCCTGTAGCTACTGTTCCACTGGATTTGCACTTCTCCAAGACACAGGAAGGGAGGAAAACAATTGCCTTTTCCCAGACATGTTCATTTCCCTGAACAACCAATTCTTTGCTTCTTGCTTGTTTAGACTGGCATTTGCAATCAATCCCACAATGAAGCTATCTGGACAAAATATTAACAGCAGTCAATGTTAAGCCTGAACCCATGCTTTTGGGTTACTACAAAACCATACCACCAGTTATTCCAGTCTGCAGTTGGAATAAGTTGCCCCTCTGGTTTTGAATCTGAAGATCCACTGCTGGTCCATTACCATCACAAGCTTCTTTCCATACAAGTAGTTCTGAACATGTTCTATAGTTTTAATCACTAGCAGGGCATATGATAATTTTTCCCAGGAGAGTTTAGCTATTGACTCTTAATAAACTGTCATCCTCTCAAGCCATTTACATTCCTGTATCAATACCCAGTCCATAAACACTAGCATCTGTGTCTAATTGAAAATGAGGTTTGAAGCCCTGGTCAGTTAACAGAGAAGAAGTCAGAAGAACCTTTTCATCTCTGAATACTAAATCACACACTGACCACTGAACTAACATTCTTTTCCTAGTCTTTTTATGCAAATGTTATGTAATATTGTGAAACACAGAAATAAACCTCCTCTGGTAGGATTAAAGTCCCACAAAACTGCACATCTGGGAGTCTCTGGGGAGCTGGCTGGTGTTCAAAGATCTTAAGAGTAGAATTTCCCTCCTCACTGTTCTGTGTGCCAGACCTAAATTCATTCTAACGTAATTCCTATTGCTTTGTGTACAGTTTCAGACCAGCAGCCTTGAGCTGATCCTGGCCCATTTGTAAATATATCTAATTTTGTTCAAAGATACTAGCATGTGCCAGGGTATTATCTAGGTGTAGCGAACAGGCCAGGAGGAGTCCTGGACCAAAGCCTCCTCTGGTGGTTCCTCAAATGTAGCTGCCCACTATGACAATCAAAGGCCATCACACTGAAATGCTGCAAACCTTGCTTGCAATAAAAGGATTTTTTCTCATCTTAGGGCCAATTTCTATTGCCAATCTTCGCTTAATATTCGGTCTGAAAAATCAGATTAAATTGTTACAGGATCTGGGGAATCATCTATTCATGGTCACTCAGAGAAAGCCTTTCAAATTGTTCAAGGTAGTTTCTATACAGGAACCCAGTCTGCCATAATGTTGTGGGTTTTTTCTAACAAGAATTGTGCTTGATGCACAAGAACAGCTGACCGCTCAGTTATGCTCTTCTGATATGTTCTTTTCTATGTCATTTGTGGCCTCTTCTTTCTTTGCTTGATGGCAAAAACAGATGAGGTGGGTGTTTGATGTGCTGGTTCTCCCTCTGATGGCCTAGAGATGGCTTGGAACACTGCAGCCTCAGTCTTTGCTGAATCAAGGAGAAAATCATGACTCTTAACCAAAAGGTCTTTTGGGCCATTTTGCAACTGCCTGTTTAAAGCAACAGCACTATATCAGAACAAATCTAACAGAAACCTTCAGCTCCACCTCTTTAGTGTTCCTCCTATACACTATTCATTCACTCCAGTGGGTTTACATTTTTATGTTTTACATGCATCCCTTTTTTCCTTACGGCTGTTCACTACACATTAGCCACATTATCAAACACAGAAAAATTCACTCCTGCTCCAGATCTACTAAAAACATAACGCATAAGATCCTGCTGTAACCTTTGTCTAAAAGCTGGTTTCAGCCAAGTGTTTCTTCCTCTGGAAGCCTACCATAATACTGAACTGCATTTAGTGTTGCAGGACAGTTTGTTCACAGTTAGATTACTTACTCCACACTAGCAGATCTTCAGAGAATTTGGCACAGGCTGGATTTATAAGGTACCACCTGTCAACTAACAGTCACTATTAGTCACCAAAATTGTACAAGCACAGACTCGTTTAGAGTCTGTTTAGCCAGGCTGGCCTAATAATTGTCAAGTTTGAAGCTGTGTCTACTTTGGTCAGTAACCAAGCTCCCATTCTGGTTGCTCAAGTATATGCTGGGGATGGTCCTGGCTCTTCCTTGCTTTCCCTACTAAGTATAGTGTCCCTTGTTTCTGGCTAGCTGTGTCTTTCCCTCTCTCTGCATTTAGTCAAACTATTTCTTTGCATTACTGTAAATTTACTTTGCCTTATAAGCCACCTGTATTATTTTTATTGATAGCTTGAAAAATGAGACAGGCTATCATGCCAGCATGTATGCTAGCCTCAGAACTGCACCTACAGAGCTCATGGCAGTCAGTTCTCAGCCTCCTTATGAGCGCTTGCTTCCCATCCTAGAGCACTGCTGCAAAGAGTGACAGGTTTATGGGTAAATTCCATTGCCTTTCTGAGGGCCAGCAGCTTCTTCACTCGCCTTGGTCCAGAGAAACACACATAAATTAATCTACTGACAATTTACCTACCACAGAAATGTTCAGTGGTATCTGTGCATTTTACAAGACTCCATAGTCCTCTGCAAGTGAGGTGAGGACTCTGGTTTCTCCCTCTTCCTGATGCTTGGCTATCCTCTAACCCCTGCAGACTTAAAACCAAAGGCCCAGAACTTCTTCAAAGGTCATGATAATGCCACCTCTTTCTGGTGGATAAAGTGTGTAATTCCGTTCGACCTGTATGTAATGACCCACATCCTTTCTGCTCCTTATCCAGCTGTCCCCTATCAGGGAGATAACAGATCATTTGAAGGAGAAGCTAAATATTCCCTTTATGCTTAAACCAAAGGTGCAACAGAAGAGGAAACACTTGAGGCTTTTCACCAGGCTGCAAGAGAGTGGTTACGCAGATGTTGGCCATAACATCTTGCTGAAGGTTAAACAGCGTGTCCGCTGTAGTACTAGGAAAGGAAAGGAAGACTCTTTACTCATGTTTTTCTCTAAATGGTAGATACACACTTCCCTTACCTCTGAATTTCCTTGTCATGATGGGTTTATTTGACTGTATTGTGTGCTTCTGTGATTTAATTGTTATGTTATTAGGGCGAGTAAAATAAAGCTGCAGCTTTTCTTTTGCTGTATTAGTGCAGTTTAATTACATTTGGGAAAGGCGAAAAGGAGAGTGGGAGCTTGCCAACATTAATGCTGTCTGTCATTCACAGCCCATTGATGACAAGGAGTTGAAAGCTTGGCAGTTACTCTGGTAATCAGCAACCTGGCTGATGACGAATGGAAAAGATTATGTGAAATTTCCTGAAAGGGGGAAAAAAGAGTTCTCCAAAGCAAGAAAATACAAAACAAGAACAAAGGGCAAAAAACCCCAAACCCCAACTTCTAAATCCAACATTAAATCCTTTTTATAATGTTTACATGAAAGACACTACATGAAAGTTATAATAAATGAAAAAATTCCACTAGTAAACTGTGTTTAATGTCTATAAAAGGGATCTCTGTTCCTAAAATAGGAGCACAAAAATGTCCACTTGATGGTTGAAATGGACTTTTTCCCCTGAGCTGAAGGATATGTATCACTGGCAAAAAAAAAGAACACCTTTCATCGCTATAGATGGCATCTCAGTTATATTTTTTAATTTATAGCACTGAGAAGAAGCTGATCTTTAGAGCTGTTCCAAATATAACTCCAGATCTTTCAAAATACAAATACTTTCTGTTTTCTTTTTTATTCACTCTACTTAATTTTCTCTTTTTAATACAGGAGAATGCAGACATTTTGTCTTACTATTAGTAACATAAGCAACTGCTATTCAGGCTTTAGAGTTATTTGTAGTACTCCAGCCTCTGACACAGTAGTAAACTTCAAGAAAAACACCAGTTAAATGAAACTGGGAACTACATCAGTGGTTAGGAAGGAGAAATTCTACAGTAGTTACATGGTTTTGCTGTGACCTGTACAATGGATGATTTGTGACATTTCTCATTTGTCTTAATTAAAAGCTGAATATCATTCCAAAGCCGGTTTTGGCATCTTTGGGATGAAACAATGCTGGCTTGTCTGAGGTTTTGTCCTGTCATTTTTCTGTAGCTGCTGGATATACCTACTCATTTTCACAACTCACATAATTGTGCTTTGGGATTCCGGACTTCGGCCTTTCATTTTGCTCGTGACGGGCAATTTAAAAGGCCTTATGGTATCTATAGTATTACCAGACCATAGTTTTAAGAATAATAAAAGCCTGTACAATTGGAGAATGTACAATTGTTTGCTCGGTATGCAAGCAATTGTGAGACTTTTGTCTCTTCTATTTTATCAAACACAACATAATACAAGAAAGAAACAAATGGCTTTTAATCATGATGTTAAGCAACTCTGGCAATTTAAAGTTTACCATCAGGTAATGTTGACTATGCAGGACTATGAATCGGGAATTTCTCTTTCACACTGTTGTACAGACATATCACTATGTGGCTTCAGGCTTTTTCCCCACAGGCAAGAGTACCGCAGTTCCATATTTTATGAGGAGTTGTAGGGAACACCTCACCACAGTTGAAAGATGATCACTGAGGTTTACTGGAAAACTACATGAGACTGATTTGATTGATGTGTTTAGTGTTAAGAACTAGCTATGTATTTATCAGATTAAAAATATAATGCCTATTAGAGACCTCCTCTCCGCTGAAGAAATGACAATGGTATTTAGTCATGCACCAGACCCAGTTTTAAATTTCTGTGGAAAAGATATAAAATTCAGGTTAAAAACCCTGTAACACATTTTTTAAGTTAGCAGTGATGTGCCACTGCCCAAGTAACAGGTCTCCCCATTCTGGACAATGAAGAGGTAAGGCTACTTTATAGATAAAGTTTCCTACATACATTGCTCTTTCCATGTGGTAATTATGCCCAGGCATAACCTGATGTTTTTCTGTATTTGTCGAGGTTTTATGGACATACAGCAATGCATCAGAGCTCATGTACGCTAACTCTGACTTCCATGCTATATATTCAGGTGTCCTGGCTAAGACCACACTGAATTTACAGATCAGCTGTTACTTGCACACGTGCATTGAATCTGATCCTTCAGGAAAGCATCATAGGAGCATAAGTCAGACAAGTTTAGGAAGTATTGACTTTAGTGCATATGCATAGACTAGCTCTGCAGTACTTGTGCAGGAAGTCTGACACGTCAAAGAAGCACAGAGGATGGGAAATGGATAATGTAAGAGAGGACGGATTGCATATTTCAGAGATATAGGCTGTCACTCAGCAGTGGTCTACTGTTCCTCCTCTGCTGTGACACTGTGCCGACAGAAGTTTGCCATGAACTCTTATCTGTAAAAATCAAACTGCTCTAGAATCATAGAAAATCCTAAAATAGGCTAGATCTGTTCACTTAATGGGTGGTTTTGAAGTACAGATTTAAATTAAACTACACATAAATAGTTGTCAAACACCAAAAAGCCAAATTAAGCACAAAAATTCAGCAGAAATAAAGTGATGCACTGTTATACAGGATTATATTTATTATCCATTTCTGCCTTCCCCAGTCATCTCCTGAACTTCAATTGCCCAACTACCTTTCAGTTTAGATAAGGGGATCATTTCCTCCCCTATCACTTGAAATTAATTTTTGTCTGTTGCTATGTAAGTGGAGGTTCACATAGAGCAATTTCTGTCATCAAAACTAATCATTCAAAAAATAAGATATATAAGCTCTTCCACCTCAAAGTAACAACCTGTTTGTATAACCAAGGGTAACTCTTTAGGGGTTCCTTGCTTCATTATCCAATGAATTTGATCAAAATCCCATTATGAGTACTGTCCTAATGGCACAACATAATTCCACAATATTTTTCCCCAAAACTCACTAGTTAAAACAAATCAAATAACATTTTGTGGATATCTTATCTGCATCTCTTCAATTTACGCTTGGTATCGCAGCTAACTTAGGTTTTACATGTGCTGTTGTGTACTGATGTGAGTTAAGATAGTCAATCAAAAAAGATGTTTGCTTGCTCAAGTTTTGAAGGTGATGCCACTCAACTGACTGAAGTCACTGGCTAAGCAGATGGCACAGGATGTAACTGATAGAGGAAAGCGATTTTTGAGAGCTGCAGTTTCTTCTGCAGGCAGGGTGAATACCTTCTTTGTTTCAATCCATTCAAGTAGTTCAGTTAAGAACTATTTAACTCAAAGTTGAAAAATCAACGTAAGAGTAGAAAAAGTAGTATTGCCTATTTTCCTCTGTCAATCTACAGCTAACCCTAAGTATGAGAGGATAAGATCTACCTCCTCTAAGATTGTAAAGGACATGGCTACCAGAAGCTTCTAATTTAATTCCCATTCTGCAGGTCATGATTTCAGTTGTTTCATAAAATATTTTCGAATGCAAACATGCTTTTGAAATGCATCAAGCATATTTAAGGTAGTCTTAATGAACAATTTAAAATGACCTCATGTAAATTTTAATTGAATGTCAGTTTTCATACAAGCAGAACTTGATGCAAACACTAAATAAATAACTAAAAATGTGAAGTACCATTCACTATTTTGTAACAATAAAAGGTGAGAAATTAATATTCTGAATAAAAATTTTAAAGCTAAAATAGATTAATTCAATGTGTATGCATACAACATCATCTCTTAGTTGAAGAATCAAAACAGCCAGATTTGGTAATACTGATCAGTTGCCAATTTTTGTTTACATGTTCACCCAAAAGGGAAAATAAATTTCTCTTAACAAAGAAAACTAAAATTTAAAAAGTAAAAAGAAGATCTAAATTACCAAGATCAAATTTTTCTGCTTGTTCTTTTAGACAATAGTTAAAATGAAGGATTTACATCCAACAACCCTTACCCTACCTGGAACATTTAATCAACAATTTTTAATATTAAAGAAAAAAATAAGAACAATGCTTAGCACATTTGCTTCTTTTTTTTTTTTTTTTTTTTTGTTAGGAACTTATTACTCACATTTCCCATGGGGAAACTACACAGCCTCAAGATTTCCAAAAAAAGGTGCCTGTAATTACTTTTCTAAGCTTGTATTCATGCATCTGAATAAGTGAATTGATTGTGAATATGTTCTGCAGCTTCTAATAGGTCCTAACCATTAGGCTGATCAAAAATTTTTCAAGCACATTTATATTGTTGTAAAAACGCTGACACGTCAAAATGCAAACTTTCAAGATAAATGCATGTTTTGCCAGTAACAAAAACTGTGCGGGAAGGTTCTCAGGTCCAATTTCCCATTTCTGATACACAGCCCAGCCTCATCTCCATCTGCACGCGGAGCAGATAATAGCTCAGTGGGTAGCTGAGGTATTCCCCCCCCCTGTGCCGAGGCTTGCGTTCAAGTTTGGCCTCTGCTTTGGTAATACACTGGCTATGGGGCTAGGCTGAGATGCATTCCTTTATTTCCTCCAGAAAATTTCCTAACGCCATCTATTTCATTCTGACATAGACCAAATGTCCAAATCGCAATTTTCTTTTATAGAATGGATATTTTCCAGCTCGGGATTTTTAAAAAGACTGTTTGATCAGCGATAAAGTCACCATGTGCGCCGAACGCAGATGTAACTCCACTAATTGTTGCTACATATCCAGCATGCTTCCCTGCCTAGTAGGCGATACGGGAACAAGCGTGCAGGAATTAAATTTATTCTTGGACAGATTTTAAAATATTTCATTTTAGAATCGCTTGACAATTGTGCAGTAAAGCCTTTTATATGTAATTTGCCTCTCCTCGATGTACGCATTTAACTCTCCTGCTCTCTGCTCATAATATCATAGGAGTGCAATATTATATATTTATGAATCTATCATGGCCTGATTTTGAAGCGCAGGGAAGCTGTGCATGCTCAGTGCCTCTGAGAAATACACCAGGCGCTGGCAGGGAAGGGGCCTTCCCTCACAACACCCCGAAGTTCCCCGCTGCCGCACCAGTACCTCACACCGGACCGCAGCTCCGCGGCCCCCCCGCCCCGGAGCCCCCGAGTCCCTCTCGCCCACCACCACCACCACCACCTGCACTGCTGAAGCGACGGCCAGCGGCTCCCCTGGCCCCGAGGCGCTGGCCGGAGACGGACATTTCGGCCGCGGCGGGGACGCGGGCTCCGGGCGTGCGGACAGCTGGCCCTGACCCCAACGGGCCGCCCGCCCGACTAACGGTCGCCAAAGCCGCCTAACGGCCGGCGCGGCGCGGCGCGGCCTGGCTGCGGGCAGGCACCCGCGGGAGCCCCGCGGCCAAACCTCCCCCGATCTCTGAGGGGAGAAGGGGGGCCACGGGGCACGGGAGGCCGGGACACCCCCACCCCCCACCCCCCGACAGCCCGGCGCGGAGTTCCTGCCTCCCCCCGCCCGCTACACACGCTCGCTCCCCAGGGTGCTGCCTCAACTCTGCCCCGGGGCGGGCAGCCCCGCCGGCGGGCTCCGGCGGGCCGCTGAGGCGGAGGGCCGGGGGGGCGCAGCCTCCCCCTCCAGGCGGAGGCGGCCCCGCGCCGCCCCCCCCTCCCGCTGACCCGCACCCGAGGCGGGAGGGCGCCGACCCCCGCCTCCGCCGCAGCGCGGGCCGGCAGCGCGTCCCGGCGGCGGCCGGGGGCCATGGAGCACCGCGGGCCCCGTACCCGGCCGGGCCGACCCCGGCCGCGGCCCCGGCAGCTTCCTAGCTCCGGCGGCGCCGGGCACTGGCCGGCCCGTGGGGCTCCCCGGCCGGGCGGGGAGGAGGGGAGGGCCGGCAGTGGGGGATTCCTGGTCCCCCAAAGGAGGTGGGGGAGGCGGGGGAGGGGAGGCGGGGGGGGAGGGGAGGCTGGGCTCCTGGAGAAGGAGACGATCGCTAGCACAAAATCCTGCGTCTTCAAAGCAGCCCCGGCGGGCAGGGTAAGTATTTTGGGGGAGCCCCCTCCCCGAGCCCTCCCTGCCCCTGCGGGGATGGGGAGCGGGGAAGGGCAGGGATGCGGGCGGCCGCCCCGGGCGGGGTCTCCCCGCCGGCTCGGGGCGGGGGGCTCGGGGGGGGGGGGGGGATTATGCGCAGGGCCCGTTCCCTGGCGCGGGATCGGTTGGAGGCAGCGAGGGTCGAGCCTCGGCGCTGCCTTCCCCGGCTGGGGACCGAGGAGGCGGGGGGGATGGGTCTGCCTGTGTTGCCGTGCGAGGGTCTGAAACCCCCCCAGCCGCCCCACCCCCCCAAGCGCGTCAGGGCTTTGCTTCTCCCAACCAAGCTTTCCCGTGGCTTCGCTTTGCGCCTTAAAAAAAAAAAAAAATTATATATATATATATATATCTATATGCCCCAAAGCTAGAGAGAGTGAGGCGGTCGGGGGGAAGGGCTTCTCCGAGGAGCGGGAGAGAGGCGGAGGGAGAGCCGCCGAGCGCCTCGCAGCTCCCCTCGCTCTGCCTCCGTGCCGCTCTGCCGGCGCTCGCCTGCCGCCGGGCGTGAGGAAGGAAGGGGGAGTGCGAAGGTAAGGGCTGTCACCCCGCTCTCGGCCGAGGGCTGCCGCTGCCCTGCCCGCCCCTGGCCTCGCCGGGGGCTCCCCTCACCGCCGCGCAGCGGAGAGCAGCCCCCCCGCCCTGCCCCACGCGTGCCCCGCCGCCTCCCGCGATCCAGCCGGGAAGTTACTTTGTTCGCAGAGTTCCCGCGGAGCCTCGGCTGCCGCGGGCGGGCGGCGGCGGCGACCCCCGGCCAGGCTCTGTCACCCCCCCCCCCCCCGGTCTGCCACCGCCGTGTTCAGGTGTCACCAGCCGCCCCCGGAGACCTTCACCGGGAGGGAAGCCCCCGAGGAACGTCCCTGTGCGCCCCTACCCCGACAGCTTCCCCCCGCGTAGCCGCGGGAAGGGGCGGTGGAAGAACTTTCCTTTGTCGTAGGAGAGGATTTAGTGACCTCCAAAGTTTTGTTCCGGGAGGAAACCGCTCGATAAGTTTTTTGCCCCTTTTTTTTTTTTTTTTAGGATTCACGCTGATTTCCGTGTAATTTATTGCGCTGTTATTTGGTATCCAGCACGCTCGGAGCAGTGGGGCAGAAAAAAAAGGCTAGGGGCGTTTAGGTAGGGATTTCGTTGCTTTTAATACCTTGCTTTCTTCATACCAGCATTTTATATTTTGCGCTTTCAGATGGGTAATGTGGAGTACATTTATAAACGCGTATACTTGTCTGTGGGTAATGCAGAGGATAAAGATGGGAAACATGCAGAAACTAGACAGATTTTAAACATTGCGTTCTCTTTGGCGGAAGATCAATAGTTGAAGATTTCTCCTTACACAATCTATACCTTGACGATATCATAATTAAGGGATCTGCTGATAATGTACGGTATTGATAGCCATTTCAACTTCAGTGGAGGCTTAATGAATTTCGTGGGTAATTTAGACTAGTATAAAGGAGCTGTGGATGTTTTGGATAAATGGATAACTAGGCAAGATTATTAAACTTTGTGATTGGCTCCTGATGAAGTGAACTCTTGTTTTTTCAAAAGAATACCAGCAGATATTTAATACAAGACTGCATTTTAAATGTACATGTCTGAAATTTGACTCCCGAAAGAGTGTATCTTTTGAGAAGACCAATTAAGGACTCTTTATATGATGGTAATCCGTGTTGCACCGACTCGTAATAAACAGCCTCATGATGCCAGGTGCTGTAAATTTTTTGGTAGTGTACTATACAAAGGGGAGGGGTTAATTTCTATTTTACATATGGATTTTTTTTAAAAATTATGAAATGTAATGGCTATGCCATGTATAATACATACATGAATTGATTGGTATTAATTATTACCCATGAAATTTAATGGTATGTTTAAACAGTTTTAGCTTGGCTCTTCTGGTTTGTTTCATTGTCTCAAGCTATCTGAGACAGAAGAATCTTAAAATTTCTTGCATGTACATTATTCCTATCTCTTCTCTCCCTGCTCTCCTTTGGTCTAATTTAAGGCAGAGTAACCACTGAGGATACCTGTATATGTTCCTGTCAAGAAAAATACCCATTTTAAAGATACACGAATCTTGGTGGACGAGAGCAAACCCCTCGTTGCCCTGCACAAAAACCTACTGGGCTGGTATTAATAAGATACTTGCTTTGGTGTTAGTTTGTCATGCCAAATAACAAACATGAGAGAATGCAAAGATAAAGCTGGTGCTCTGATCTTTGTTTAAACAGGTCATGTTTTTTATTTAATGCTGCATGCTCATTACAGGAACTGTCAGCAGGAATGTAAAGCGGACTGGAGTTCTGATTTGGCATACGTAGCCAATTCTGACATTCATGTTTCTGCTTCTTGAGTTAATGGCTCATAGAATATAGTGTTGTTTGTGATCCTATTTATTTAATTGAATTTATTATATGGAATTAGAAAAAAATGTCCAGATTATGGCCTTTTAGGAACCAAATATGATCAGATCTGCTGCCTCAGGTGCAGTCCTCCTCACCTGAAGAGTTACACAGGAGTGGCCTCTTCCATGTAGTAGAATATGTAGGGGTGTATAAAAAGGTTACTGTTTTTCAAGTCAGCTACATTTCTACAACTCAATTACAAGGAGGGAGACGCAAATCCCCTGAAACCAGGTAGCTGCTTAGTCAATTATCCAGGCAGTTTCTTTTTTCAGACATATGGAAACTATAAAAGAGTAAATTTAAAAGTGCATTTATAATTGAGAATTTTAATATTTTTGCCCATGAAAACAGTTTTCGTCTCAAATGATTAATAAACATAGTAAAAATAAATCAATGCAGTCCATTTGATTCTTGCTGAACCTTGTTTTGAAGAATTCAGAGAGGATGTGTAAGGTAATCTGAAGGAAGAGCCTTTTCACATGTTCTGTTACATTAAGGTATATTAGAATATTACAATGTACAGTTTGACCTGTCAGAATAAGACTTAAGTGTAGTGCTGGAAACTTTTAATTTGAATATTCTGGATCGTACACCAGTTTGGATTCTGTGATTGTCGTCCATAGGTAAATTGGGTTTGTGTGAGAGTGTCTGAGAGCAAGGTGGTCTCTAATTGTTATTTCTAACTTAAAATACATGCTTCTGTTTAAATTCTGGATACTCTAGGTTATATTTCAAAATATAAGCAAGGTTAGTAATGTAAGAGGGTCCTTTAAGGTCACTGGACTGATCCTTGACTTCCTCTTAGAAAGTCATCTTTTCAGGCTGATGTTTTTACAAATAAAATAACATGTGAATGTAATGCTTGAGCAAGGTTGCAGAATGACAGTCCAGTGTAAGATCTGTTGCAAAAAGGAGCAGAGTTGTTACGGTAATGGCTATTCACCTGCTTCTGCAGTGACCGCCTCTGGAGGGTAAAACAGTTTATTCTTTGTAACTGCTCACTGCTTGACCTCATTGTTGAAACTGTCAACAAGTGTGACAGTTTTGCTATGATTTGATAAGACAGTGGAAATCGTATCAAGATTAACAAATAACCATCACAGTATATATGTAGTAACTTGCAGTCTTAACTGATGTAGGTTTCATTATGCTATTGAAAATGCCATTATTTACCATGGGAGTAAGATTGGGTTCATAATGTCATTTAAATATGCTGTATTGTGTGTGACTATAGAGAGCCATACTGATACTAACGTAATAAGGACTTCTTTTTTTACTCAGATTCAGAGGTGTAATACATCTGTGTAATACATTTCAGTTGCAAGTATTTGCCCTTACTTGTTATATATTTTTAATTTATACATTTCTGCTAAAACCAAGATTACTATATTTAGCATATATCACTTATTTGAAAGCTATTTTTTATGTGGCATGTCTTCTCGACCTTTTAAATTCAGTTCCTCTGCCATACAGCCAGTCCAGCTTCCCTTATGGCAGGTGAGGATCTTGCCATTCAACCAAAGACTGAAGCCAGCAGAGCAGCTGTAGAAGCAGCGCACGAAGGAGACTGATGGTTACTGATATTTCTGACTGTTTTTTCTTTCCCTTTTCCTAATTGGCTGTTTTGCTCAAGCTCCCTTATTGCCAGCTCTCGCAGTCGCATCACTTTGCTTAACGTACTGTATAGCTCAAACATCCTGCTTGCCACTTTAATTCTCACCACCTTTTTCTTCCTCTCACTGACTATCATATCCCATCTTCTCTCTGCTTTTGTCTTTTGTGGCGCTAATCTTGCTTATTTTTTCCTTCTCTGTAAAAGGAAATGGAAGGAACATAGTATTCTGCCATTGCACTGATCATTTCTCTGCGTTGCTGTATTATTTTTCTCCCATATCCTTTGTTGAGTTTCTGAAGACTGTAAGCTGATTGGGGCAGAGACTCCCTGTTACCGTATGGTTGTACAGTGTCTAGCGTAGTTTGCTCTTGGATTTCACCTGGTCTGTGGCTACTCATAATACATAGTAGTACTAGGATTATTTCGACTTTGTGGGACAGCCTTTCTTCTGCTTCTTTGGTAGAAAAGCAAAAAATTTCTTACTCGGAGCTTATCTTAACTGTATTGCTGTTCTGAGGTATATCTCAGTTTTACCCCTCAACACCTTGTCCCTAGTGTGAGTAGGTTTTGGTAAAAGTTCAAGATACCTTGCCTAATGCAGCGGGATGGGATGGATTAAAACTTAGCTACTACCAGTAGTTAACAATCTAGTACCTTGAACAAGAACACAAACAAAAAAATGTCAGCTTCAGCACATTTCAGCAGAAACTTCAGATTTGGCAACACCAAAAAAATGTTCTGGTTTCACCACGTTGATCAAGAAGGAAAAAGAAAAGTCAAAAAATGTGTAGTGAGTTCATTTCACTACTTTGATATTTTCCTCCTAAATGTTTTTTCATTTTTATTTCCCTTTACTTTTCACCCCTAAACTATTTGGCTTTGTTTTAGCATCTTTTGTGTCATGTGAAAATTTGTAGTCAGTCCAAATAAAATTTTCAAAAGAGTTTTTCAAGTGGCTGGCGAATCAGCTGACTTACAGTGCATACAGCTTGGAGTCACATTCAGAGACAGCCAGCCCAGTCGCTGACCAACTATTCCAGTCACTTGGCACAGCCTGCGCGGTGTTTTGCCGTGTGATAGCTTCCACCTGAGCCAGCCTGGCTGCCACAGAGTACCGTGAGTGCACTCTCAGTGTAGCTCTTCTGAATCTTGCTTCTTTTACGAGCAGCCTCTTCAGCTTCGGGGAGAGCAGTGATTTGAAGCGTCCCTGTGTGAGAAAGGCACTGTAGGACTGGATGCTTTGCTAATCAGTAGGATCCATTTTAGGTCTGAAAAATATCCAGAGGTGTTTGACCTGAAATGCTCCCTTTCAGGACTGTGTGTCTGGGACTTCCCCCATACTGTCCTTCTTCTCTCCTTTGAAGGAAGGGGCTTAGTTGCCTTTGTTTTAGTTTCATGTGCACTATGAGGGTGCCTTGTGAACTTGACTTTGTGGGTAGGAGGAGTGACCCAAACAGCTGTTGAGTACTTTTTCTTCCTATCAGTCCTGGAGAGGATACCTGGAAGAATAAATAGAACAAACCCAGTGACTCCCTCCCTTGAACATTAATCAGATGACATGAAGGATTTCAGTGGGATGGATGCAGCTAAATGAGTGAAAAGTGGAAACAACAAAATGAATAGGACAGTGTACTTCATTTTCAAAGTTTTGTGTCCAAGAGAAAAAAATGTAGCTGTTAAGGATTTGCTTGACTAATTTTAGAATTTAACTCTGGGCCTTAATAGAAAAAGATACACTCATCTCAGAAGTAATATCACTATAAATATGTGTACATGTAAGCTGTGTTCTGCATTCCACCTTAAATATATTTGTGTGCCGGTACTGTGACATTTCATTCATCTTAAACTACAGGAATAGATTGGCCACTTTTATTTTCCGTTCTCGTGTATTGACACAGAGATCAGCAACCTTTCAAGAGGTGCTAGTGCTAGATTTCTTTCTGAAATCGGACGAGAATATTGGCAACAGAAATTCTTCCACACCTGAGAGGTGCTGCTGCACAAAAAGGGAAGACCCTGTGCACTGTCTTAACGGTATTAACTTGCCGGTGTGTGAAGCGGCAGCTCCCGGCTCCCGCTAAACTCCGAGCGGAGGAGTCGCTGCCTCCGCCGCTGGCTGTTGGGGGTGCTCCGTGCCCTTCACCTCCGCCCTGAGCCACCCCGGCACCTCTGCCCTCCTTTGTTGACCCACAGACTAACGCTGTCGGTGACCAGCGCTGATTTTTAACGCTTACGTGGAAGCTACTCAAACTGTCTACTAAAATAAGCCTCTGCTCAGTGTGAGGCTTTGACATAGTCCGATGTAATTTCGGTATTGGAGCGAACATGCTAAACCAGATGGGATGTATTCTGCCCTCAGATACGCATGAATGATCAAATCGGTCAAATTCTGTGTATTTATACACAATTTCCATTGAAATCGGTTTGGGTAAAGTATGTGTTGCAGGCAAGTAGGACTTCACCCTGCGGGATTTGTATAGATGAAGGCTAGGAAATGAGTGTGAGGCCAGTTTCACAAAAGGGTGAAGAAAAAGAACATTCTTCAGTTAAAAAATAAACCAAACTGTTTCTTAAATATATAATGTTTCAGTACTTATACCGTCTTCTTTTCAGTAAATAATATTTTGAGAGATTCAAGAGCTTAATCAGATGACATGCCCAAATTGCAGACTGAAATGTAGAATCAAATCCCCACAACCCTAATTTATTCCTGTTGGAATGTCCATTTTTGATAATTTTCCCACATAACCAGTATTTGTAGCTATTTTCCCTTAGAATGAGTATTATCATTTGGGGACTTGTAATTTGTCTTTTATGAATGTATACTCATGATTTCCAGTAACGTAGTAGATTTTGAAATACCGCCAGAGATGAAGGCAAATTTTTTTAGAGTGAGGAATGAGTTTTGTGGCTTTTAGATACTTATTTAAGATTTCCTTCCCTAGAGGTAATTACTTAAATAGATTAGCTACCTCTGCAGGTATTTGGGGATAAATACAGGTAGTATTGAGCCAAAACAGTAGATTTTTCAGGGAAAAGATTTGGTTTTACTTAAGAATAATGTATCCATTTAAATATTTTATCCAAATATGATAATGTTTTATACGCTCAGGCAAGATCATATGTAGGATCACAATAATGCATTTAGCCTTGACAAATGTTCAGTCTATTTGTAAATCTTAGAGTATTGCAGTGTTTAAAATATATTGGATATATTGTGAAGTGGAAGTTTAAGGTGAAAACAATATTATTAGGTTGATGTTTATTTTTAAAATCTAAATGAACAGTTATTTGTATAGATCAGAAT
Source organism: Buteo buteo (assembly GCF_964188355.1). Lineage (NCBI taxonomy): Eukaryota > Metazoa > Chordata > Aves > Accipitriformes > Accipitridae > Buteo > Buteo buteo. The sequence goes on along the minus strand of NC_134189.1, from coordinate 28,679,696 downwards.
TTGATTCTGAAAATGATACTGCTGATGAGCCAAAATAAAATTAAGTCTTCATAAATAGAATATTCAGTTACTGTAGTTTTGGGAACCTAGATAGGGAAATGAAAAAAAGTAATAAAGACTAGCTAAGAAGGTTTCTAAGTGGTAACTACTTTAAATAAATACAGAATTAGATTTCGTAGGTAAATATGCAATTTTTGTGTTTTCTGAACTCATTCATCTATTTCTTTTCTGGATGCCTGGTCAGAACTTTGACATATAGTAGGTACAGTATATTTTTGGAGGCAGCTCCACAGAAGTGGATGTTAGGGCATAGTTCTGAAAGACAAATCATTTATCTCATTTCCTACTTGCTCTGTCTTTATGATCTTCTTACGACAGTTAAAGCTAACAAGTATGTTAGTGTTCTTTATAAACAAAGTAATGAGAGGAACATATAATATTTGTGTCTGAGAGCAGTGGAAGAAAACTAATTTGAAGAAAAAAATGAGTTTCAGTGAAGAATTTTGTCATACTGTATTTGACAGGTCATTATAATCAGCAAAGGAGAACAATGATGTGTGTTTTAGCCTGGTGAGAAATATCTTGGGGGATTTTGTTGGTTTTTTTCTAATGCAGATTAAGGTAATTTTAATTACAGATAAATAAGAGGTCTTATTTAAGTCACTGAATTTTTTTCATGTTACAAAACAGATTGTTCAGTTCCCTATAGATCTGCAGTTAAAAAATATGTGATACATATGATGAGGCGCTGAAGTATTCATTGATAGGTCAAATGGGAGACTCTAAAGAGAAGAGGGTAGATCTTGCCTTTCTTATTGAAATCAGCAGGATTTTGAGGCATACAAGTAACTCAGAATTATGCCCCCTGGTTTTGGTTATATGGGTGGGAATAGCTCTGAGTCCCAGGGAAAAGATACGGTCACACAACTGAGTATTATCTGACTGATAACAGTTAGCAAATTTAGGTTTGCTGGCACTGAAAACCATCTCGGATGTGTTTGGTGTAACTTCTTTCAGCAGAAGCCACTGAAGAGAGCAGAGACCGAAAAACGGGATGCTTAAGATCCCTTTTGAATAAAGCTGCACCACAGGCAAAGGTTTTTGAAAATACCACAGTGGAACATATGTGCTCTAGTTGCCAGATGAGGATTGTGAAACCATAGTAAGAGCCATAGTAGAGAGGTGATTGTGAAAGTTTTATCCCAAGTTTTGACCTTAATCCAACTTCACAAACTTGCACAGCAGCACACCCAGATGTTACGCCCCGAGGAGCAGACGGAGCAGCGTGTGTTGCCATCACATGGTGATGAGGGCGTTCCATTTTTTTCGCGAAGACAAATCTGTGTTACAGAACTCGGCCTCGTTCGTACGTTTATTTGCCGCTGACAGCCGTGACTTCTTCGCCTGCGTGGGTGTGAGGTTAGTGCCGCCCTTCGGCGGTGCCGAGGCCTGAGGCGCGCAGGGGCCAGGGAAGCGCGGGCGCTCCCTCGCCGCTGGGGACAGGGGGCTGCAGCCTTGGAGGCTGTCGCCCTGGCTCGTTTCACCACCGCTAAAACGGCATTTATTAAAACTGACGCTCTCAAATGCCGTCCTGCTGCTGTAGCCGAAGTAGGGTTAGGTTTCCTGGCAGGATTTCTAGGTCGCTCTGTTCATCGTGGAGAACCCTGGGAGGTTTGTAAGGGTGGTAAACACCTTAAATGGCACCACGGGTTATGAGATTGCAATTCAGATTATCCTCTGGGAGTGTGGTTTTTAACACTGTTTAGTTCTCACTGATGCAAACTGCAGGTACGTAAAGCATTTGCTTTGGGTAAAGGTCCTACAAGTGCATATTGCACTTCAATACATTGCAGTTTCATTTGTTTATTTTTTAAATGCAACGGGGTATGTTTCTGTCTAGGACAAACCGTATTCATTTAGAAAGCTTAATGATTCCATCAGTATAAATGTCCATGATCGACCTTAAAATCTACAAGTGTCTCGATGACATTTGATTACGCTGCCTTCACTTTAAAGTTCTCATTTGTCAAGTGAGTCCAAACCAGTCTGCTAAGGGGGGGACTTGGTGGTTTTGGTTTGCCAGGACTTGCATTCTGTTTCAGAAAATGAAGAGGAGAGTGTATCCCTTTGGAAAAGCTTTCATCTGCAGAGTGATTTGCCTGGCTCATCCTTTCCCACAGAATAATGCCTTTTTAGGATTATTTCAGTATTCATTTCCCGATGGCAGAACTGAAGATAGCAGACTAATTCCATTGATTGGCTTCTATCTGGAGTATCTGAAATGGGCATTTTAGACAGCAAAAAACCGTTAGCATTTTCAGCCTATTTCTCATAGTAAGTGATTGCTTTACTGGTTCCAGTATGTTTGCTTATTGCTGGTTGGTCTAACAAGATTTTTGTGGGGGGTTAAAACAAAAATAGTGATTTGTGATAATGAAGCCAATCACTAGTGGTTATAGGAGTGCTACTATAACAATTGGGACCATTGCTGCAGAATACTGTAGCACTTTTGGGGGGTTTAAATAAAGGGTCTACTTCTCCGTGTAAAGGATGACCTGACAGATTAGGAAGAGCACTGTAGTGCAGTATAGGGGATGAAGCTCTTGGAAGGGTTTCTGGTTAACAGTAACCAAGCTTTGCACAAGAAGCAAGTGTGTCACTATGCAGTCTATCACAAACTCTTACATGCTTCTCTAAGTTATTTTACTGGTATTGTCTTACTGGCTTTCCCTGAAAAAATATGGCTTTGATGTTTTATAGCTGCATGAAAATGCCTCTTTTTTTTTTTTCCGATACTACATTTCATTTCTTCATTGCCTCCCCAAATCCTAGCTTGTCAGACTTTCTGAACAGAACTAACGTGTTTTCTGTAGTTACCTCTTTGCCACTGATCTTGGTACTGCTGAGAGTCCCAGCATCCTCTTCTTTCTTTGTTATCTCACTATTACTAGTGCAAAATCTGGCAACTGCATCTCTTCAACTCTTGTCAAGGTGTGCTATAGCCATGTGCTTCTTGACCTCCAGATTTTTTGTAAAGTAGTGAAGTTAAAGTTCATTGCTCAACAGGTTAACTCCTTCACAGTTTTCTCTGTTAATTTATAACTTCTTTTTTATTATCATCATCATCATCATCATCGGTATTTCATCTTGGTTTCTAATTATTATTTTAGTGACATCTGCTTGAGCCATGTTGTTTTCAAGTCTAGATTCATATTGTGTGTTGCTGGAATAATTTTCAAGAGGTCTCAGTGTTGGTTTTAGGCTTGAGACAAAGGGTAGATGATGGAGGGAACATTGGGGACAATGGAATGAGATATGGCAAGAGGCAGTGGACATGAGTGTGAACTGAAGGATGGGCATAGAATAAAGTAGAATCTATGAGTGAAGAAGTGAGATTAAAATAAAACATTGGCATTGAAATGGAAAAAAAAGAGAAATAGGATGCATAAAAAGGCTGGAAAATTCACGTAAAAGAGGGAAATAATTATTCCAGCTATACAAGAAGGCTGTGAGGTGAAAATACCAGAAATTCCAGGCTGAAAAAGTAGAAAAATCTTAATACAAAGATTTATTTGAGGACCTTGTCAAAGTACTTAAATATACATCTGGGTTCAAGCCCCTGCCTAGTCCAGTAATTCCTCAGGAGAGGTGTTGCAGTCCACCTAGTTTATGGCCTGATGCAAAGCCTTCTGAAGATGGTGGAGCAGTGTCCGTTGTACACAGTGGGCTTTGGGTCAGAACTCTGTGAACGTTTGAACACATGCTGGAGAAAGCAGCAGAAAAATAATGTAATTCCTGCCATCAGTAAGAAGATGGCTTAGCTGATTTAATAGCTTTTTCTCAGTCTGTGATTCTAACAGCCAGGTTTGTGATATTTATTTTAGTATTCATGTTCTTGCAGTCCTTTTTACATTTCTCTGTTTTTCCCTGGCAGACATCCCGCAGCTCCATAAGTCTGGGGGAAGAGGATGGTTAGCATGTTGTTGCTGTGGGGATTCGAGTCTTAATGCTCTGTGTTGGTAATGCTGGGCATATAATTTTAAAACTTGCATGTTATAGAAGCAGATAATTATTTCCCTGCTGCATTTTATACACTGGTTTGGGAAAGGAAGAAATTTCAGAATATTAAAAGAAAGAAAAAGTTATGATTTGGGGGACTATTGGAAATGGAAACAGAAAGAGGGGAGTAATGGGTGTCAGTCTAGTTATCAGTCAAGCTGGAAAGAGACAGCTTGTTCCGTCGAACACCAAGAATGTTAGTAGTCAGCCAACCACTTATGCAGGAAGAAAACCCTAGACTAAAAGGTAAGGTTCAAAGACATCTGTGTATGTTTCTGAAATGAGCTTGAATTAAGCTTGCCGTTGAATTATGCTTACTGATTATGTGTGTTACATATCTGATTTTTGTTTAGCACAGGCTATTCATATGATTGCTAGTTATTTTATTTTATTGCAGGATCTGGCTCTTCCTTTTCTTTTCCAGTTTTGGATGCTTTTTATGTGTCCAGGGTTGACATTGGGTGACTGTCATTTGGCAGAAGGCATAGCAGTGCTGTGACATATCTTTTTTTTTTTTTTTTCCTTACCAAGTGAAATATGTTGTCTTCACATTTTTTACATGTTTATATGGTGAACTTCTTGCTGAATGTCTGTGGCTAGCATCCTCTCAAGCTGGCCTAATGGTGTGATTCATACAGTCTCCCATGTGCAAGGATTGATTCCCGGCTTAAAAGAATGCTTCAGCACTAAAGGGTATATCAGCGGTGTGCTGGCTGTGGTTTGTATCTGTCTGCAAACAAATTTGTTCTTTTGAGGTAGTTTGTGTTTGTAAGTGCTATTTTCCACTTACCCAGAAAGAGGAAGCAGAACTTAAGAGTGGATATTGGGGTACCTGCATACATCAGCTGTTCTGCAGCAGATTTGTTGTATAACTTGAGAGAAGTCATAAAAGACAGGACCCAAAGGAGGAGGCTGATAGAAGACATTTTCTCAGCTGCTGTGAGCTCCTGAGAACTTACTAAGGCCAAAGGGAAATTCTAGGTCCCTAAGGCAGTGCCTTAACTCCTTTGTAACTGCGGTTCAGTTGTGTGCAAAGTGGGCATAATCCCTGAATTACAAAACAAAGGCTGTGTTTTTCAGGTAGTTTGAAATCCTTATGTAGAGCTGTGGAATCATAAATTATTAATCTTACTGGAGAATATTTCTAGAGGTCACCAGTTCTAATAGTTTCTTTCAAACAGAAGTAGGTTCACTTAGAACAGTTTGCCCCCTGTAAAATCTCTGACCTTGCCTATTCAAACTTCTTAACAAATGCATCATTTAATACAGTAAGCTCCTCAGGGAGGGTTCTTCACATCTGCTGTCATAATTTCTTATTTCCTAAATGCAGCAATTTGTATTTGATTATTCTTACAAGGATCGTGCCTCCCTCCTCTCCCCCTGCTCTGGCACGTTCCTTTGTGCTGCTGCGTGTTCCATAGCCTGAACACGGCATCTGAGAGTGTTTGAAATCCAAAATTTTCTTTGTTGTTATTCTACCATTTCCTTACCACGCAGTTCTAGGGGAGGGCATGAAGGAGTCTGCTCTTTTCTTCTCAGACTGTTTTCCTGGGGGTTGTTAGTGTCAGGAAGTTGTCTTCATTTTACAGCCATTCAGCAAGTAACAAAACTGAGCTGAATCTCATTTCAGTTTCCTAAGACCAAGCTTTCCCAAAACAAAAATACACTGCCACTTCTTGGAGCATTTAACATCTGTAGTAGTTAAGCAGAGGACTGAAGCCCAGATTTCTGAAGATGCTTAGGTGCTTGACTTGCATATAGAACTGAATTGGACCTAAGTACCTGTAAATAGCTTTAAAAATGTGCCTGACTGTGAAGACCTCCCTCATCCATCACTCTTGGCAGTGGTCCCTTCAGAAGGGAAGTAAGGCACATCACCAAGGTCATGTAAAATAGTTGTAGTTCTGCTTTCCAGAAACTGCACATATTAAGTGAATTGCTGCATTCTAGCATGGCTTTTCATGAATATATCTTCTGAAGCAGATTACTTGTATTCCCTAGAAGAAAAGAGCTCTTGCTTGCATGAAAGTAAATATTTAAGACTGACAAGGATGCAAAATTATACTGTAAAAATACCCACCTTTATCATCCATTTTTTATTAAAAGTGGGAAATAAAAGTAAAATTCACAGTTAAATTACTTTCTGCTGTTTCTAGGGGATACTCTTTGCATTTCAGTTGGTTTCACTTTGCTGTTCCTCTACCCATTTTCATTGCTGCTGTTCTAGACTTGCATAACCTTCAGGGAAAAATTTATTCCCACACATAAAACCTGTATGGATTTTACTTTTTTTTAATATTTAATAATATTTAACTGTGTGTTAGCCTTTGAATCGCTTTCTTTTCCAGTGAATCCACAATGTTGGGCTAGTATTGACTGAGAAGAGAATGTGTTTGAAGGGGGGAGCCCTTCATATCTGTGCCAGGAATTCCTTCAGTGATACTATAAAACCAAGAGCAAGTGCACAGAAGACCGTTTGCTCTGTTCCTTAGGATGTAAAGAACAACCACTTGCAATGCTTCCATGTAATAAATGGCGCAGGCTTTCTGAAGAATTGGTTAAACTGATTAAGTCGCATTTTAGTCATGCACAGCTGTGTCTTCAGTTTTAGGTTTGATGGGATTTTTTGGAAGGAGGATGAATAAACCTTCAGCAATGCAATAAAAGAAAGTAAATGTTTGTGTTAAAGAAACATTATTATTTGACGCACCATTCTGAATGACTGCCTTGTCTTTTAGATTTGTATTAAATGTCTGAAATATTTGAGCAAGTTACCCCTGTGTTCTTTAGTAAGTTTACTTTCAGTCCCTGCTTCCTACCCCCAGCTAAAGTGCATTCATCAAATTGCTGAGCTGGAAAGGTTTGTGATGAGTTCTTTGAGCTGTGTGTCTTCATCCCTGCATATCCCCCCTTCATCTTCATCTCATATTAAATAAAGCAAATTCCAAACAGATTAACTGTCAAACAGTTATGTTCCATCTCTTCGATCTGCTTTTAGGTTTTTCAAAGGACAGTGTGCTGAGTAGGTAAGGAGATGTCATGGTCTTCTTCCGTCGATGTAGGAAGATAGCAGATATGATTGCCTGAAAAAGCTGAACTACACAGTGCAAGCATGGCTTTCGCCCAGTCGCACATTATGGCAGCTAGAAGGCATCAGCACAGTAGACTCATAATTGAAGTGGATGAGTACAGCTCCAACCCCACACAGGCTTTCACGTTCTACAACATTAACCAGGGACGTTTTCAGCCCCCACATGTGCAAATGTAAGTATTATAGTTTTGTTATTGCTCTAGCACAGCCTTCTGAATTGTTATTGCCTTGTCGATGTGGTATTTGATGGACCAGTCAAAAAGAATTCAAAAAGAAGACTGTTTTCCTGCCTTTCTAATAATAATTACTATAATGATCCAAAATCAGTCCATTTGGAAAGTATAAGTACTTTGTTAAAGGATGGGAGAAAGATCATTCCACTACTGTAACTTTAATACATAATACTTAGGTATTAAAAAGAGAAATAAACAACAAGCAGTGGTAATAAAATAAGAGGTGCTACAAGGATGATACTTTCTGCAGCCTTAATAATGTTTGCATTGTGCATTTACTTATTGATGTAAATAGCTGTTGAAAATACCAAGCCTGTATCTGTACAACACATACTGTTTGGTTAGTTATATTACAGCTACATACAAGGGAAAAATCACATCAATAAATAAAATAGTGTGGGCACCCATCCGACAACTTACTTTCATACCGATGTGCTGAAGATGCCAAGTGCTTAAAGAGTAATTAAAATAATGTGTTTGTTTCTGACTTCTTATATAATGACAACATCAGTAAAATTAACTGCTTTAAATGATTTACTTGTAATGTAAAGTGGAGAATTATAATTACAAAATGAAACCTGCCATAAAGTTTAAAGCCAGAATGAGGAGCAAAACAGTGAAGCTATTACAAATAAATTAAGTATAAAATTCTACTGTAAAATAGTTTTATAGGGAATAAAAATGTCTGCACCATTTTATTGTGTTTATTAAAGAGAGAAGCAGCCTTATCTTTAGATCAGAAGGCCGGTTTTAATTTTTTTAAAGGAAACATTTTTCCTTTAGGAAGACTGAATAAATAATCACCTCATTCACATTTTTGGTGTTTAATATGATGTGATAATTTACAAACATAGGCCATGATTTCTGCAGTTAAAAATCTCAGCAATTATGACTGGTTGAATGCTATGTATCGATTTAGTGAACGCTTACGTACATTGTTTGGCATAAATTAGATATTATATTAAAAAAATCTGAAGACTAACATATATACCAGGGTGGTGAGAAAAATTTTAGCTTATGATCTGCTTTGGGGGTTTTTAGGTACTATTGAAATGCAAACAGTAAAATGAGTTGAGTGTTAGCACTGGGAAACATCTTTTGTTTATAGAGCTGGCAAATGGTAGCAAAAGTACAAACAAACAAGCAGGTTCAGAAGTACTTTTACAAATGAAAATGCCAAATGCAGGTTGCTTTATTTGTCGAGGCTTAGCTATTCTTCGTCAATATTCAGACAGTTCTTGGGCACTCATGAATTTGTTCGCTGGTCTTAAAAACTGAATGTTTTTTACTGGGCTGAAAATAAGTTATTTATTAGTATCCACTTGGTACTCGACAATATGCTGTTTAAACTTCTAACCAGTAACAAATCATATTACCAGAGGACTTAGAGAGTCAACTGCGTGATAGAAGTTCAGTACCTAAGCAAGCCGTTGAAAATAAGGTATCCTTAGAAAATGGTTCCTCAGAAGAGTTTAGCAATCTCTCATGAATGATTAATACTATTAAAGAAGCTTGTGCAAATAGAAGAACAGGCTAAATCAATTGAAACATTTACCACAATCTGACCTACTCTTTCTCCTGGTACAGAAATTGTAAATAAAGTTTCTGAATACCAGCAGGATTGCTTTTGCCTCCTACCAGTGAATAGAATAGTAACAAAGAAGGGAAAAGTAGACATAAAAAGTGTAACAAAAGCACCTTTTATTCATGTGATTCTTATGGGTGAAATCTTAGCCCTGCTTTAGTCCATGCAAGTTTTGTCATTAACTTCAGGGAGGTGAGGGCTTTGCCATGTCTTTGTGTATAGTTCAAAATACCTAGGTTAGTGATGTTGCAGGCAATCATAAACAGATTTCACATAGACCTGTTAACATCTGAATTCATAGTAGACTACTTGAACCACTGGGGGTTTTTTTATGCACCTTTTCTTCTGAATTCAGTCTTGCAGCTCTTCCTTGATCCTCTGTGGAGTTTTATATTTCTTGTTTTACTTCTTAGCACTCATAACATGCTGACAGCCCTTTCCAGCTCCATCGTAGTCTGGCATCCCTGTGCTTGTGAGATGACTGGGTTGCCACTAACAAGAAAGGTGGTAAATTCTGCCAGTGTTTTCAAGTCCATCAGTCGTTTCTGGAAAGTTCCTGCCTTGCTGCTTTGTGAAACCACTGAAATCTAGTGTATAAACTAACCTCCAGCAGTGTTTTTGCTCTGAGATTTTTTAACTTTGCTTTTCAGTATCTCTACAAGTTTTCATACTGGTTTAAAGAAAAGCATTTGCACAAAAATAATCAGCAGATCTTTATTCCTCTGCTCACGCTGCAAGCAGTGCATTGGGTGTTGGTGTGACAGCTGCTGTGGGAACGCGTTACACAAGAATATGAGGATCGAGGTTTCAGAAAATATTTCCAGTCATACAACTTAGATGCGTTTGTGAAACTTGGCATATGTTTTTACCTATGTACGGCCTCGGTGTGTGCCTATCGCTTCAATGTGAAAAATCTGCATCTCATTTATTTGGGTTTTTGTATTGATGCCTTTTTCCCATGAAAATTCTCTGGCCCATTGCACAGGATTTAAAAGTTACACATACCTCAGCAACCAGGAAAATGCTGCCCACATCTTCCCTTTCCCCATCCAAACTATTAAGAAAAAGCCTGTGTATTATGTGCTGCATGGGTTGCCATGGTAAGTCTGTTGTTTTTTCCATTCAGCTTCAGAGGAGCAACATGTGAAATGCATGCTACTCCCCAACACCCAACTTACTGCTGTGCTGAGCTTTGAAAGATTTCTGAAGGGGAAGAAGCACCTGCTTTAAAGGCTACCCTGCCATGAAAAGTCAAAAAGTGGTATTTAGACCAGTCCATATCCTTATGTTGTGCCAGGGTAGTATGCATAATTTAAAGCTGGCTTACTAATACAACCTGTAACTCACTTTGGGAAGTGCTGGGCGGGGACAGCAACAATCAGAAACCTGTTTACTGAACGGATATTTAACTGCAGCGATAGCCAGGGCCAGCTCCTCGTCATTTTTATCCAGCCATCCTAGTTCATTTTGTGGAGGAACTCCATGAACTCAATGCATTACCCTTCACATAGCTCGCACCTTATGGCAACCTCACTCACTGGTCTAAACCCCACCATTCACCATCTGTACTCCTTTTCACCCCTGCTGCCTTCACGCACCAGCCACGGAGCTCGCTCTGTGGCAGCTCTCTTCCCTCCAAAACAGAGACATTTTTAACATGCGATGGCAGTCGTGCAGCTGCAGTGCTTGAGGTTGTGACCACCTATGCCTCACTCCCCTCCCCCTGCATCTAACTCTCCTTTTTTCATCTGCCCGTGGTCCTCTCGCAACATACACGCTCCCTCAGCCCTACACGCAGCGTTCGCAGCTGCTCTCTCTCAAGGTCCAAACATTCTACTCTTTGTCAGCCAAGTTTTACAATTTCCAGTACGTGCTTGCTTACATATCCCACTAGCATGTACGTACTGCTGGGCATTCACTAGGTATGAGTTGATCACAGCTGGTTTTACTCCTTACCTCATGTTTGGTTACTTTCTGCTCAAAAACTGGAACTTCAGAAAGACGACTACAAGGTACTTGTAATAAAAGGCTGTTTCTTCAGTACTGCTGTAAAAAACCCAACACTACTTCTTCCAAAAAAGGTATAGGAAAGACAGGTACAAAATAATTTGTTCATACAAACTCTAGTTTTGTAGTTAGTATTGTAGAAAATGTTAAGAACTTTTTCTGTATTTAGCAGGATTTCAATGTTTTAGATTTATTCCTCACTCTCTCACTAATCTTGCGAAGTTGTCAAAACCCCTCAGTTTACCCGCCTATAAATTTCATAGAATTCTTTGACTTAGAGAAAAGATTGCACGATTAAAGATTATTATCTTATGTCTTTCAAGCAATAAAATGTCTTTTGAAAATTTACCCAGTAAACAGGGGTAGTAGTACTAATAGCAAAGATACCTTAACTTTTTTTTCTGAGTTTATTTATATAAAAGTAAGCTCCTGAATTGAAGCACAACCAGCAAGGAATAGGAATATATATTACATACTGCAGCAGTGAACAAAACTAACTTTATTTGTCGTTTCAAAATAAATGTTGTAAAAGTAAAATAATTCATAACAATTTTGTTTATTTCTCTGGTTTCTAGTGACACAAATGTAACTCTTGCATCTCTGGCTTTTTGATTTAATTCCACCAGAATTCTCTAAGTGGAATAGCAGATATGGTATAGCTGCATATAGATACATTTGGTTCTGTATATTCTAACAAAATACAGATAGAGGGTAAAAAGATTGAGCTGAAAATAAGTATACCTCATATACCAGAGAGGTGTTCTCTGCTTTCCTCTTCTAAATCATAAGTAAGTCTCATCAAACTGGGTCAGATCTTTTTGTTTCCTCAGTTCTGAATGTCGAGAGTGGGCTCTGAACAATGCAGCCTCACCGGTCACAGCATCTGATTTCATTTAGTATAATTAAACCCAGAAAGTTGCCACATTTGTCCTGACAGTAGTCAGGCTTGAATGTACATTTACAGCTGTTGTCAGGAGAGTTCTTATCTTGCTTTGCATTAATACACTGAAACATATCTCCAAAATGTGTTAATTAAATTTGCTGGAATTATATAACTTGCAGAAAAAAAGTTAATAATTAGAAAAAATGTATTTAAATGTATTTATGTATCTAAAATAAATCTTTTCCCTGTGTACCATGTAATCATATTTAAACAATGAAATGGGATAGTACTATTCCTTTGAAACTGGCAATGCCTTTGATTTATTTGTAAGTATTTGTTTCAGAGTTACTGCCATAGTCCAATCTCTTTTCCTTAATCTCTTTAAATTAATCCATCTACCCAACAAATACTGAAAATGTTGTGATGTGAACTTTAAGAATTTTTACACCTCCCATTAGTGTTAGGTTTGTTTTAATAAATCCCTTCCATCAGACAGATCTAGAAGCCTGTGTAATCTTTTGTAAAGGTAAAAAATAGTATTAGAATTGCAAAGTAGACACTAAGAAGTACATAAGTACTTTATAACCTTGTTATGATGCATTTCCTACAGGGTTGATCCGGTGCCCCATGATGCTCCCAAACCTCCAGGATATACACGATTTGTCTGTATTTCTGATACCCACTCAAGAACTGATCCCATCCAAATGCCATATGGAGATGTGTTAATACATGCTGGTGATTTTACTGAGCTGGGACTTCCTAGTGAAGTAAAAAAATTCAACGAGTGGCTAGGTAGGTATTGAATTCTGTGTGGATTTGAAAGTAAATTTGTTTACTGATTGTGTATGCCCCTTCTGCCTCCCAGTAAAAACCATCATGCACTCAGAAATGATGAATATTAGTTTACCTTTTACATTTGAGTGGCAGTGGGCAGGAATCAGATTTTTTTTTTCTCTTTTTGCATTTTTCCAACTGCGCAAATAAGATTTGTGAGACTATTCATCTGTTCTGCCTTCACACTCTCGAGTGTACATTAAGCAACTTCTTGGTGTTAGCAACAATTTAAGTCAGTAGGCCTTTAATGATTTACATAAAACCTCTTACATACATTGTTATGGCTTTGCTTCCTCACAAAAAAAGTTGTTGTGACTGAAAACATTTGTCTGTTTAACCCTGGAGGCTCATCGTTTGTTTTTTTTTATCTGAGGCTCAGCTGCACCACAGTGATGAATTCCAAACAAAGCAAAACGTGTGCCTGTGGTTGCTGTCTTGGATGTAGCAGACCAGATGTAGATGCCTTCTGTAGGCAACTGTTGGCATTGGTGACTGAAATTCTGTTCCACTGGGCAAGAGAGTGGTGATTTACATGTGCTTCTGCAATGTTTTGTATATGCTAAAAAAAATGACATTGAAAATTGGAAAGCATACACTGTATCCAGACAAAAACCCTGATCGGTATTGTTTCTGCAGCAGTGCAGATACCTTAATTTAGAATAAAAATGGATTTTGGATTCTGATACTTCATTATCAAAAAAAGGGTGAGAGGAAATGAAGGAGTTGGAGAGAGAAAGGACACAGTTTAAGGGTAAATGGATTTCAGTTTTTAGGTTCATTTTCTTTCCTGTAGTTGATATTTTTGCATTTTTCCTGTCTTTTTTTTTTGCTACGTATTACAGCATTCCACACTGGGAAGGCACAAAGCAGACAGATGCATGTAGGCTGAAATGGAATAGAAAAAAAAGTCAGGACTTCACAATTTAAACAAGTATTTAGTAGCAAATAATTATCAGCAAGGCTGATAAATATTTATTTGAGCTTGGGAACCCAATAATATGCCCCAGATGGAACAATTGCAATGTTCTATGAGTATTAAGGTGGGGACAGCATGTGGAAGTAACACAGTCTGTTAATAGTGCCCTCACCTCTGTCTCTGTACCCGAATGGAACAGGTTGGTTGTAAAACAGAAAGCAAATTTTAATCCTATTTTGTAGGTTTCTACTATGTATTATAATAATGTACTGAAAATAGCATATAAAGATTATACAAACCATATGGTTATCCCTCCTGAATAATACTCATTTTATTTATCTGCTGGTGTGGGAAGAAGAGTGCTTTGGGATATTGCTAGCAAGCAAGGATGGCGGCTACACACATTACTTGCTGCACAGTTTTTGTCTCCCTAGTTCTCCCTCTGCCTCCCTGCTGGTCACAACTGTACAGTGTTCTGAAGAAGTCCTTAAGCTGAAATCCTCTCAGTATGGTAGGGAGATTTCCCAAGGCATTTCTGTGATGGTCTTTTCATCATTTTTATTCCAAAAGAAGGCTTAATTTTCTGACTTTTCAGGCATGCTTCCAATTCCGTGGTGGTGTGTGGCTTGGGAAAAGGTGATCTTTGTGGTTTAAGTTATATTTTTGCAAGAGCATCTTTGAGATATGCAAATTTATCAAGTTAAAGATTTTTTTTTTAGTTTCTTGGCAGTTCGAAAAAATGCAAAATTTAACTGAATTTTTTAATTAATTCTGGAAAATCCAATGGAAAAATAATTTGAGGTCACTACATAGGTTTCATTTAGCTAGCATTTAAAGTTTTGTTCCAGTTCAAAATTGTAACCTTTTTTTTTTAAATTACAGTCGATGAGATTTCAAAATGGAAACTTTTCTTTTTTTTGAAAGTTTTTTTTTGTTTTAAATGAACAATCTGTCAGCTCTTGAATACCTTGAGTGTTTGCAAAGTAGTATAGTAAATGGTGGAATGGTTAGAAGTGTTCTCTGAGAAGAAGAAATTGCAAAAGTTTTTGCTGGTTGTCCATTTTGTTGTGAAAGGCACTAGTCTCCAACAGTTTTGATTTTCTAGATAGCTGCTTCCAGTACCTGCCATGTTTTTGCAACTCCCACAGCCTACCCAACCTCCTTCTTCCTTGTCTAACATTTTACTAGTTTCTTGAGAAAGTAATTGACAGACTCTGGCACGGACTTTTACCTTCACTGTCATTCTTAGCTGCTGCCACAAAATTGCCCTGTCCCTTCCTTCATACCATAGCACAGGGCTCACCTTCCCACTTAGTTATTTTGTTCTGTCAAATCTGTGTCTTCTGCCATTATTAGACTACAACTTTGTTTATGCCTTGGAATAAACACTAGAATATTTGTTTGTTACACCTTCCCTTGATCTCAGCTTCCTCTTAGGCACTAGATACATATCCTACTCCTGCTTTTGCACCGTATCTTTATGTCTAGCATTGATTCCTACCTTTTAGCTTTCTGTTCTGTCAAACCCTCTTGGGTCTGTGCCACTTTGGTTTATCAGCCTGTTTCATCTTTTCAAGAGGCCCTTCAGCAAGTTCAGATTTTATCTTTCTGTTCAACATAAAATTTCTGTGCCTGTCTGATGCAAAGTATATTTTACGTTAACATCATTAACTTCCAGGGACCTTATGGTTATATCAAGCACATGCTCAAGTGTGCTAATAGAGGCTTGCTGAGTCATGCCCTAAAATATGTTCTCTCTTTTTTAGGCTGACTGTATGTGGGTACACAGAAAGGCCTGTACCAGCTCAGATAATCGTCTCTCCAGCCCAGTATTGTCTTTGGCTGTGGCCAGCAGCCAAGGTGCTCTGCTTTGTCTGCCCCTTAGTCACCTAGTTTTAGACTATTTATCCTCTGACCCCTAAAGCCCTCCACTTCATTTCATTTCACTTCGTTCTTTTTGGTAATTAGTTGTTTTCTTTCAGTTTTCTTTTTCTTGAAGCCCCCTCCCCCCTTCCCAGGAAGGGATTTAAGGTTTTACTAGGGCTAGGTTGATGCCTAACTGTATGGAGGAGATTACATGCTGGTGATAGCTGGATGTGCATATTTTCTCAGCTTTCTCTGGTAGGCAGCCCAAGGACAACTTGAGCCACAGAATTACTTTGTGTTTAATATATAGATTTTTCTTCTCTGAGTTTTTTAATTGCCTTTTGGATCTATGCAAATTTTGAGTGCCAACACAATGTCGCATCAGAGTTCCACAATGTGATATGAATTGTGTGAAGAATTTTGCTTAATTTGAACCTGTCACCTCCTAGTTTCATTTGGTTTTTCCTAATACTGGAAGAGGCAAGTGAACAATTTCATTCTTCATTCTGCTTAAGAATTTATAGGCTCTTTCCATATCTACCCTTAAGATATTTTTCAGGCTGAAGACTGTTTAGAAGTCCTTAAATGCCTTTGATCATCCGTGTCACTCTTTGTACCTCTTTGTTCTATATCCTTTTAAAAATGGTGAGACCAGAACTGCACATGATCTGAGTACACCACAGATTTATCCCCTGGCATAATAAAATTTCCTAGTTTGTTCTCTTTTCCTTTCTAGTGTTGTGGATTATTCTGTTTTTATTTTTGTCTGCGACTGAACAATGAGATGGCGTTTTCATAAAATTGCCTATTATAACTCTATGAACTCTTTCCTGAAAGGTAATATCTAGTTCAGAACCCATCAGTGTGTATCTATAGTCGGTATATTTTTTCCAGCACTTGAATTATTCTGCATAAAATTATATTCAATTTCATCTGTTCTCTTATTGCCCAGTCATGCAGTATCATGATGTACTTTTGCAAGTCAGATTTCTGTTTTGCTACTCTTATTCAGGGCAGCTTAGAAAAAGAAGGGAAAAAGGGATAGAAAGTCAGTTTATAAAGCTTGCCAATGGTGCCAACCTGGTCATTTCCCTCCCTTTTTTCCCAAATTGACCTTTCTCCTGTTTTTATATTTCATCTTTTCCTTTTTTTACCTAGTTTCTTCTCTGACTGTATTTTTTCTTCCAAATTTGAAAATCCCATTTTGGAGAATCAGAAAAAATGAAGTACAAAATACGTATTAAGGTAGGGCCAAATGGAAGGCCATGAGGCCAGTGAAACTTTCTGATAACATTATAAGGGTGCATGGTATGACAGCTTTGAGCATATGCTAATTTTCCAGTATGTCCAGGAGATTTTAATGACACCACTGTAAACAGCCAAAAATAATTTGGGGGAATTGTTTCTAAATCCATGGACCTGTTGGAGCGGGTCCAGAGGAGGGCCACGAAAACCATCAGGAGGGCTGGAGCACCCCTCCTGTGAGGAAAGGCTGAGAGGGTTGGGGTTGTTCAGCCTAGGGAAGTGGAGGCTCTGGGGAGACCTAATGGCAACCTTTCAATATATAAAGGGGGCTTATAAGAAAGATGCAGAAAAACTTTTTACCAGGGCCTGTAGTGACAGGACAAGGGGCAGCAATTTTAAACTGAAAGGGTAGATTTAGACTGGATATAAGGACATAATTTTTGACAATGAGGGTGGTGAGACACTGGAACAGGTTGCCCAGAGAAGTTGTGGATGTCGCATCATTGAAATTGTTCAAAGTCAGGTTGGATGGGGCTTTGAGCAACCTGATCTAGTGAAAAACGTCCCTGCCTATGGCAGGGGGGGTGGACTAGATGATCTTTAAAGGTCCCTTCCAACCCAAACTGTTCTATGATTCTATGTAATCAAGGGTAGATAAGGCAGATTATATCATGAGATATATCAAGCTCACTATGCGCTGTAGCTGTCCTTGTCCTCAGCTTTTTCATTATTTTTGTTTTGGTATTTATTCCCTACCTGCATATAAATCAAAAGTGTTGTAGGACAAATACAAAGATACATGTCCTACTTTAGTGCACTCATCAAATAATGACTCCAAAACCATTTCTATTTTTTATATCCCATATTGTTGGCACTGGAAATTGCCTGCTTGGCTCAGTTGCTCTTGTAATTCCCTTTACTCAAGTCTGTAATATCATTTCCAAATTGTGTATGCTCCAGGACACACTGTCACTTTGAGCTTGTGGGTTACTTTCCTGGAAATTTAACTAAATAGCCAATCTGTGATAGAAGCTGCAACACATACTTCCATATTCTCTCTGAGAATTATCTTCTGTGCATGGATTGGAAAGATTACTTAAACTAACACATTCTATAATATCTATTGTTTCACTGTGTTTGCTTGAGTTTTCCAATGTGAAAGACAGTCTTCCTATTTGAAATTCACATTCAAGCTAAAGTTGAAATAAAAAAATAGAAGGTGGCTTTGCACTGTAGTGGAAAACAATAATCAGCTCTTCAGAGCATTTTTCCTAAAAATGTTAATCTTACTTGCATATCGTACACACACACACAAAAAAAAAGGATTAAATTATTTGACATGCACTTCAGGAATTAACCTGGGCAGCAGATTCAGCACAAAAGATAACATTTTTATTTCACACTAAAAATATTGTAGAGTGAAGATGCCTTCCCAGCTATAGTAACTAGCACTACTAGAATCACCTGTTTCTAGTATTAGATTGTAGAACAAAATCAGATAATTTTTGGTCAATAAACATAATCTCTACTTTGAAGTTCTTGATAAAAAATAAAAGATCTTCAGAAAAGCCTGAAACAGTAGGCTTAGCTTTACTTTTGCTTTACTGTTCAATCTTGCAAAATGATGGTAGTTATTTTTCTTCCTCTCTTAACAGGTATTTTATATTTTTAGGTTCAATAATACTCACATTTAAAACAGATTAAAATTGTGTTGAAGAAGAACGAAAATCAGCTTCAGAGCAGCAAAAGAAATTAGAATTTATAAATTGTAGTCATGCCATTTTGACCATCGGTAATTACACTATTTTTATGTTAATGTAGAAACCCCTTGAAAGAAGTATTTAAGCACTAATTATCTATTTACAAAAGAATGGCTTTGGAAATGCAGTGAAAAACATTGAGCTGTGTAGGGATTTAGAACAGATGTCATTTTTAAAAGACTGGGCATACTAAAGAAGTGTTGGTTTATATTCCATTTCTTAAATGTGTGATGGCTCAGATCAGTTTGTACATCTAAGGCTCAGACAGTACAGCACAGAAAAGTGCACTGCAGTATTACTTCCAGTAATACTTCCAGTATTTCTCCAGTTCTGGGGAGTTAGTATGTCCTGAAGACTTTTGAACGTTAAACTGGCTGCCAGAGTCTCAGGGAATATTTAAGCTACATCCCTGTGTTGGGAAGATGACCCAGAACATCTGTTTTCCAGGTACGCCTCCCATGCTAGTGGTGAGAAGCTGTAGAAGCTATAGGAGTGGTAGGTGCTAAAGGCTTTTTCCTTCATTCCCTCCTTCCAAACATATGGATGCTTTGGGGGGATTTCTTGTACTTTGGACTAATACCAAGGTTGCTTCTTTTCACTGATGGAGTGGAAAGTAGCCAAACTTCAAGATTCTGAGTCTCTGAGATGACTCACCTAAAAACGTGCTGTGATTTTCTAAATATTGAGTTGCCTGACCCCCCAAAATAAGCAAGTGAGTAAAAATACCCAGTCTTATTCCAGACTAGCAGACAAGTGTAGCTTTAGGAAGGCGGTGTGGCCCAGAAGTGCAGATAGCAACCAGGGAACTGAAAGATCTGGATTATGATTCTGTGAACTGTCATTGCCTCTGGCAGAGATATTTGAAAGAGCCTGAGGAAGACAGGCAACCAAACTCTAGTTAGTCCTCTTCAGATTTGACAGCCTTTTTATCGTTCCCCCTTGCAAAATTGTGAAAATGATGCTTGATCCACCTACCACATGAACGTGTTGGAGGATTAATTATTCTCAGTACAGCACTTTGAACAGCTATTGCAAAGCACTATACACAAACATTAAACATTGTTATTAGTGCTGTGCACCTCGTACGGTGACATGACACACAGCTCTTTGTAGTCTTCCCTTCCAGAAGGTTACAAGTGGGAGATGCTGAAGGCACCTTTGTGGAATCTGAAGACCTGAATAGGAATCTGTATCAGTGTGCAGAGAGATCCATGTAGGAAGTCTAAAGTATTTTTTAATTGTTACTTTTTAACACAGTTTTCTATCTCCTTTGCTTTCATTGTCCCCAGATACATGTTGTAAACCAAAACTAGTATATTCTGAAGGACGGAAAAGCTGTTGTAGAAATTTATCTCCTCAGAAAGGTATATTATGTAAGACTACAACTATTCCAGGAAGCAAAAAGGAAAAAATATTTATGAAAATGGACTCTGTGGCTTATGTAGTTGGGGACTTTCAAACCATTAATTGCCACGATCTAAGGGGACATACCAAAGGAAGGTTCAATCTAGGCAGACCTTGCAGCTGTACAATTTTCTGGGCGTCTGTTACTGACCACTAGTGGACAGGAGGTACAGAGCTACATAATCTTTTGGTTTGAGTCACTACAGCTACTCTAATGTCCTAGTTTGCAGCATGCACTGGGTTGGTTCTGTGTAATTACAGGATATTTAAATAAACCCAGGGTAAGAGGAAGCCACTTTTCCTTTAGAAGTAATTTGGGCCAATTATTATACATGTGTGCGCGTGCGTATAAAACAGTATATCAAAGAGCCCAAGTTGGACTATTATCAGATATTTTTTAGTTTGGTTTGCCTTTATCTATTTATTTTAAGAAAACCTGTTTTGCAAATGTGAGCAGTATAGTATATGTTTGCTGTTTTAGTGTTTGATATAATTACTGGCTTTTACAACGCAAGAATGTCTAGAGCTAGCAGGTTACAGATGACTTAGGAGGGAGTGTTCATTTACAATGTTATTCCAGATTACACACCATACAAAAAGTATGTTAATGTGAATTTCCCAGACATCAGCCCCAGTGTTTAAACACAGAACTGTCAAAGAGATGCTAAAAAAGCAATCTGAGACAGTTATGCAGTCTTTTTACTATATCACTCACTGCTGTATTCTAAAAGGTTGAAATGAGAGGGAAAAAAGCATTAAGTGGGCACTTATATGATTGTCGCTGCTTTTAATGAATACTAAAAATTCTGCTTAGTACAATACCAGGAGAGAAGCAAAGCACATCTGCTTGTATAAGTTTGCATTTATCTTGGTGAAGTTGCAAGTTGATAACAATTGTAAGCTGCAAAGGAGGTCACTGGTTGATAAAGATGCCTAACCTCTTAGTACAAGAGGAGCCTGGAGTATAAACATCATGCATTTGCTTTTGAATTATTTGCAGTGTTGATCTAATTTACGGAGAAGACGACTTGCTGATAGAACAGGATGAACCTTTAAGCACACAGAATTCTACTTTGAACAAACTCAGATGCAGAGAAATAGCAAACAAAGGCACATTGTTCAGTGCTTTGCATTATGCAGTTTTGTAGTTCAAGTAATGGTTCCCCAGCATTTCAAGTTATTTTGTAAAAATTATGTTCACCATAAAAAGGACCTACTGTAGTTTAGAAGTTAAGAATTGCTGTAATAATTTTGTAATTGGTGCATAAACATGCAAAAAATTAGATAGTCACTTGATTCTCTGTTTATTCCTTTCATTATTGTAGATTACTAATTAAAAGATGTTACTAGCTAAACAATATATATACTCTTATACACGTTATATTACCAGAACTACAATCAGATTCTTATACTAAGCAAACAAAGGCTAAGAAACTTTCTGAGGAGGGTTTGCCACAACTGGCAAAAACTCCATGTATCTAGTTAAGAAGTTAGTAAGATGATAATAGCATCTGGCTATATATAAGCTAGACATGATACCCCAGGCTTTTTGATAGTAAAATATTCTCAAAGAATAATAAATTATGTTTGATTTTGGAGATTTAGGGCAGAATTTTTTGTGTGATGAGTTGTTCTGGGAGCAGAACCGCTGTTGCCTGACTTCTTGGATTTTGTCTCATAGACTTTCTGTGGGTTCTTGGGAGACACCTAACGTGTCTCATTCCTTTGAAGCCTCTCCTTCAGACTGGGCATTAGTCTTCTCAGACACTTTCAGGAAACTGAAGGGAACATAATTATCTTTGAGGTCTTTACTCCTCTGCTGAATATAGTAAATGACTTTTGAATCTGTTGGGCATTTTCAGAGGGATATTGAGAGACAAGCATACGGAAGTGTAAAACATCATACTTCTACAAGTTTTGTTTCTGTGAGAAAAAGATAATCTTGCTAAAACTGCTAAATTAAGTGCAAGATAATGTGTCTCCAGCATTTTTCTGCATACAGAGGGAGATTACAAAACAGAAAGGAGAAAGATGAAGAACTATGTAGCAGAGAAGAAAGAAAAGGAAAGGAAAAATCTCTCATCCCATGTTAAGATAGCGGCTGAAAGAGTGGATGGAGCTCCATTCCAAATTGGCAGAAGGCAAAAGTTGGATGTGGCCTGAAAGAGAAAGTCCTGAAGCCTGGGGCAGAATTGGAGCCAGTGTGTTTCTGACAGAATTTTGATGTGTAGATATTTCTGTTAATTCCAAATCTAAAAAGGATGAAGTGGCTAGAGGTTGATTTTGGAGGAAAATAATTTTAATTTCTTGCAAGTTAGACATTATGGGAGGACACCACCCCCCCCCCCCCCTTATTTTAGAAAAAAATGTGAAGTTTTGCTTAGAAATGAAATTTTTATTCACCCCAAAATATTTTAAACTGACATTTTGCTTCGTTTTGTTTCCTTGGTAATGTCAGAATCACTACATGAATTTCCAAATATATCCCATTCCATCCAAGTGGTATTTTAATAATTTTAATACAGAAGACTGTTCAGGTAAATTTTTTCCAACCGATTTTAGTTGTAGTTTGTCTCCAGGTTATAGGCATATTTTAGCAGAAGCTTCTCAGGTGCCAAGAACAGGGGGAATCCCTGGTCTTTGGGCAAAAACACTTGCCTTGTTTTGGCTAGTCAAAATATGAGATCAGAAAAAAAAATGTAGCTTTCCCCCAAATTCATAACTTTTCCTTTTTTTTTGGTTTGAAAATACATCTTTGACTCCCATAACATATGTTCTTGCATGTGTTTCTTGGCACTCCTGAAGGGCAGATCTATTTCTTACATGCTTGCTGCCTTAATTTTACTGGGGAATGAATTTTGTCCTGGATATATGTGCAGAATTCCTGTGACAGCCATAAATTTTCTTTAATATCTTTGGATACATAGAGCTTCTGTATTAATACCAAGTTGCTACCTGCCCACCAGCAAAGCCATATGCTAGCATCAAATGTTAATTGGCTATCAGTTGGGTGTTTAGTCCTACTCATCTGCTAAATGGATAGTACAAGAAACTTACACCAAAGTTAATGGAACATAATCTTTAGTCCTGTTAAATTGCTTATCTACCATAGATTTGTTCCATTAGAATCACAACACCAAATGAGTTTTAAATTTCTTTCAGCATTGCAGGCTCTTTAAAATTCTTGTTCGTTTTCCAGTGTAGACTTACAGAAACCTAGAATCACACAGGATGGAGCAGACCTCTGGAGGTCATTGAGTCCAACCTCCTGTTCAAAGCAGGTCTAGTTAGAGCAGGCTGCTCAGAACCTTGTCCAGTTGAATCTTGAATATCTCCAAGGATGGAGATTTCACAGTTGCTCTGGGCACCTCTTCCACTTTTTGACCATCCTCATAGTAAAATTGTTTCCTTATACCATGGTCCCACTTGCGTCTGTGGCCCCGTGTCGTATCTGTGTGCACCTCTGTGAAGAACCTAGCTCTACCTGCTCTTATCCTGAGATCAGGTAGTTGCAGACAGCAGTAAGGTCTTCCCTTCATCTTCTCTAGGCTGAATAGACTCGGATCTCAGCCTCTCCCTGTATGCCACATTCCCCAACCATCTTGGTGGCCCTCTGCTGAACTTGGTTCAGTTTGTTAGTCTTTTTCTTTTACTGAGGAACCCAGAACTGGACACGGCACTCCAGATGTGGTCTCACAAGTGCTAGACAGAGGAGAAAGATCACTCCCCTTGTTCAGCTGGTTTCACTGTTACTAATACAGGCCAGTATGTGGTTGGCTGTCTTTGCTGCAAAGACACACTGGTGAGTCTTGCTGAATGAAGTTACTCTATCCTAGGTGCAGGAGTTTACATTTGCTTTTGATGAAGTTTATGAGGTTCCTCTCAGCCCATTTTTCCAGCCTTTGGAGGTTCCTCTGAATAGCAGACATGCCCTCCAGAGTGGGTCATCAGATCCCCACCCCTGGTTTGGTGTTGTCTGGAAACTTGCTGAAAGTGCACTCCATCGGATCATCCAGGCTGTTAGTAAAGATGGGAAGCAGTATTGGCCCCAGCATCACTAGCTGAGGGATACCTCTAGTGGCTGACTGCTGGATGGACTTTGTACCACTGATTCTAGCCCTTTGAGACCAGTATTCCAGGCAATATTTGACCCACCTTATCATCCATCCATATCTCACCGATTTGGCTACAAGGATGCTATGGGAGATTGTGTCAAAGGCTAAAATCAAGGTGAACAACATCCAGTGCTCTCCCTTATCCACAGAGCCAGTCATCTCCTCATAGAAGGCAACTGCATTAGTCAGGTATGATTTACCCATGTTAAATCAATGATGGCTGTTCCAAATCACTTTCCTGACCTTCATGTGCTTGGAAAATTACTTTGTGGGAGATTTGTTTCCTAATTTTCGGAGGCCTGATGTGAGGCTTGATGGCATATAGTTCCCCAGATTCCCCTTCTTGTCTTTCTTGAGGATGGGTGGGACACGTACCTTTTTCCAGCCATTGGGAACTTCTCCAATCCTTTTCAAAGGTGATAGACCTGTGTGCATCCATTGCAGCACTCCAGTCAGGTGACCTATCCCACCGTCTACATAATCTCAGAGATGTCACAGCTCTCCACTGTGCATGGACTTTTCCCTCCTGGTTGTACCCAATGCTGTGCCTGAGAGGAGCCGCGGTGAGGCTGCTTTTACAAGGGTAGCGCAAGAGCCTTTGCCATCCTGTTGTCCCCCAGGTGCTCCCTCACTGCCTGCATGCCTTCACTTCTCTTCACAGCGTGACAGCCCTTCCCCAGCACACCTAACTGAAAACTCTTCCCACGGTATTAGCAAACCTGTTGGCAAAGACACTCTTGCCCCAGTTTGCCAGGGGAATGCCATCCCTGCGCAGCAATCCTTGTTCTTCAGAAAGGGTCCTGTGGTTACAGAAGCTACAGGCCTGCTTGCAGCTCTAGCCACGCAGCATTGTGTTGGCTGTGGGGTGCATCCACTCCCACCTGAGCAGTGAGCCCCCTCAGTGGAAGGATTGAGGAGGTACCACCACAGTCACATCCCCATTGCTGTTATTTCAGGGCCGTCAGTCACTCATGATACACTTAAGGTTGCTCTAGTGGTACCATTGGTGCCCACACAGATGAGCAGTCATGGAACTTAATGTTTAGCGTATGGCTATTTTGGAAAAGAAGAAGAAGAAAAAAGGGAAAAGAGCTTAGCAAATGAAAATGTTAGCCACTGCCTTTACTAAGGCTTGTTTTCATGGAGTTTGTAAATGGAAGACAAAAGGAAGCCACTGCATAGGTATGTTGTAGCCACTGCTGTCTTTGGTAGAAATCTTTCTTAGCCAAATGCAATTGTTACAGAAGCCATGAAAACCTGCACGAGTGAGAACTCAACATTGTCAGCTCAGTTTGTTTAACGAGGGACAGGAAATGTGCCTGGTGTCTTTTCTACCCAGCTTGTCAGTAGCTCCCACTAGCAGGTGTGGGAATAAGCTGGTCAACCTGGAAGTGTTCAAGTTATCTCTGATGAAGAGCTGGTGGCACAAAACATAATAGATGGAAAAGAGGTTGTTCTACAGCTATGGACAGATGTAGAAACAGAGCCATACAGCAGCTAGTGTTCTTGGGGAGGTCTTGGTCCTAGCCAAGGACCAAGCCAAGGCTACAAATTGTGCAGTAGTCTGTGCCTAGAGATGGAAAACCATGTTGGAAGGTCATAATGAAATAAGAAATTACAGAACAGTTTAAGTAATAACATATAAAAAGGAGAAGTAAGAAGTTGTAGGTCAGAAGTAGGAAAGAATTGCTGCTTTAAGGTGGTTTTCAGGTAAGTATTGATCAGATATTGCTAGTGTTTGGTGGATCTTCATGCTGTAAAAGGCATTTGAAACATTCACCATTTCTCAGGATTGTGCTGACACACCATGTTGGACTGTGATCCTGCCCCAGTAAGGTGGTGTTGGTCCCTCTGAGGTCAGTGGTAGGAGGACCATGCTTTAGTGCAAAGAGATGTTTAGCATTCGGTGTTGATTTCTGCATGTGGGCTAGAGTTAGGTAAGTATGGATCACAGTGGAAGCAGGGAAGATGGGAAATATGTAATCGATATTGTGGTCTGATAGCTGAGGGTCTTCATCTGCAGCCGCTCAACTAGCGTCCTATAGTTCATGACAATAGTGACCAGCCAAGAACAAGGGTTCAAAGATTTCTGCCTAAGGTTGACTTTGCACTTTGAGAGCACTCGGAGTGAAAAGTGAAGCATGTTCTAAAGTCTTCTGAGGAGCAAAGTTTAAACAAAATATTGTTACATTTATGTGCAAGCAACAAAAAATACCAGTTAGACAAAAAATTAAGATTTAAAGGGTAAAGAGGGCTTGTGGAGACAAAGAGAGGGAAATAGGTTTAGCAAGTTACTGCCTGGTATGGAATGAAAGAAGAAAAAACCTGAGCTGCAAACTCGTCAAAAACACAGTTGTTAATTGAAAAGCTGACAGACCTGTAACTAAAGCAGCGCTTCTGGCCGCCACTATAATAAATGTAACTGTACATTTAGAGTAATTTGCTAATTTGCCTAAGTAACACCCACAGACAGCAACATGACATAAATACATTAGTGGAAGCAACAACTATAACCAGCTTGTACAGGTTCTTGGCTGCTAGATGGATGGATCAGATGAGCTGGAAAAGATTTACAAAACAGAATAGAAATGGAATTGTTAACAATATTGCGGCATACAGGATTTCTTTATTTTCCTATTTCCCAAGAATGCTTTAAGGCCTGTAGATGCCCATACAGACTGTGGCATGTAAGTAACATTTTTCACTTGTGTGTGTATGTGTGCACACACCCAGAAAACTTGCAGAGATGGAGTACACATCTGCAAAATGCTAAGCGTTTCAGAAGCAAAAATGACAAAATTTACATCTCAGCTAGTCTTCCAGGTAAATAATTGAATCTCCAGCATTCAACGTGTAATTATAAATATCTGAAAGGAGTTTCTGTTAATAAATATTCTAAAGGCATGTATGTCTTGGGTCCACAGGAAAGACTGAAACCTGTACAATCGATTTTCCTAATACAGGTGTTACAAGTGCCTGAAACATATTTCAGAGTTACCCAGATCTTTTCATTGGCAAATAATGAGTTCAGCCATGTGGCATCTCCTCTGGGCTAGCACTGTTCTCTGTCTTCTGTTTCTGTAACTCTGAATCATGCTGTTGCATTTTATTTTTAAGTCCTACTCATGCCAACTTTTGCCACTGCACATTGGCTGGTGTTTTACATTCTCTAAATATCCTACCTCTAGGTTAGGCTTGGGGTCATCACTTAAGGTTTCTATGTTATCAACAACACATTTTTAAAATAAAAAAAAGACGATTGCTGCTATGCAGGGTGGGTCTCATTTTCAGTAAAATATTTCTTTCTGCTCCCAATCTGTTCCAACTGTCCTCATTCTGATGCAAATTAATAGTGCAGAAGCAAAGCTATTGAATGCAGCTTTACACAGTTTCTGTCTTCGTTTCCTCTCAGATATACTTAGAAGTTGAGCTTTTTGAGACCGGCGATGCCTGCTCTCCAGGGCAGAATCCAGTTGATAACCAACTGTAGAGTCAGGTGGAAAGTTTCTGTTGCAGTGCTGCTCTCTGGAAGAACCCACGTGTGTGGGCATATATATTCTTGCCTTCAGCAGGAGGTTGTTGTAAAGTTTTTCACTAAATACGGGTTGTAAAATATTCTTGAACGTGAGTCACTTTAAATTATAGTCCATGGATCTAAGGAAGTCACTGAGAAAATGGAGCAGGAAAAAAAATGGGATAGAGGCAAACCGCGAGACTTCTCTGTGGGATGTGGAGTTTTGACAGCTAAACCCAATCCCTGTCTTGCTTGAAGGTTTGATCTTAATGTCAGGGCAAAGAGGGCAGCAGACCCCTCTGGCTGACCCAAGTTCTGAGTCTGTAAGACCTCCTCAGTACAAGCTGATAAAGACTACAGGTCTGGGAGAGGAGAGGTGACATTATTTTATGAAGCATTGTGGACGATCTTCTTTGAACCCTAATTTCTGTCAAAGCGTTATCATCACTGTCACAGTAAGTGATACTTGCAGCACAAATGGCAATTAACTAGCAGTAAATAGTAGAGCAGGAGTCTGCAGGCTGGTTTTTAAGGTTGATGAGTTGAAAGTAGTTTCAACACATTAATGCTAAGCATGCTAAATCATAGTGTGCCCTGAAAAAGACAGTAATGTCATTTACCTGAAATCACCGGGAATTACAGTAACACGTAGTAGGGATATGCTCGATTGTTTCAAATATGTGAGCATATTATAGGAATCGATAATAGTTTGTGAGTCTGTCTGTTTTCGTTTGTCAGAATTTCCATAAAACAAGTAATTTGTTTGTTTTTCACTGTTTTAGGTAGCCTGCCCTATGAATACAAGATTGTGATAGCAGGAAATCATGAATTGACCTTTGACCAGGAATTCATGGCTGACTTAATCAAGCAGGACTTTTACTATTTCCCCTCTGTTTCTAAGCTGAAGCCAGAGAGCTATGAAAATGTACAGTCTCTTCTAACAAACTGCATCTATCTTCAAGACTCTGAAGTGACGGTGAGGGGATTCAGAATATATGGCTCCCCTTGGTAAGCAGGTTTTTAAGCATACATTAAAAAAATACTGTTGATTGCTATCACATCAGCCATTTCATATGCATCAGCTATATCTGGATTGCTGTGTTAGGAAGAAAAGTAATACTCAGTTTGATAAAGTTTTTATATATTCTTGTAATGAATCAGTCCTGTGACAAAATAATGTACTTGTATTGTAAGTATTGTTAACCAAATAATGATGGGAAAAAGATAGTGTGCCTTTAAATTCTCAGCCAGGAGCAGTTGTCTAACATAGTCCATGTAGGGGGTTCTTGTGTCATAAAATGTTTTCTATTCTTAGTGAATTTATATAATTACAGGTTAATTTTATTGCAAGGGTGCATTCTTTTGACAATTTCCATCCTACAGATAATATTTAAGGTTCCTTAGCATATACAGTAGTCATTTAATGCAGCAAGCTTGTTTCAGTATTTGTTTAGGCTTTTTTTTTTTTTTTAATATCCCTCAGAATCGTACTTTCTTTTATACAGTAATAGCTTTCCACAAGGTATAGTTGAGCTTCTAAACTAAAGTCAACAAATCAGTGGTAACCTAGTATTTAATGGATTTTGCTCTGCTGCATAGAGTGAACGCTTAGAACTCCTTGACAGTATTGGCGACGGATGGGCTTTGGCTTCCTGACTTCCATCTTGGACCTCTTGTGGGCTGCTTCTGTGTCTCTTATGTTACGTTAGTACTATGTTATTTCCACTAACAGGACTGTAAATTGGGTCTTTTATGAGCATTCGGTATATATTTAAAATAAGTAAAAATATATTTTAAAAGGCAGGTTTTTAAGGGAATCTGTTTTTCTTCCCTTTAAAATCACATCAGGCTGGAATGTAGCAAACAAGTTGTCAAACCTGATGCATATACCCCAATGTGAATTTTCAGTGTGAATAAACTGTGAAGTCTCTTGGATTTTTTTTTAATGAAAATTGGCATTTTCCCATTTGGTTACTTGAGATGGGTGTTAATTTTCTCTGAGCTTATTATTCTACATTTGTCTACATTAAATAGCTTCTCTTCTAAATGCACCCTTCTCTCTCTCCGTCTTAAATCTCCAGCTCTTTCTGTTTTTTTTTCAACCTACCCACCTGCTATGTTGTAGTTCATCTTCCTCTTGTGTCTACTGTGTATTCAACCAATGTACAATTTATTTCATTTCCCAAATTATTAAGGAAGATATTAGATAGTATCAGTCCCAATATTAACTTCTGAGAAATGCCACTTGGCATCTCTTCCCATTTTGATGTTCAACTGTAAATACTGTAATTATGCTCTGTTTACAATATGTCTGGCAACTTCATATCTTCATTGCAATATTCATAACCAGGCACCATATTTCCAGTGTCAGTAATAATTTTCCAGGCAGTAAAGTACCAAAAGTCTTATTAAAGTCTAGATAAATTAAATTAAAGCAAAACACTACCTATAAAGTAGCACTAAGTAGAGGCTAAAGGAAACCATTTGAACTTTCTGGGTATGGTTAGATCTGTAAAAATCTGTTGAGAAAACTTTCGTCCACCCACTAACCCATAAATAATGTTTCTGTAAAATCAGAACTGCTGCATTCCCTTTGTGCACTAATCCTGTCATTTTGCACAAGTTGTCTAAGCTATCTGGCATAACCTATTCTTCATGAAAAAAGATTGCTTTCTATCATTTATGCACCTTCAGATTATATCTAAATTTCCACACTACATATTTCACAGTGTTGCTAACTCATCTCCCACCCCTCATGGTCCTGGCAGATGGGTGTTGTAAGGTCCTTCGAAGATCTTTGCTTACTCCATATGGGAGAAAGTCTTGATGCAAGTCTTCCAGCTAAACTGGTTTTTTTGCTTGTTACTCTGCAGTGCTGAATGAAGTGTCCATGCTAGTTGATGTCGTGTCTAGTGGAAACAGCAACAACAATAATAGCAATAATAAGTCGTTCTTCATTAGTCTATCAGAACAGCAGATGCAGAAGTAATAAAGTCACATCAGCCAGCCCACCAGTCAGAAAACTTAGGAAGAGAAACAGCTATTTTGTGTGGGTTAAACTAGCTGCCTGCTAGATTGAAGGCTGTAGTACAAATCCGTGCCTACTGATGACTACTGTTCTTTAGCATTTCTTTTTGCTTCTATACTTCATTCACCCTGAAAAGAGAGGTTAGTCATAGCCTCTCTGGGAAATCAATCTCCATTTCTTTCTACATCATAGTAATGTAATCTCTAAAAACCTACAGAACTTTGGTGAACTTTCCATGGTGAATCTTTTTTTTGCCCTTGCATCACGAAGCCAGTCCTTCAGAAAACGCTTTTGAACCTAGTCAAGACTTAGAGTTCTTTAAGATCTCAGAACTCAATAAAAAAGCTAAATTTCATGCAGTTGCTTGTTTAGTATCCTAAAACAATTTTCTTTTCTAGCCTTGAAAATATGCATCTAGCTTTTTGAATGGATTTGTTTAATTGGAGAACTCCCAATTACAGTTTATGTTTGTTGTCCATATGTGACTCTATATAATAAGGTGAGCTATCTAGAAATTAATAGGCTGGGGCCCCAGATCCTGCCTTTCCGTTTCTGGTTACAGCCCTGACCTTTTGTCTTACTTCACCCTTTGTAAAAATAAGTACAAGCTAGAGATATCCCTCCTTTATAAAACAGGTTAATCTATAGGTGCAAAGTACTTCGAGAACGCTGGAGTAAGGTCTGAGTGAATGCCAACCAGCATTAACTTGGTGTGTTTACCTGTAGCCGTCTGCATTTTTATATATGACCTGTGCACAATTCATTGTACTTCTGCTTAAGATGTTTTAGTTGCTTGACTGGTTTGTGTAACATGCCAGTCTCTAAGGCCTTTTAAATATGTACCATTTGTGTGTGGTTAAATATTTTCAATAGCTCTTGGGTATTTTGACCTCTATTATTATCTAAAACTCAGTGGTTATTTTTAATTGCAGAGAAGAAATGGGACACTGTTTTGTCTCAGAAACCAACGCTCTAACTCTGCTGGGCTCCAAGGGCAAGATTTCAAGTGCCAGACTGAGCTTCTATTCACTAACGAATATTTAACTGCCTTAAATGTTAATTACGCTAGTATTATCATCAAGCAGGGAGCAGCCATTTTGAAATACAAGCTGCAAAGCACAAAAGCTGCTATTTAGGAATTAGTATTTGCAACACTGGCATTTTGGACTGTGGATTATCAGTATAGATGATGAGGGAGAGGCGTGTAAAAACATTAGATGCTTCATGAGAAACTTGGGAAATCCAAGATGTTAAATGTGTCAAAAGCAACCTTGAATTTTAAGGGTGCCTATGTCTGGCCTAGGCGGCTGATGCTTTTGACAGTGCCCTGTACAGTATTGGTTGCCAGATCTGGATGAGCAGGGCATCAGTAAGAGTGCAACATACTTCCTTGTAGTGTAGCCCAGATGCTGGGAACCATTGGGGTTTTTTCCCATATAAAGCTGGGACACCATGATTTTTTTCATAAAAAGCTAGGCACAGGAAGATGCACTCTGGTTTCATCCCAGCAAAACACAGGACATGGCCAGAACATATTCGCAGACCTGGAAGTGATCTTGTGTAGAGAATAACCATAGTCGCTATGAGTGTAAAACAAAGACTTTGGTTCCTCAGTAGCATTTATTATAAATTGGAAAGCTTCTGGTTGGAAAGTACTTTTAAACACCCTAATTTATTCTGGGCTGCTATAAGAAAAGTCAAACTGGCAGATAGAATAACCCAAATAATTCTGTGTAATAATTCTATATAATGTACTTTTGACTGCTCAGCCTTCCCAAAGATGAAGCCATTTTCCAGAGGGGTTTAATTTATTTTTTAGTAACTTACAAAATCATAACACAGAAGTAAAAATAGCGCAAGCAGAAACACCAGAGAGGTGGCAGAGAAACCCACCCTAGGTGTTTTGAAGACTTGGCTAGACAGTCGTGGCTGACCAGATCTAGTGGTGGTGAGTGGGAGGGAGTGGTAGGTTGGACTAAAGATCTCCAAAGGTCTCTTTTGAGCAATGTTTCTGTGATTCTGTCAATCCCACTATGGAGCTAGAGCTAGGTGTCAGTGTTGATACCTGAAATGAACAGGTATCAGCAAAGTCCTTACAATAGGGAGCTTTGCTGTTGATATCAAACTACCTACAAGCAGTAGATGGTCCCAACAGGTAGTTTGGAAGTCAGGAAGCTGAGATAATAGTGGAAATTCGAATTTGGATTTGAAGCAGAAGGTGTTTTCTGTGTCATCAGACTGGGTATTATCTCTATGACAATGTCATTCATGGAACCATATTAATAAATGATTAGTGAGTATTTCAGCTATAGATTTTCAGCATTCTATTATAGTTCATTACCCCACAATGTGTTACTATTTTGCGGGTCAGGGTTTTACTGTTAGCTACAGCTGGAATGAAGGTAGGCTATACAACCCACGTGTGCTTCTGCACTGCTGAAGATTTTAGTTGCACAATTACAAACTGTGTTTGCGCAAAACCCCCTGATGCATTCAGTGCACAAGATCTGCTGTGCTTGCTGAATGAGTCAACTATATATTATTCCTTTTATAGTCATTATCCAGAATTGCCATGTAAAAATAAATGTCTATAGAGGTGCGTGTACATTTTTGTCTCAACATGAGAACACCTCTCAGAGGTTCATTCATACTTGCATTTGTGGTCCTGAGTGTTGCTACATCTGCTTCTCTGCTGCACAAAGTTCCAATAATGGACTCTGCCCTACTACGTGTTTTTTCCATTGAGTTTTTTACAACTGGATGAGTAAATAACTAGGCTCTCTGTTCTCCTGTTGCATGCAATAACTACTGATAAGACCTGAAGACTAGTGAATTGACGCCTAATCAATAATCAGAAGCTGTTTGTGTCTGGCAAAGGTTATATTGGCTGTTCCCCCAAAGTCTAATATTGCACCCCGCCTCAAATTTATAGAAAACATGTGCATCTGCAGAAGAACAGGTATTCTGTGTGTATGCTCTGATCTTGTGGAAAATGGCAGGAATTCAGTGGCATTTTCTATTAAGAGGTGGATATTGTGCAGTAACGGCAGGTTAAGAGTACACATTTTACTTGACATAGCAAAAGAAATACAAGTGGCAGAAGGAAAATGTCTTCCTAGCCACTGAATTTCCATAATGCTTCTAAGCAGCTGTACACAACTGCAGGAGAAACTTTGGTCCTCCTGCTTTCAAACAGGCATACAAGGTGGCACAAGAGCATTTTATCTCTTTCAGTGCTTTTTTTCATTTTTCACAATGTGGGAAAGGAAGGGACAATCAAAGCCCACTTGCCAAACATATGACAATTTGTTGTGGTTTAACCCCAGCCAGCAACTAAGCACCGCGCAGCTGCTCACTCACTCCCCCCCACCCAGTGGGATGGGCGAGAAAATCGGGAAAAAGAAGTAAAACTCGTGGGTTGAGATAGGAACGGTTTAATAGAACAAAAAAGAAAAAACTGATAATGATAACACTAATAAAATGACAACAGTAGTAATAAAAGGATTAGACTGTACAAATGATACGCAGTGCAATTGCTCACCACCCCCCAACCGACACCCAGCCAGTCCCCGAGCAGTGATTCCCCCGCTCCCACTCCCCCCAATTTATACTCTAGATGTTACGTCCCATGGTATGGAATAGTTTGGGTCAGGTGCCCTGGCTGTGTCCTGTACCAACTTCTTGTGCCCCTCCAGCTTTCTCTCTGGCTGGACGTGAGAAGCTGAAAAATCCTTGACTTTAGACTAAACACTACAGAGCAACAACTGCAAACATCAGTGTTATCAACATTCTTCTCATACTGAACTCAAAATATAGCACTGTACCAGCTACTAGGAAGACAGTTAACTCTATCCCAGCTGAAACCAGGACACAATTTCATTGTTGTAAATGACATATTGGCCTGGATAGCTTAAAGAAGCCCTTTAGGATGAGTTTGCCTCCAGACTCATTATCCAGAGAGTGGATTTTTTCTTGGCTTTGATTATCTGGAGGGATCTATTCCTATGAAACAGAACCTCATTTTTCTTTTTGTAGAATTACAGTTTTTTCTAGTGTCTATGTATTCTCATTTCCTCCTTCATTCTTTTGTTATAGGCCATCTGGAACTTCAGAAACTTTCATTTCCCAGTCAGGGAAAGTGGGAGAGCAGAGATTGATATCAGCCTAGAAAGACATTTGTGACCATTTGTCCTGAAATGACAGGCGCTGGGGCTGGACTCCTGGGTTTTTGTAGCTTCTCTCCAGTGGAACATTTAATAGATATGGCCTCCGCATGTTTACACATGGCCCAACAGCTCTTGTACAACATTGTTGCTCAGATAATGGGAACTGAGTGAAGAAAGTTAGGGCTGTGTATGTGGGGAGTGGTTTTTTTCTGTTCAAGTATTGTTTTTACTGAGCTTAGCATTCTGGGTCAGCGCCATTCAGTGAGCCGTGGCTGTGTCAGAGAAGATGGCTGAATTCCTTCAGTGTAAAAGACATCAACCCATAGGTTGCATTAGTGAGTATCAGCCACCAGCTCAGCCCAAAGCAACCTTGACAGGGGGCTTATTCTCCAAATCATCATCCCACATTGGTGTGAGGGCTGGAAATTTATTACAACCTGTTGGCCCTTTTCTTGGTGCACTACAGCTATCTGTACTATTCCAGTATGCAGCCGAGTGTCTTCGCTCAAGCTGTATAGTCCAGTGTGATCGGTAGTGCTTAGCTATAGGTGTGTAACTCATCTGATTTGTTATTTTCTTGTCTGATTTGCTTTTTCATCACAAAGGAGGTGACTTTGCTATACTCCTTCTCAAATGTTCTCTCTCTTCTTTGTGTGTGTGTGCACACGCACACACGCACGTGTGCACTTTGGATAGAAAGACTGGTAACTTCTGTGTGTAATTGGGGTAGTTTCAAAGACCATGCAAAGGGCAAAATGGGGCAGACTTATTTTTGTTCCACACAGACTCCAGGCCACCCATACCCTAGGTCTCCGTTTCAGTGCCTTCCTCCTCCATCTTTTCAAGAACAGCTATAATAGTCTCTTTCATTCCTCACTGAACTTGGTTTCCATCAGTAAAATAATGTAGCAAAGATTTATAGATTCATTTCATGAGAGGGACACGCTTTCATTTTGCCTGTGATGAATCATCTAATGTTTACTTTCCCAGACCTTGTACAAATCTTTACAGTCATTGAGGTGAACATCAATTAAAATGAAACTGTATTAAAATAAAATATTGACTTCATTTAACATAATATACCTCCCAAGTTGGGAGTGTGGCTTCTTGATACAGCAGCGGCAGCAGCAGCAGCAGTGCAAGTTGTTACATTGCAGGTTTCATTCCCTATAAAATTCACAGAAAATAATAACTTCTGCCTCAAAGTGACCACTCTGCTTCTTAGTTCTTATTCCCCCTTTCAAATCTGCAAAAAACTATTCGGAACCTTGCACGTGACTAAAATGTATAGGGACTCAAAAATTTGTGTTATCGGACAAAACCATACTAGAAGTTTTTCCAAGTAAAATAGCTGTTCTTTCTGCACCCTCACTTGGTCAAAAGATAAAAGTACAGATAACTAAAGTGCAATGGCTTTTGTACTGTTTTCTAAAGCAATAAAATACCACTCTCAAATTCTTGCAAACCTCAGATTAAGTAGATTTTTTGGGCAGGTGGCTTGTTTGCATGTCTAGCTCTGTCAGTGCTACAGTATTGTATGGATGGATGTGGAAATGCTGGATGCGGACATATTACAGGGTGCTGGGTTTTGGTTGCTCAGAAATGTTTTAAAAATGGTAGATATTCCCTGATTTTTAAAGTTGGAAACTATTTGGAGCTTTTAAAATTAGTGACTTTGAGGCAGGCAATGTGAGTAATTTGGGTAGACTGACATGGTTCTTGAAGAAAATTAAAATAATGAATGGGAATAATAGACTCCACTCGTTATTTAGAATTGAGGCATCTCTAGTTTCAGAAATTTTAGGGAGAAGGTTGGCGTCTAAGCCTACCTGATCTGGCTGCTTTACTCTGGTTGGAATGCTAAAGATGTTTTATTTCAGCCATTCAGAAAAAGGTAGGTAAGATGTGACAGGTGTGTAAGAAATAGCAATGTGTTGAGAGAAAGTAAAATTCATCATCCTGTTAAAATATATTAATTAACAGTCTGAGGCACATACATACAGGTTTAGTTGTATTTTAATAGAATGCTGGAGTGATATTTTTATTTCCTCTTCCATACTTATCAGAAACCATTTTCCATTTTGGAAAGTGCTTCTTCTAAAAACACTTAAAACCACAAAACACTGTAGTTTAGTTTACAGCATATGGAAGATCATAAGAATGGTTTTTCCTGCGAAATGATTTTGATCTATTAAATTCAGCTGTTCAGGGAAGGTGGTGGGGAGAAATGTAAGATACTGAACTCCTGAAGTGTGAAAGGTTTTCCAGTGGCAGAAAGTGAGCCTTAAGAGTGCATTCTGGCTGTTTTAACATCAGAAACAGATCACTGGATCATTTTTCTCCTCATTTTTTCTTTTTTTTTTACTAATGGCACTTTGCTAAAAGTGGTGCATTTCTCGTGATAAACACATCTTGGAATGCAGTTATTTACATGACTTGGAAATACAGTAATGTGAGTCTCATTCAGTAGGCACTATGTATACAGGTGCTATTGCTCATGTGAGCAATCATACTGAATTCAGGAGAGGTCTTTTTAATGAACACTCCTGTACAAATGAAGTCACTGAAATGAATTAGCAAGAACCATTAACATTGCTGGAAAAAAAAGTGTATGGAACAAAATAAAAATTTCTCAGAGACGCCAAGTGAATTTTCTATAGCATGTTTAAAGAACATCGTTATTAACTAATTAAACTCTGCAACACGTATGTAAGCGAATGAAAATGTAAAATGAACTACACCTAATGTAGCCCATAAATATCATCAAAGTCAGACCAAAGTGATAAATTCTAGTTATTATGTGCTCCTGAGAAATTTTATTTTTCCATTTCCCACAAGATTTTTTTTAAAGTCACAGCCGTTTAGAACATCCCTTTTTTCTTTTCTTGTTAATGAACGTTCCAGAGAATGTTTTCTCTCAAATAAAATTTCTTCCCAACATTGCCCAGGGCTGAGGAGTCTGGAACAGTTCAATCCTAGAATAGTCACAATAGAGGAAAACAGTAAGTCAAACACCTTTGCATGCTGCTTACTTGTGTGTGTTTGCGTATTAGGGATATGGATCAATTCTCCAACACATTTCACAGTGACCTCTTGCAGAGTGAGCTTAATCAGTTACTGAAGCCAAAGATGCTTTGCATCCTCTTTGCAGTTGTGTTCCTCCACTGTGTACAGTGTACACATCTGTACAAGTAGGCAGGACATTACACTGCCTATGTGTGCACGTATGCTGAATATAGACCAGAAGTTATGTTGTTTTCACATAACATTTTTGGACAAGACCTGTTTCTGGTAATGTCTGAACACATTGTGTGGCTTTATATTTCTGTATGTTAGTGGGGATTTGCATTTACTTGTTTTGTTGCAATGTTTCTAGCTTTAGTTAAATTTGAGAGCAGTCGAAAAATACATTCCTTTAGTTTAATTAGCTTGGTAGAAAAAAGTCCTTTCTTGGGCAGTAATTATTAGTTGTATATTATTAAAAGGAAGTAGTTCACATTCAGTTACTTAGCAGAAATAATTGAATCTTCTGATCCAGTAAACTAGCTCACTTTGGATTCAGCTGGTTTTTAATTTAAGACCTATAGAAGAGGAGACCTGTAATCTCACTACAGGGAATTGGCTTCACTTTCCTGCAGTTCATAAACCACAAGAGTGAAATTGCAATCCCCCACAGCAGTTTTCTCTTTATTTTTCACATTTGCTTGAAAGTTTAATTTTATGAGACAGAGCTGATTTTAAAGTTTAGAGTGCTTTTTTTGTTGTTCTGGTGCTTTTTTTCCCATTTTTTCTTGAACAAAAGGACTACCAGCTCTATCTGTAGTCTGGGCTGTAGTCTCAGACAGCAGCAATTTCAGGATGTTTCAAAGATGTAAACACAGTTGGGTACTGTGATGAGCCCTTTGGCGATATTCCAAGAGAAACACAAATAGCTAACTAGTTTGGAGCAGATCTACATGGAGCTGATTCTCAGCTGGAGTAAACTGGCAGAGCTCCACTGGCTTTTGAGCCATTTACACCTGGTGAGAATCAGCCTCCCATACTTCACAGTAGCTTGTATGTATGCATTTTCCCTAGGTTTTTACACAGTAGATGCATTACTACATTAAGAAGTAGATTGTAACTTTACGTTGTGCTCTGCATGAAGAACGGTAAATCGAGTCACCATCAGAGGAACTAATTGTAACAGAGTTATCTGAGTTCTTTCTCTTTTCCCTGACCAGATTTTAAGGGGAAAAGTAATTTACCACTTGTTGTGAAGCTGTTTAACATCAGAACATTTCCTTTGGATTTGTTGTTCATAAATTAATTTTATTTAATAAATTAGCGTTGTTTAATATGAATTAATATGAGGATTTTCTTCCCCAGTAAGAAAGTGAATTGGAACCAGTATTACAACACAGGGCTGCACCTGTGTGTCAAATATTTCTAATTATGTAATTTACATCAGATAAGTATATGGGTTTTTTTAAGGTTATTTCAGAATTCCTAGGTAGCTGAACGAGCATCCAGGTGTTAAAGCTGTACGTCTTTGGTATTAAAAGTTATATTGTAGCAGTTGGTTTCCACCACTGTTCTGTGGGGTGAATTTAGGACTGCAGGAAAACATGAATTTGGAATTTAGGGTTGCTTGGATGTTGTTCACTTCAGGTAGAAACATGGCGTATGAAGTATCAGTACGTGCTTTTTTAAACAAGAAGTTCATCTGTTGCTAAATTGATAATGTTAAAAATAATACACTTTACACATATATGCACACATGCTGTATTAATTTATTAGTTTTGGAAGCATTTTCATGCTTGTTTAACTCAAAATGACTTTGAATTTTCTAAGGAAAAGAAGGTAAAAAAACAAAAAGGAAGGAAAACCAGAAAAGAACTGGCAGACAGTTAGTCCATATGGCCTAATTACTCCTGGTATTTTGAGAAAAGAATGTAAACCTGGTGGGTTCCTAAACTGAGAAGTGGCTACTGTGAGGGCCTTTTTTATCGATTCTCAGTGCACATATTACACATCCTATGTATTTCAGTCATGTTTCATCTAGAAGAGGCCTTCCAGGAGCTGCATCATAACCCGCCCCCACAAGTATAGCATCTCCATTTGACGGGATATTGCATCTCCTCAGTTAGCAAACTTCTGCAAACTCTTAGAGGACTACAGTAAACACTGACTAGCTGGCTATGTGGAAGAACAGTTTTTTTCTTTAGCTGTCTGGTCATCTGATGATAGTGAAAAGCTGTGAAGATGCCATGCATAGATGGGCTTCAAATTATTTTTCCTTACCGATTGGACCATTCATGGCAAGTTTTACATTTAAAATGAGATGATGACTGTACTGTGGACAGAGGGGCTGTTAACTCCTGTCTCTTACTCCTTCTTCTTTCTATGACTATCACCTACCAGTATCTGAAGTACAGTCTGGATAACCTGGCTGTACCTGTATTTTTACATACTGAGAATCAGGGAGACTGGGGTAACAGACTGAGACATCAGGAACTCAAGCCCTTAGCCCTGCATTAAATCCGTAAGACCATACTGAAAGTGTGTACAGTTCTACATCCGTACTCTCAGCACTGAATCTTTGGCTAATTATTGCAAATTAGGTTTTATGTTTGTTTGTTGGGTTTATTTTATTATTTTTACAAAATATCAGATGGGATATTATCATTTGCCTCCCAGCAGAATGAAATAAACTATTTGCATTTGGTGTTGGCATGTTTTAAATTCAGTCTTTCATTAATTTTTCTCCTTACCTGTTATCTTCAGTTTTCTTGTTATGAAGATAAAGTAGATTTCATTTTATTTTTCATTGTTTTATAACAGATTAATGTTTAGAAATGATCAGTTCCTATTAGTCACAGCTCATTCTTTCTTCTTTCTAGTCGGAGATGTATGAAATCCTTTACTAAACAAAAGATGAATGATTTCATGTGTAACTCAAATTGCAAAAGAAATAATTACTGACAAAGGGCCATATTCTGATTTTTACCCTCCTTTCCTTTTGTGAAAACAATAATTCAATTTGATTCAGAGTTTCAAGAATGACAACCTTGGATGCAAAGCAAGTAAGGCAAAAAACCAAGAACACAGCAAACTTCCCCATGGAAGAAATGTTGTCTGTTGTGGCCAGCAGACTGATAGAGGATCTGAGTTCAGTTTGCTGCTCACTACAGCCTCCCGAACTAACACTGTGCAAGCCATCTTGTGTTTTAGCACCTACATTCCCCTCCCTTCTGCTTTCTCCTTTCCACCTGCTGAGCTGTACTTCGTGGCCATGTGTTCCAGGGGATAATCTCTTATGAGATTAACCATCATTTGCATTTATTAGTTTTAAGTATAAGGCCTTAGCTTTCATCAAAAAAGCCCAAGTTCCAATATTATGAATGAGTGAATCTAAGTTTCTTTTTTTGCATAATTTAATTATTTTTTTACACTGGTTTCGTACCTCTTCTCTAAAATCATACCACCCTTGTCTCTCTCCCATGGAGGTTAGTCATAATACTCAGTCACCTCAAAACTTCTGAAACCTGTTTTTCTTTAAATCTCAGTTATGCTGTTAAAATGCTCAGGTGCCAAGATGTTGGGACAGTATTTCAAAGCCTACAAACAAACAGTGCCCTGCCAGTCCTTCTTAGCACTAATGGCCTAATAGCTAGTTTCGTCCCTGCCTGCTTTGGACAGTCCTCTTGAATGCAAGGAAGAAAAGATGGAAAGATGAGTGTTACTTCACAACTTCTTTAGATGTTGAAACAGCCAATACCGCCCCCGCCCCCGCCCCCCCCCCCCCCCCCAAAGGTGAACTTTTATGAATCCTTACTTGGAGAGAAAATTGACTAAAAAGCAGTAGAAATACTCAGTAAATTGGTTAGTTACTTACCAAGGAAAGGCTGAAAAGGCAATTACAGAGACTGGGTAAATTAAACTAATACAGTGATGGGGAGCATAAAAATATAAACACCTGAAGGATGTGAACACCAGGCATACAAGGAAGGTATACAGTGTATATAGTACTGTATACCTGTGTTTGCAGGACTGTAGCTAGTTATAATAGTAAGATAAAATCAAGACTAGGAAAAATTAGACTTAAATGTCCAACAGTGAGATTTCTTGGTCTGGGAATCTGGATGTGTTGGAATTTTGCCTGTTATTGCCACTGCTTTTTGGTGCTCCATGGCCCTTGACTGGTTACTTCTACCAGTATGACTGTCAGCATGCATAGTCCAATCTTGTAAATATTGAATATATGCAGCTCTGCAATTGTCAGGAAGGGGAACAGGAATGACAAGACTTGATTTGGTCCATTCTTTTCCCACTGAGCTTCTTTACAGTCACTGGCCAGTATCTGCTTATTTTCTGATAGGAGAAGAATGACAACTGTTGTGGAGGAAAAACTAGAGCAAGTTACACATGTTTGTGAACCTTTGAAATTTATATTGTAAGTAGAGGAATTCTAGTGAGAGAACTTGCCTTTCAGCTACAATAAAGATTTGTGTAGGAAACTTTATAGAAATTAGGAGGTACATTGATTGTTGTGTTTTAGTTCTGTATTTTTTGCTACCGAGGTGTTTGCAAGATGCTGCCCACCAGTCCCTTTGATACACTAAAGGCTATTCAGTAAGTTGCCACCCATAGCTCTCCGCAGGTATTGGACTATGCAAGGGAGTTTTCCCTTGAAGTCAAAGAGAGTAATTGCATGCCTACTGGTGGCAAGATTTGTCTTGGTCAACTGGACAACCTGGATCCAGCTGCTGCCGTAAATCTTGTAGTCCTGAAGTTCTGGGGGTAGCTGACACCCCGCAAGCACTATGGGCAGTGCCGTGGTGGGAATATTTCTTTGACTGCCCGCTGGCTGCCTGCCGTGTTCGTTTGTAGCCGATGACCAAGTACTGTGGAGGGTCCCCTTGAGCTGGTAAGTGTACAGAGAGGAAGGAATCCATTCTTCAAAGTTAAAATGTTTAAATTGAATCACGGTAATGAAGAAATCAGATTTCACTCTCTTCTTGCTTGTAATAGAACAATCCATGCACATTGATAGTTTTCCCCAGTCAAGTATCCTTTTTTGTGTCCCCTTTTTGTATGTCTGCTGAGCAGATTGAGATGGGTACCAGTGGTTTGAAAATTGAAAATCTTCAATTTTCACATAAATTAAAGGTCAAATCTGTGTAGTGCATCACTGCCCCTTACAGTAAATCACATGTAAAACTAAGTTATGCCACATTTAAATGACAAAAGAATTCTTGGACTATGTGGTAGCTCTTTCCAGTAGTAGCTGGAGAAAAGAAAAAACTAATAAATAATTAAGGCAGTAATATGTTTGACCACTATTTTTTTACTGTGACTTTTTTCTGTTATTATTGTAACAGAAATGCCCCTTTCAAAGACAACTAAAGTGCTAATGATAGCTAAGAAGGTCATTCCTAGGAGGTTAAACTGGTTTAATTAGAATTTATGAGAAGGTTACTATGAGAGTGCAGAAAGATGTTAAGGGGTTAACCTATAAGAGATTACATTGTAGTCAGTGTTCTGTTAAAGTTTGAATTAATTTTTCCCATGGGTTTTTCACATTCTAATTTTCAACTAAATGAGACATCTGTTTCAGAAAAGGAAAATTTGCTATGGTTGTCATAGCAACTATCATTCTGTAAGAAAATTATTCCAATGGTTACTTTAGAACAGAAAGATAGAAATTCAGTACATAAAGCAACATCCGATTGCTAGCACAAATTCTGATAATTCAGCCCTTTTTGTATGGTAGATTATTTGACCTGCAAGACTTGTTCATATGTTTGTAACATAAGGTTAATTGTGCTGTAAACAAATTCCCTTCCAATATATTTTCCCCCTAGAGTCTTACGTGTAGACAATCATTATTCTTATCATAATAATAATACCGTTGAATTTCAGTAGTATGTGGAGAGACTCAACCCGTTCGCTTTAAGAAGATAAGACCTAAATCAAAGTACATTTCTACACATGAGCGCTTCACTTCAGAGGTGAAATACATTCATGATGTATGTCTTTAATTGCCAAATATATTTTTCTTGGGGTTTTTTTGAGAATAGTGGATTTTTCTCTTACGGAACATACATGACAGTATTTTCTTTGTAAACCGTAAAATACTATTGAAAAGTAATTAATTAAAAGATTGCACTTCTCCTGAGCAAGCAGTAAGTGGGGATCCAGAAATTGAGTGCTTGGTATGAAGACTTTAACTTTGCTTTCAGGTTCCATCGTAAATGGAAATTTTAGACAAAGTTGTCTTTGCACGATATACAGGTCACAGACTCGTTAGTTGGTATTAGAGAAGATTTTTTTTTTCCTACTCAGAAACTTTGATGGCTGTTTTGCAATAAATTTTCAGATAAGGGACTTGGGATTTATAAAATCCCTGTGTGTGTATAAAGATGGTTTTGCTTTGGGGGTGGGGGCACTGAAGTGTATGGTTTTTCTTTCTTCTCTCAGATAGAAAGCACACCAACATCCTCCACTGAATCCTTTCTTGGAATTCAGATTTTTTTCGCCAGAAATATTCCAGACATTTCTTTCAATCCCGGGATTGTCACAAAAGACAGCATGATGGCAAATCACACAAGTTGTAACATCTCCCCTTCACAAAAGAACAGCTCCAGCATGCATAACTTACCAGCCCTGCGCTCAGGCGGCGACGCGCTGCAGTCACCACAAAGGCAGGGAGGGAGGGACGGGGGAGTGCTTCTTGTCTTAATAAGCAGATCATGCCTATTCATGAGGGGAAACGGGCTTTTGGAGAAGTGGCCGTGTACAGGCTAACCCTACTAGAGAGAGGCAGGCAGAGACTCTCACAGCTGCATGTGCCATTCGTGGTCTTTTGGATTTCAGCAGGATTAAGCTGACTTCTGGCGAGACCT
The DNA here is from genome assembly GCF_964188355.1 of Buteo buteo. Classification (NCBI taxonomy): domain Eukaryota; kingdom Metazoa; phylum Chordata; class Aves; order Accipitriformes; family Accipitridae; genus Buteo; species Buteo buteo. The sequence continues at coordinate 28,635,103 of NC_134189.1, read as the reverse complement.
GTGACGGTCGTGATTATTTCTCTTTATAAATGCTTCATTGTATCCTTAAAATAATGATTCTGTAGGTTTTTGACCTTTTCTTCTTGGGCAAATGTTGGTCTTTCCCCTCGGTGTCGTTCTCGGGGGGCGGAATGGCCACGGCCGGTTGTGCCGTGCCCGGCACACCTGCGGGGCGCGGGACGAGGGCACAATTCTGTCCGTGCCCCGCAGCGCCAGGGGGAGCGGCGGCTGGGAGCAGGGCCTGTACTCGCTGAATTTGTCAGCGGCTTTACGAGCGTGATTTACTATGCCGACACTTCCTTTGCCTCCTGTTTACCCTTGCAAATATTTTCTGTCAGTGAGATTTTGCTCCTGGAAAACTTGCTCCGGGCCTAAAGATGATTTGCCAAACAGTTGAATATTTTCCTCTTGGTGAGGAAAGATACTTGGCTGTAAGGTGTGGAATGCAATCCCGAGGCAGGAATGGATGGAGAGTTTAGAAAAAGCCTAACCTCTGTATATTTTTATAAACCCTCCCCCTTCTGTAATATCTGAGCACCTGACAGACTTCAGTGTATTTGTTTTCAGGGCATTCCTGTGAGATAAAGACAGTCCCATTCTGTCAATGGTGAGCTGAATGTGAAGACAGACCAGGGTTTGGTTCTGTGTGACAGTGTTACATGGTAACGTCACTGGTAGCTTACTGCAGAATAAGTCAGTAACTGGAATCATAGAATCACAGAATCATCTGGGTTGGAAAAGACCTTTAAGATCATCAGGTTCAACCGTAAACCTAGCACTGCCAAGTCCACCACTAAACATGTCCCCAAGTGCTGCGTCCACACGTCTTTTAAATACCTTCAGGGATGGTGACTCAACCACTTCCCTGGGCAGCCTGTTCCCATGCTTGACAACCCTTTCGGTGAAGACATTTTTCCCAATATCCCATCTAAACCTCCCCTGGTGCATTTCCTCCTGTCCTATCGCTTGTTACTTGGGAGAAGAGACCGACCCCCACCTCACCACAACCCCCTTTCAGGTAGCTGTAGGGAGCGATAAGGTCTCCCCTCGGCCTCCTAACGAGACCATGAGTTACTGCCCCAGCAGCAGGAAGGCAAGAAGTCCTGTACCTGTGAGCCAGGTGCTCTTCGTTCTGTGAGGAAGGGCTGCTAGGAGTTGAACAGGTAACCAGAAAAGTGTGATTTCATATCCCCGATACAGGGATATGTCTTTTTCTTAGCCAGCCACCTTGGTCTGAGCAACCTGACTCAGAAGAAGGTTTCCGCTTCACTGCTACTGGTATTAGCATCTCTTCTTCACACACCTTCTTCACCTGCCTCATCACAGCTCTGGAGGCTGGGATATATTTCTGGTCCCAATGGCAGATGTACAAAGTTTCACCTTTGTTTTTTTTCCCCTGGGACACCTGTTTATCCAGACACTGGTTATCCAGGGTGTGTGACAAAGAACTAGGAGATGAGCTCTTGGCTGTGGACACAGAGAGCCTTTCAGTCATCCGTTTAGTATAGTCGAGGCTCTTTTTGTCTATGAAAGAAGGGCAAGAAACCTTCTACAAAGCCCCCTTCTTCCTTTCCTTTTACCAGAACTTTCTTTTCTTCCCTCGGGTAAGCCACATCCCTTTATATTTTAGCAAGCTCTCTATTTTTACAGCTGTTTTCAATAGGCATGTGCTTTACAGCATTCTGAAAGGAAAAGTAGAAAATACATCATCATGAAGACATGCTAATTTTTGGAATGTTAGTCAAGCATCAGTAATGGAAGAGGATGAATAATAGCTTTATGGGCATTTTCTTTTGTCTTTGCCATACATGATGTAAACTGGAGTTCAGAGAATTTGTTTGAAAGAATTCTTTCTGTCTTTTGATGTGGTGAAGGAGTGTAAAGCTTTCTTCAACAAAGTAACATCTCAAAGGGAACTCTGGTTGATGTGTATGTATGTATAAACACTATGGCTGCAATTATCATAAACCTTATTAAATCACAGCAGCCTATTTGTTGTTCTCCAAATATGGATATGGCCAGAAGATGTCAGTCAAAAAATTATAAAAAAATTGCAACCTAAAACTAACCCCTCAATTTTATGACCTAGAATTAGAGCATAGTCAGCAAGACATAATTTACCACTGTGATATAATTGCTGTGAAATACAGTTTTTTAATCAATGGGATAGCAAGATACGGATAAATTGTGTTCTGACTGGCAGTGTTACAGTCCTGCTGCTCCATGATGAGCTGCTCCATAAATATGTTTTAAAAAATGTAAATGCCTGTCTGATAAGAAATCCTGAATATGGAAAGTCTTACTTAAAAGCAAGTCAGCACACCAGAGGACAGAAGAAAATGATGTGTAAGAAAAGAAGCAGTATTCTTGTTCTGATGGGATGCTTCCAATTAGGGAAACAAAGCAGCATAAATAATGTCTCCGACTTTGGAGCAGGATCAGTTGCTCTGCCAGGGTCTGTCCTTGCCCAGCTGGTCATAGGCTAAGGGCTGAACGTGACGGGAGCCAATGTGAAAACATATATCCACACCTAGGTGTCTGAGATAGGTGTTCTAGATGTTGTGGGAGTCCAGCATGCTAATCCACACAGGGAGATCTTGGTGTCCAGGTCTTGCAAGAGTTACTTTTCACCTTGTTAGAGGAATACTGTGAATATTTTACTGTATGCTGCCTACTGAAAGTGGTAAGGACTGCACTGATTTACCACACAAGTTAAATAACACTGTTGTATGGAAAGAGGATTTTACTGTGCACACAAAGAAGAAAATGAATGCTATTTGTGTCTCCAAATTCCATGTTAGTAGAGAGTCAATCTCCATATTTTAATTAGATAACCAGTACATGGAAGTAGCACTGAAGACATTCTCCTCCTCTCTTGGCAGGCAACCTTGGTTTTATGGCTGGGGCTTTAATCTTCCACGAGGCCAAGCACTATTAGAGAAATGGAACCTTATTCCAGATGGAATAGATATTCTTATAACACATGGACCACCTCTCGGTAAGAAAATACTAGTGCTCTTAGCTGTGTATTTCAGATGATTATACAGTAACTGATGGCTCTCCTTAGACAAAGTGCAATCCTGACTTAGAAAAGTCAAAAGTAACATCCGTACTGATTTCAGCAGCACCAGAACTTCTGCTCAGGTTTATGTTTCATGATTACTTATGCTTAATAGTAGGGAATTAAATAATGGCTTAAAAAATAAAGCCTTAACACATAAAGCCTTAATAAGCTATATAAATAAGCAAAGTCTGTTTTTCCTATGCATCTGTCCACTCTGCCACCAGTGAAATTAGTAGATTTAAAGCATGGAGCCTGCTTGAAGAGAAATGCAGGATTGGGATCTTATTTTTTTAGGACTGTCTGCCTCCCTCACTTGCAGTAGCATTCCCCCACCAACAAGCACCCAGAGGCTGTATTTTTTCCTCATCATGCTGACTTGGTGCATCTTCTGCCTCACAAACCCAACTGCTGCCATTGTTTGCCTGTTCTTTGGACAGCGTGGGTGAATTGCCTGTCTGTAATACAATCTGGCAACACTAACAGACCAACAAGAAATAGTTTTACTTTTGTGTTTTACAAATATTAATATAGACACAAAAGCCAGGAGAGACTTCTTGTGTTCCTAGATAATAGTGAAATTACCTGTGTTACAGAAATAATACAATCACAGAAACTTGTCCTGATTCAGTAAAGGCTTAAGGCTTTTAACATGTTTTTCAGTGTATTTAACATAGAGCAAGCTATATTTAATGCATCTATGTGTTTAGCTCTCACTGATTTAATAAATGGACACGAATGTGAAGCATGTACTTAAGTGTTCTGCTGAGTCTCACTGTGGAGGAGTGCTTTGTGTGAAATGAAGGCAGTTGGTTTCTTTAGACTCCCCAATTTCCTGAAGCTAAAACCCTCTTGTCTTCCACCCTTTCTTCTCCTCTTTCAGAGCTTGGAGGAGAAAGTATCTAAAGGGTTTGTGTTTTGTTGTTTTCTTTAGAAAGACATGTTTGCATTCCACTGCTCGCTAATCCTGGGGGAAAGGGCTTCTTTGTGAGCAGGGTTTCTCACAGTAAGGGCATGTGTTCTGATACTTCAGCTAAGTGGAGTCTCATGCCATGCCATAGACTGACTTTAATATGGACCTGTATCGTAAAAGTGGATGGCAGAAATAATTGTTTAGACCTTGAGATATCAGCTCCAAACAGTTAGTAGTGGGGATAATCCCTGTTAGGATCCAAGGCATGATGCTGAGTCTTTGATATAGTTTTATTTGTAAGTCATATTTAAAACTTTTTCAGAACCTTTTTCAGCACTTTTAAAGCTGTTTTTAAAACCAGCTGATCAGCTGTAAAGAAATCCAACCTTCAGCTGATCCAAAGAATATCCCTGTATCTAGCACTTGAAATCCAGTGCTGGGAAGTGGAGAGAGGGGTTTGCACCACCCAACTTCAGCCACCTTGCTAATTTATCCACCAGGCCTTTCCAGGCAGCCTCTGGGATCAGCAGAGGGAAGAGAACCTCTAGAGAGCACTGCAGAGCTGGCACTTAACAGACATGCTTTAATAATAAATTGAATAGTAAATTTAATAATTGAAAAGTAATTTAATAATTGTAGTAATTCTGAGGAAGAGCTGACCATCTCCACTGGCTGTAATGGGATAGCATGAATTCCCCTCATCTCCATGTCTCAGTGTTTGTTCTCTTTTTTTTGAATTCTTAAGCTTCAACCGTTGTCCAAGGATTTCCTTTTTTAAAAGTTCCCATTTCTTTGTCTTTTTTCTTATTGATGCATTAATAGATGGCTCAGGCACAGAACCCTCTGCCTGAGGGCATCAGCTGTTGGTCTCCCTGACACCCATGGCAACAAATACTTGACCCTTCAAAAGAAGTTAACACTCTGCCTAACTTACAGAACCTCCTTATTGTGTAGCTCTGTCCTCAGACATTTTGGGAGACAAGATCCTCCTTGACCTTCCCAGCCAGTTATTTTAACCAGAAAGCTGATTACTGTTGTTCTGATCTTGGACAGCATCACTAGAGCTGTCCCTGATGATCATAAATAGCAATCAGTGCAAATTCCTTTTTTTTCCTCCAGCATGGCTGCCTAAATTGTGTCCATCATCCATTTTCTGTGCTGCTTTCTCATTCCCTCAGTTCAAAAGAGCACGCATCCTCCTAAACTAATTAATACTACATTATTAGATCTAAAATTGTCTGCATAGATGCAGAAGCACCATTAAGAGTTAATGGACTTTGTGTTTCTAAGTCAGTTAGTCACATAACAAAAATCTGAGTAATTTTTCTTTTCTGTTTTAGAGTAGTACTTTGGGATGAAACCAGGGCGGGGATACATAGGAGGTTCACACAGGATGAGAAAGCAAAGGTTAAAACCGCTATTATTGACCATTTTATTAGTAACCTGTTTATTATTAATGAAGATATGCTATATAGTTCATAGCTTTTGAAATACAGTTTTCATGATTATGGGATCAGTACTAATGCTCATTTCTATATCAGTGTATTTTTGTTACTTTTATGTATAATATAACTTTTTAAGTCTTTTACCTGCTTCCTAAACATCTGCATTTATGATTCTTTTGTTTCTCTTCAAAAAGTTCACTTTTCTTCTCTTTGTTTGTTTTTAATTTAATTTCACCTTTAAGTCTTCATTTGTAGCTGTCTGCTTGATTGTCTATGACAAAGATTTATACTTTCCTGACAGCTGCAGAAACCTGTTTCAAGTAACCAAACATTAAAAAAACCCTAAGATGAACTCTAATTGTTAGCTAGGTGTAATCAATTATTCTTAGTTTGTGTAGTCAGGTGTACATAATAAGCTGCAAACATATGGGAAAGCTTCAGAAGGGTGATAATGCATGTAAACAAAAACATGTTCAACATAAATAATGCTTAATTTAATGGAGAAGTTAATTTTATGGATTTTTGTTTGTGAAGTTTTTGAAGTGGAAATACTTTTGGCTTTATGTTCACCACAGACATTTTGACAATTAACTGTTTCAAATCATTGAAGTAACAAAACCTATGGTTATAATGCATTTGCTCTGAAAAAAGCATAACTGTATTCTAGAGCAGTTGCTGGCCTCACTTTGACATCTTAAATACTTATTATTTTCTACAGTGAATTGTGACCTGTGTTGGATACCAAGAGTGACTGGTAAAATCAGTTAACAGAACTGAGCATTGCTCTGCTCTTTCTGTAATTCAGTGGGGTTTTCTCTTTGTACATCCCTTCGACAGGAGCCAAGCATTATCTGAATGAATTAGGAGTCTACGGCCATTATCAGAACTTCCTCTTTCTGACACTTAGGATGCTGCATTCCCAACTAATTTCTGAAAATTGGACTTAGCTCTCTGAGTAACTATGATACAAGGGCAAATTTTTACCATTTTCGTAAAACCCCACAGTATACTGAGCCTAGTTTTCAAGCACTGGCATCTGAAGCAGTATTTCTCAATGTGTGAACCTACCCTGAAGCTGTAGCAAATCTGAGAGCTTTTCCAAGATCTCCAATACCACCCTTATGGTCTTTTAAGCCAATTGGTTAGCTGCTATTTAGGCATGCTTGAGTGGATGTCAAAAGTAAACATATGAAAACTAGGTCCAGACTTTATAGCTCTCTGGCTGACTACTGTTTTCTCAAAGGCATGCTGTTGCAGCAATCTAAGAGATACAAAGCTATGACAGGCACACAGGGAGAGCACCAGAACAACTAAAGAAAAACAGAAGGATTATATCTTTTAGGTTTCCAAACTTGAGCCTGATGAAGATGGCAGAACAATAGAAAGAAAACAAGATTGGTTATTGCAAACCCTCTAATACAACAACATCCTTCTTATACTACTACTTTGAAGGAAACATGAGACTTCAGTTGGCAGTAAGCTTCCCCCTGCAGTATGTTTTCAGACATATATGCAAGTTGGTAATACATTTTTGTCTGTATTAATAAAAACCGCATTTTTATACAAACTGTATGCAAGTAAATATAGCACTTAAAAACATCTACTGCAGAAGGGCTGAGTTCCTCTTCCTGTCTGAGGTCCATAGATTTAGGCTAGTGGGGCTTGCTGTGTCATGAAGTGCTTAAACCAGTTTTGCTTGCGGATATGGGTTTTAGGCATGCTGTGGGTTCCTCACCTGGGTTCCACTACTGTAAGGTCCAATTTGATAACAATATAGTTTTATTATTAGCAACACAGATTCCATTACATCAGTTAAAGTGTTCAATTTAAAAAAACAGATCCCAGAAGTAGATTTAAATAGCTAAATGTTTATTTAGATTCTTTAGAGACACTTTGGACATACTTCTCTTTACACCTCACTCTCTTAAAGGAAGAAGAATGGAAAAAGCATTGAGTTTTCCCATTAACAAGAATGTAAAAATGCTTTAATTGCAGTGGGTTTTTTTCCTTGAAAAACAACTGGCAAGAGTTCTCATAGTCCTTTTTCTTCAGATGAGCTTTTATGGTTTTCCTCAAGTATTTTTCCTTCCTTCCTCTTCTACTTACCAAGGCAAACACTGTTTTTTCCCTGTCAATTCTTCTATGGCTGCTTATGAAAAGCCATGAGACATGAAATCTCAGAACTGCTGTATAGCAGTACAGCTTTGTAGATAGTCTGTCTTCTTTTAAAGTTTTCATTTCTTTTCCAAAGGTTTTCTAGACTGGGTTCCTAAGAAAATGCAACGGGTAGGATGTGTTGAGCTGCTGAACACCGTCCAGAGACGAATACAGCCAAGGCTTCATGTTTTTGGGCATATCCATGAAGGTCAGAACACATTTCTTTCTGTATATATAGAAACCACAAACACAGAACTTGTCTGGTTTAATTAGCATTTTCAAACTTGAATGTCTGAATTGAAGCACTTCTGGATTTCAGATGCTTACTTAGCTGCATATATGGAGATGAAATTGGCTGATACCCACTTTTCAATATTTGTACATCAGCTTCTTTCAGTTTCTGCATCTGTAAAACAGGGTGATGCCTCCTTCACAGAGGATTACTGTGAATTTTAAAATAAGAACATTGAGTCCGGTAGTTACAGAAAGTGACTAAGTATGAGGATTGATGGATTGTATTTCGCTCTGCTGGATCTCTGTGACTTAAGATAATTCATGTAAGCTCTCTGTGTCTCAGTTTCTGTGTTTGTAAAATGGGTAAGAATGCTTTGAGGGGTGCTTCCAAGGCTTAATCTTCAAGATTTTACAATAAAGATTGTCTCTCCCCATCATTGCGTATATGAAGTTGAAATCAAGAGGGATGTCGCCACTGACTCATGTAGAAATTCAAGATATTTATTCATGTATTTATTTGCTTTGGCAGGGGAAACATTTGGTACCCAGAAAAAACAAAGCGGTTCTCTTGACTATTTGATTTTTAAGTGGAAAAAAATGAGTTCCCTTCACATAAGTTAGTAAACGGTGACAAATATGCTCCACTGAAGTCAGTGACAGCAGTTCATCACCAGGCAAAGGGAAAGGTAGATGCTGTCTGCTATAGAAGTCTGTCCTGTTCACATATCATGGCAGCAAGACTTCAAGCAGTGCCCCCACCAAAAGAAACCACTGGGCTGTGCTGAAGTGTACCCATTGGCATGTAAGCATGTATTATCAGCTGCTTAGTTCTTGGCAATGTTAACTTACTGGCAGGAAAAGGTGCTCCACAACTGCCAGTTTTCTGCTTCTGGGACTGCTCCAGCCTTTGATGTAGGATCTCTGTGCGTCTCACCAGTGTAGAAATGAACAAATGGAGAAACTGGAGTAGCTGGCACTCAGGTACTTCTGTTTTTGTGAAGAGCCATTACGCTTCACAGAAATCCCATTCTGACTTGCTGCTGGGGGCTTTCACCGTGCTAAGTTAGAAGTGACATTGCTGAGAGGTGTGCTGGTGTGAAATTGGTGGAGAAGACATTCAGATCATTATTTGACAGCTCAGGGATTAAGTTCATTCTCCTCTTGTGTCTCATCTGCAGTGACCTGTTAATGCCTAGTTAATGTCTAAAGTGCTGCTAAATCACAGAGTAAACAAACAATGCATAGGCAGTATTTTTTTCTAACTCTTTGCTGTTAGAGCACTCTTTGAGATTCCGTACAAGAGAGCTGGTGAATACAGTTCAAACTCATTGTCTTTTCAGAAATTGTAAGCCAAGTGGTTTGCAGGGGATATAAGCAAACAGTTAGCAAGCCATGAAGCTTCAGGCAGGTAAACAAAATCACATCTGCTAAGACCAAGCCCAACTTTGGCTCCCAAGGGAAAAGAATGGCACCTCCACAGAATGGTAAATCCTGTGAATTAATACAGCTGGCAGAGTAGGTATCGGAAACAAGGTACTCTTCTTGTTAACTATCATAATTTAGAGAAAACAAATGGGGAACTGCATAGCCTGTTTTGCAGTGGGATGCTAAATCTCTGCAGAGGAGAATTCCCATTGCAGACAGCCTGTGCAAACGAAGCTGCTCTTTGTAGAGAGAATGCATGATTTGAACAGATGAGTTCTTCCCCTGACTGAGCATAGCTACATCTGCAGAACTCATTTACTGAACATCCGGGAGGAAGAGATGCTTAGAAGAGATGTTTCTTCCCTATTCCCCCTCTGCACTGCTGTCTGCCAAAAAATACCTCTACACATGGGCTTGCTGCTGATCAACCCATGGAAGTGACAAGCAGCATGGCAGGGACTCCGGCTAAAATCCTGGTTTGCCCATCACAGCCAGTACTTGGCTGAGGTCATGGCCAAAGAAACTCTGTTGGCAGTAGGGTAGGATTGAAAACTGTAGCATTAGGAATCTTCCAGCAAAAAGAGCGTATTAGCAAGCTGATTCTGTTCTCTCCAAATGTGTAGCCGAGGAGACAGAAAGTCCCAGCAGCAATGCTGACTGTCCTCCATGCAGTTTGTGTTTTATACAGAACAATTGTTCTGTGGCAAACAGCAAATGATTTAAAGAAATGTCTGTGACAGGAACCTGACAGACTTTTCTTCCCTCCCTAGTCCCTAATTATAGTGTGTTTTTTCCATGGGGAGTCCAGGAGGCCCTGCATTATTCAGGGTATTCTAAGGAACAAAAAAGAAAGGAATTTGGCTACTGTTTCTTTGTTTGTAAATTATGCAACTATCAATGCTTCTGTAAGACACAAAATTGCACTCAGGAAAACTGTAGGATCCTAGGTACCTAGGATTTGAATAGCTGGAACTCAGTGTTATGTAGCAATGAATACATTTCACTATTAACTTCATTAACACTGAGACTGAATCTTAGTACAAATGCTTTTGACCAGGTAGTTTCCCCAAAGTCATATATTTCTGATTGTGAATGCATTTCTTTATATTGATCATAATGTTTCAGTGCAAGTTTCCAACATTAAGCTTTTAGTTTTAGTGTAATCAAGCTTATGTTTTTTCCTAGACATTCATGAAGAGATTTTTGACAATGGAGAGTGTGTCTACTTTTTCGTAACACCAGGGCAGTTAAAGGTTGCTTCTTGACTTTCTGAAACGGCATTTCACTGTATTCTACAGGCATTAGAGCTGGAAGTTTGATTTTCTGCAGGTTTAGCTCTGGAATTGTTTGACTTGGGTGTCCAGTCAGACATGAGATGTAGTTAAAGCTTTTTTGCCACTGGTGAGACATACAGAAGGGTGTTTTCTCCCATGGAAATGTTATGGTGTCTTAGGGCATAAATTCACCTTGTCTGTCAGAGAACGCATTAATAAAGCCATTTTTTCTCTACCTGGGCAGGCATTTTAGTGTCTTGCCATCAAATTGGTCAACAAGTTCAAACACATAGGAAAAAGAGGTTCCTACTAGGCAAATCACAGCCCGGTGCAGATGCATACATACTCCCCTTAGTCAAGCAATGCTTTTTCTTCATTGGTAGCTTAAAAGATGTACAACACAGGACAGAAAAAAAGGTGGAAAGATGAAAATTGAACAAAGTTTGCTGCACTGATGACTGCAAACCTAAATGATCAGAAGTGTGGTTTTTTCAATGCTGCAATGGCCTAAGCTCTATCTTCTCATCCTTTCCAAAACTGAGAAGGTTTTAAGAAAAAGCTTTGCAAGGAGAAATATCTGTCTTTCTAAGGAGGTTTGGTGAGCTGGCTGCCAGAGATTATAGCCACTAGCTAGCAAGGGTCCATTTTGCTTTTCTTACACAATTTAAAAGATGGCAAAAAGTTCTGCTGTAAGACAAAGATGATATTAATTCAGGAGACGTTTATGTTTTGCATGAAGAGAATTTTTTAATTAATTCTGAGTAATAAATACGGCATTTATTGTTGTGTGATAAAGGTGAATAATTTAAAAAAAAGAAGGTAATAATGAATAATGAAAGTAACCAGAGATGTTCTTTCTTTGCAGGTTATGGTGTCATGGCTGATGGAACTACTACCTATGTGAATGCATCTGTGTGCACTGTGAATTACCAGCCACTCAATCCACCTATAGTTATTGACTTACCTACTCCAAGGAACACATGATTATAATGAGGATTTAAAGTTGTACCCAACACATTAGCAACTTTATATTGCTGGCTGAGAATCCCAATAGGGAACCATTCAACAAAAAAGCAAAAACCTTCTTCTTTTTTCCCTGCTAGCTCTTCACAGATAAATTTTGAGTGACAAAAGTGGATGAGAAACAAAGACATTTTGGTGCCAGAAACAGATTAAAGACTTTAACATTTCACCATTAAAATATTTGTGAACACAGAAAAGTGAATGCATTCCACATATATATATACATATACATATATATATCTCTCTCAAGTAGGGGCTTTTGTATATACCGTACATTATATTGGACTTATTAAAAGAACAATGTCTTTCAAACGAGTGTTTCTTTAAGAAAGTTTGCAGTTTAAACTTAAGTGTTTAGACTAGGATTTCCTCATTTCAGATGTTTCCCAGTGAGCTCTTGGTAAAAGAAAAATGATGGTAGAGATGTTTTCCCTTAATTAACACGGCAAATATAAAAGATGGTGCACGAATGACCAGTCACAGGAGGAAACCTATTGCTTCAAGTCCTCCAGGTCTAAGTCTTTGCATCTATTCAAAACCAATGCAATAGAGGCCCTAACTCACTGTACTGAAATGAAGTTTTACTACATCTGGCATTACAGATGGTAAGGGAAATGGTGCATATTGCTGGCATGCTGTAAACAGCTCAACATTCAAGAAGGGAGACTGTGTTAAGTGCAGTATAAACTCAGGAATTTGTAACCTGGCCTCGCCTGTGAAAAAAAGGATGACATTTCCCTTAAAAAAAAAACAGACACCCCACCCCGTGTTTTCATATGGTAAGGCGATATGTGATTGTATGTAAAAAGAGAAAAAAAAAAAACACAAAAAAAACCAGCCAGTGTTCAGTAGTGGTATTTTAAATAAAACCCACTCAGACTATTTGTTTAAAATCTGTTAATGGGACATGCAGCCAATGATTAGATTACTGGTTTGAATTTGGCCCCAGTCAGACGTGATTAAATGTCATTATGATCATTTTGTCCTTGGGGAACGTTACGGATGTTGAGGGGAAGGGGTCATCCCAAGGTGGAGTTTGGGCGTTCACTTTTGGGTAGCTCTGTAGTAGCATAAGTGCGATGAGTAACAAGTACACCCCAATGGGTACAGAGCAGGGGTCACCTCACAGAACTTGTCATTGCTGTTTGCCCGCTCATGGACACTGCTGAGAGAGGCCCAAGAGAAAATCATCAACCGAGTTGAAATCCATCTGTCGTGTTGCATGTGATGCCAGGCAAAGTGGGGGACGTGTCGGGAGCTGGTTGGGATGGCCAACTGCCATGGTACTGCCCATGCGGCTTTCCCGCAGGTTAACAGAGAAGTTGGAGCTGCTGGGATTTCAGTCCCGTCCTAGGCAGAAACTTGAGAATTGATTACAAACCCACGAAAAAAAAAAAGTGCTTCAAATGTGCCCTACAAGAAATGGGTGTCTGCCTTGAACTAATAAACATGTCCATGCTCAAATAGGAGCCTTTTTGCCTTGATGGAGATAATTTAACTGCTGTGTTCTGCACATGGACATCCTGAACTTGGGGCTTATGGCATCCAGACACTGATCTTGCTCACACACATTGAGCAGATTATCGCACTGCCAATACAGGGTTGTTTGCGGGTCTGTGCATAGCCCGCATCTGCGCATAGCCCACATCTGCATACATGCATTGGATCATTGCGTAGGTTACTTTTTGCCTGATACATGGATGTAAATGTGAGCTTCATGTAGCAGCTGCGTGTACATTATGTGCATACACAATTTAAAATACCTGTGTTGCAAAACCAGGCTCTGTCAGCCTCAACTCTAAGCGAGCCGGGCAGAAACATTGCATTTCGCTGCCTTCCCGTGGCAGCAGCTCTTCCAGCTGCTGCTGGGAGCTGTGACATTCGAGCCCAGTCACTAACACGTGCTGTGGACCACCAGAAACCACCAGACCACCAGAAAACATGACAAGTCACAGGTCTGTCATTTCTTGTAAGCTGTTGGGTGCCTTGGGGTCCGAACTAATGTGCTGCTTTTTCCTGAAACGAAACCCTAAAGCGATCGGTGATGCCTGCAGCTGGTTTTGGGGTGAATAGTTCACAAGCACATGAGCAGTCCACCCTGAATTCAGGTAGGGCCACTTTTGTCAAAACTAGTGGTGTAGAAATTGCAGGATCAGCTCCTAAATCAGCAAGGACTGAAATTCATAGTTGAATATGAATTCCCGCCATCATTGGGAAGATGAGCAATAGTGTGTAGTTAGAATAAAAGTGTCTTAGCTAGTCACAATTCAAGCGGTTTGCAACAAATGTGACAGGAAATTGGCTGTTTGTTAAAGTCTGAAATGTTTACATTCACTCACGGCACTTAAGAGACTAAAATGTTAAAGTGAGGGAAGAGGTCCTTTTATTAGCCTCAACAAAATTTCTATGTCGACCATAAACTATTCTCTTAAAAATAATTTTTCCTAAGGTATCTTCAAAATACTGTGTATTTTTATGTGGAAAGGATACGAAAGCAGCTGTTACTTCAAAAATATCATTTAAAGTACTTGGGGTATCAAAGCTTAAAGATTATTTAATCATTTTGGCATATCTTGATTGTTGTTGTAATTTTTGGTCAAGCATGTTAGACAAATAAAGTCTTAAAAAAACCAACAAACCACCAAAAAATAAGGCCTCTTTATCTCCACCTCATCCCTTCAGCTCCACGTGGGAAAGGCTGCCTGTCTTCTCCAGGTGTAGGAGCCAGGCTGCGGGACATGGAAGTCGTTATGGCGAAGGATTGCGGCTCAGCTGGGGGTTCGGCTGGCAGAGGGGCTGGGGGCGATGGGCAGCGGGTACCGCGCTCGCTCTGCGGCTTCAGGCCGCCGCGGCTCCTGCCGAAGGGAGCGAGTTGGAAGTTGGGGTTGCGGAGCGAGGGGAAGACAGCAGCCACTACCTGTCGCTGATGTATTTGGGTGGGGAGACGTGCCAGATGTGCCTGGGAGACAGGGAAAAGCGATCGTGAGGGAGTGCTGCAACAGAGCTGCGAAGCAGTCGGGAGCCGGAATGCCATCCATCCTTTGGGAATGGGCGGCAGCCGGGGGAAGGATGGTTCGTGCTCTGAGTTGAGTGTAAGGACACGAACCTCAGAGAGGGGGAGATTAAGGCAAGGAGACTTATTTTTATTTTAACTTTGTGGGCACAGTCGAGGCCTGGGCTTCTCGCTTCAAATCTGTTCTACTTCAGATTAGGGAGGCCGTGAAGAGGAAGGTTTCCACAAATGTACTTTTGCAATTGTCGGCTCTATTTAAATTCAGGGATGCTCGCGCAAGTCATTTCCCGCCCCACCTCCCCATTGCTGACCTTCAGTGATATTTATCCAGGTAGCATCGCTCCCGAAGGTGTGCTGATGTGTATCACTAATACACGCATTCCCATCACCAGGCAGAATTGTTACCGAGATTAATTTCAGTTCGACGGCAAATAGGGGAGATATCACTGCATGTCAATGAAAAAAAAGGACAAGATTATTTTTACCTCCCTCAGGCACATATGGCTGAGGATGTGAAATGTTCCTTGGCTACAAGGAATGAGCAAGCTGGGACTCGGCACCCGCCTGAGCAGATGCCTTTTCCCGGGCAGCCCCCACCCGCCACAGCTGCCCCCCAGCCTGGGGAACTGCGTTTGGGCTTCCAGATGATGCGATTTGGTAGCCCCTGACGCCAGAGACTCCGAAACTGCGATGGTCTTTGAGGAGGTTGCTGCAGGGAGCAAGGCTGGCGGCAGCTCCACCGGCGAGGTAGCTGTGGGGAGGGAAGGTGAAGACCCCTGTTTCGGGGTGATGCGCAGGGACAGAGCGGGTGGGAAGGTGCTCTGGCCTTGCTGCAGGAGGGAGCCGGAGGGGATAAGAAGTAGTTCATCTTCTCCAGCGGCTGATTGCTGCTAATAGCCAATGTAAATGCTTCAGAGGAAGGAGAAACAAGACATTCCGTAGAAGGCGATTTTTGGAATAATCTGCCCATGGGGATCTTTGCCCCCCTCCCATTTATTCTTGTCTGTATGAGAATTTCTCTCTTAAAAACCTGTATTATTGCTCGCTGCTAATGTAACTCACATATAGCGAATATAACTGCAAATGTTCTTTTCTTTCAGGTACATTCCTGTCCCTTTCTTGCAAGTCTCTTTGCATCTGTGATTTTAGCGATATTTTGGAACAGTGAGCTCCCCGGGTGATTATGCACAGTGCATTAGAAAAACAGTATTTCGCTTATCCTTGTACGTGTGCTGCTGTTCGGGTTTATTGACTGTCCCTTTGTTCTCTTTTTATGTGAAAAGTGTAAATAGGAGTACTTATATGTACCTTCTTTGTGCCATTCATTATTTTGTATACTGCCATTATGGTGCTTTTTACTCACTTCATCTAGAAATTAAAATAATTTCAATTCTAGCTAGACTCTATTTCTAACCCTCTTACTTCCCCATCTCGGAAACGCTCCCCTCCCCTCTTTTTGATGTGTCCTTTGGGAGTTGGTGAGAGGCAGTGATGCCAGAAGAGGACCTCCTCTTCCTTCCTATCTGAGCATTTGGACACAGTTCCCTGCTACTTTCTCTCCTGATCTCTATCCAGTTCTGCTCCTCATTTGTTTAGCATTCGGGGGGGTAATAGTATATATTTGTAGCTCCCAGTGGAGGACTGCAGTGAGCTGCCCACGGCCCTAGCTGGGTTTTGAGAGGTGACAGCTGACCTGGACTTACCTGGGTGTCACAACCATCACCCCCTTCCTCCAGGGGCTCTTACCCAGGCGGTGTCCATGGGGGGATCCGTTCCCCCGCTCTGGCCTGTTCCCCCGGCTTTGCTGGTGCCCTCGGCAATTCTCGTCACCCCCGGTCGGGCTTTGCTGTTGGGGGCACCTTATCTGCCGTGTCTGGTGAGCAGCCCAGGGGCTGGGGTGCTGCTGGGTGATGTACAGAGCCGTGTGATGTTTGCCTGCTCCTCATCCTGCTTTTGGGGTTTTGTTTCTTGGCCAGTGTCTAACCCGTGACCCTTCTTTGCCTCCCACAGATAGCTCTTTCACAAAGGTCTTTATCAAAACCTTTGCAAGTGTCCACTCCAATTATATCAGCGATATCTCTTGTTGCCAGGACTTTGATGTACCAAAAGCTTTCAAATAGATTAAAGGAACAGGCTTTTCTTTTCCACAAACTGGTCGGCTTTGTTTTGCCCCCCGCCCAGTGAAGTGTATTCCCCATCTTGAGCACGACGGGCTAAAACCGAGCGGCGTAAGTAACCAACCTTATTACCTGCCACCGGGCCAGCACACAACATGCCCTTGCACTTGTGCCATTTGCTCCAATTCAGTGCAATCTGGGCCCAGTTAGTGGAAAAATCGCTTCCCGCCACCGAAGAAGAGGCTGTTCACTCGCCCGGAGCAGACCCCGCAGTGCGGCTGCTTCTTCCCTGGTTCTGCTGGGGGAGCACCGCTGCACCGTGAGGTTGTGCTGCCGGCTCGCAGCGAGCCTCATGGAAGGGGGGGGACAGCCATAGGAAACAACGACCCAGACAGGTTTGCCATTTTGCTTACTCTCATTACATTTTCTTTTAATGCTTTCTGTTTTCTGGATGGGATTAGCAGCTTGGGGAGGGCCAGATGGGAAAATGCTGGATGCTATAAACATGCTGCAATGGCTTATGGCGGCATTAAAATGCAAAATCAGGGTAAGGAAAATGCTCTGCCCCACCAGCTGAGCTACCCAATATCCAGCAAAGGCTGGGGAGAGTCGACGGTGACGTTGAAGCACCGTCCCACCAGCCCTTCCCCACTGCAGTTAGAGCCCAGCCGTGGGGGCCAGGGCTGGCCCAGCTCCCTGATGAGTGCAAATTGGAAATATTAGAGGATACTGAGGTTGGTGGTGCGAACCTTTCCAGAGAGGCCACTGGAGCAGTGGGAAGGGGTCACAGAGGGTCCCGGGGTGCCTTCCCCCAACAAGTGCCCCCTTGTTCAGGGGGGAACGGCTGGGGACACGGCAGAGTTAGCCCCGGCAGGGACCCTGCCCGCGGGTGGATGGGGCTGAAGTCGATGGCACGGGGTGGGTGACTCCATCCGCACCTCTGTGTGGCGCAGAGCCAGGCGGCCCCGGTGGTGTATGTTGTGGATTTCGGAGAGAAGCTTGTCCCTATCCTTTCGGGTTTCCGTTTCAGACCAGTGGTGCTGCCCCTTCACCGCGACACGAGGGAGACGAAGAAGCGCTGGTTGGGTTCCCAGCTGCGTGGCGCTGCGCCTCGCCTCCAACGTGCTGACAGAGGCCTTCGTGCAGACAGAAATACTCTCATCTGCACGGTGTAATAACCTGCCCTGGCAGGCTGCTGCAGTGGGAAATTTCATAGCCTCCTGCAAACTTTACTTCCCACCATAATGTCCTGGGCCAAATTTTCTAGAAATAATGAAGTTACGCAGGATAAAGCAATTTAAGTGATGTGGGCAATTAAACCCGTATTTGTATTTCTTCTGCTGTTTTATAAGGCTGTTGCATGGCGCAGCCATTCTGATTGCGTCTGTTACCTGATATTTTAAAATGAACGGAGAGCTGCTCCACATGGACACGCGTCAGCT
Organism: Buteo buteo; assembly: GCF_964188355.1. Classification (NCBI taxonomy): domain Eukaryota; kingdom Metazoa; phylum Chordata; class Aves; order Accipitriformes; family Accipitridae; genus Buteo; species Buteo buteo. Next base: position 28,616,999 of record NC_134189.1, on the reverse strand, counting down.
GCCGATTACCTTTCCTTCGTCACCGACTCCTCTGCTTCCCACGGTCAGTCCGGTTGGTCCCCGCCACTTCGCGGTACTCGTGGTGGGGCTCCCCGAGCAGCTTTTCACCATGGGCACCCCCACTCTAGATACCTCTATGGTCTCCCCAAGGATGATGTGCAAACCTTATCCCAACCTGGTTTGGCTTTTGAGCCCACAGACAAACCCCGCCACCTTCTCCAGCAGCACCAGCTCCAAGGACCTGCAACAAGCTGAGTGGTGTAGGACAAGGGCGCAGGTCCTTCTGCTTGGGGTGAGCCTGGGGACATCTCCCATCATCACCCCGAGCCCCTCCGGGTGAGTGGGTTACCCGCATATGGGGTAGGTTCCCTCCGCGGGGAGGGAAGAGCCCTGCTCCGGGGGCAACAAAAGCCAGCATCAGCCGGAGCAAAGGCAGCTCTTCGCTAGGGCAGCCAAGGCGAAGCATGGCAGAGCGGGGCAAACCTCCAGCGGCAAGCGTGCAGCAGGGTCACCCAGCCTCACAGCATCGAAGTTTGTCCCATCTGTTTGTGAAACAGTGCAAATGTTGGCGTCTCAATAACCTCATGGCCTGCCCGCGACGCTCTGACCGGCATTGCCACCCCTCATTCACACACCTCTGCCCTCGTTTGCAGTCCTCTGTAGCCACATACACAGGAAAGGAAAAGCCGCTGTGAAGCCACCAAGGAGTCAAGTAACCGTTTTGAACCTGCTGCCCCATCATTTCAGCCTGTACCCTCTGGGTACTCATTGCTGGGGAGCCATGGTTTACCCACACACCTTCAAAAGCACCTTCTTTCCCCACCTGTTATGCTTGTAACACAGTGTGCATGTACATAATTATGTTTATTGCTTGTTCAGAAAGAAATAATAGCTCTGAAGTGTTACCTATTCAGTTCGTTTCTGCGGATGCACGTAACAACAATTAATCATACGTATTAACACGCGGTCAAGAGACTTGTCAAAACTGGAGCTCTCGAGTGGTAAACAGAGCTCACACAATTAGCAGTCCCTGCTCTGAAAACGCTTGGATTGATTCATCGTTCCTCCCAACACCTAAGAAAGTCAGGGAAGTAATAAATCATGAAAATATAGACAAGGCACTCGGCAAACTATGATGAAGACACTTCATCAGCTGCATTTAGCTCTGCGTCAGTGTGTTGCACTAAAGTTGACGCTGGCAGAGCTGGTTGTGTGAGAGCTGTAACCAGCGAGCGCTCACTAACACTGTGGTAAACTTGGAAATACCATGCTCTCTTCTAAGTCAAAAGTAGAGGATTTCTTTGTTGCTTTTAATTCATCTGCTACCAAACACGTCGTCCCTTAAAAGAAAGGTGTAGGAACATTTTGTGGACAGATTTTAATCTGAAGTATAGGACCTTCTCCGCCGACCCCTAAGGTTGGGTAGACCAGAGGGGCAAAGGGTGCAGCTGACTTCGCTGGTGAGGAACTGGTCCTCCCAACCTCCATGAGCTCAGGGTGCCGCAGCGCAAGACACCCGGCTCTCCTGGATCCTGGGTGCGCTTTGTTAAAGCAGCTTCTTTTAACTTGCAAAAAAATCAACATTTGCTAAAGGAATAAAAGAAAAAAGGACAACAGCGGCAGAAGAGGAACGGTTCCTTCAAACTTTGAAGCTGGTGTTATCTATTAGAAACAACAAAAGGAACTCAAAGCTGGAAGATGGAAAGCAAGAAAATGTATGAAAGCAAATTACTTGAATGGGGCTCTCAGAAGTGAGGGTGATGTTTTGTGCTTCCTATTGGCTTAATTTCTGTTTCTGAGCAAAAAAGGAGAGTGTCCTTTAAAGAATAGTATTGTCTCAGTAGTCTCCACACTGGCGTTATTAACAGCGGTTGCATTCTGCGATTATGGTGTTGGTCTAAAAATCATCAAGAACTCACAGCACGCATGTGGAGTTGAAATAGGAAGGTGGTATGCGGGCTTTTTATTTTTTAATAAAGAAAAAAAAAGACTGGTTTTATTCTTTAAAAGTTCCTTATAGAAGTAAAAGTCAGTTACTTCTCTTGACTCTTTGGTGGCTTCACACAGCGGCTTTTCCTTTCCCGTGTACATGGCTACAGAGGACTGCAAAGCTGTTCCCTCAAGAAGAAGGTGCTGATACCAGTGGGAGTGCAAAGCTGAGCCGAATCCATGCAAGACTCTGTCAGAAGCCCAAGGTCCATTGAATCTGCAAACAAACTTACTCTGTGAGGAGCAAAATGACCCAAGTCTGGTTTCCGAGTCGCTCAGGTTGGAGCACCTCTGGCAGTATCCAGCCCAACCTCCCGCTCTCAGCATGTCCAGCTGGGTGGGCTGCTCAGGGCTCCTGCAGCTGAGTTTTGAGTATTTCCAAAGACAGAGAGAGGGCTCAGCACCCCTCTGGGCATCTGTGCTGCTGTTTGACCACCCTCATGGTGTAAAGTGCTCTTCCCTGTAGAAGGAAAAGCTCGTGTCCCGTGTTCCCGAGGGAAGTCACCTGCACTGCTCCCTGTCTCCAGTGTCCCCCAGCCTGTGTGGCTAGCAGTGACGTCCCGCGTGGTGATGTCCTGCATGGCGGCTGGCTCAGGGCTGCCACGTGGCCTCCAGACAGCCGGCACGTCCGTCTGGCTGCCCCAGCCACTCCAAAACTTCACGTACATGGGGAGCCACAGCAAAACCCTGGAGCCTGCTGTTTTTCTTTCTTCTGCTCTGATGTTTTCAGTGCAACAACTTGATTTGCTTTGGCTGTTTTGGGAGAGCAGAACGAAAACCTACTTTGACAAAATGTGTGCTGGAAAATGTCTGGGTCCTACTGAAGTCAGCAGAAGTATGAGCACTGACCTCAGCAAAACAAACATCTAAATAAGTTTGAGCCAAGAGCATCCTCATATGATCTCACCCTAAGGCTTATGCAGTTTTTCTGGAGTAGCCATGTTTATCTCTGCACTGTGCCCTTTTCTAGCTGGGCTGGAGTAGTTGAGAGGGACAACTGCCATGCCGGACCTTCACTTCACCTGGACACATGAGAGCAGAGGGGAACCACTCTGATCATGTTTTAATGGAATATTGTGCTCATTATATCTGAATTCACAACCCACTTGAACTTTATTTTTGTGACTGTTTTCCAAGGGACATTTCAACTTTTCAGAGGAATACATCTTCAAAGCGGAATGACTCCTCAGTGGGGCACAGGTGCGTGCCCCTGCGCCACTAGAGTTTTATCTCTGTAAGAGTCTGGCCTATGTAGTTACTTGCAAACCATGGTGGTTTAGTTCAGGTTTAGCTGGGATATGAGACTTCAAATGCAGGAACTTGAGCTATAGCAAGCAAAAAGGTTCATTCTCTGGGGAAGGATTTTGCTTTAGAAGTTGTTCAATTGATGATTTCCTTTGATAAGTAAATATGGTGCACAGTCTTTACTATTTCCACAAGACAAGTGTAAGAAATTTTGTGTGCTGGGACAGAGAAATGCAGAGAGCATCCCCTCACTGGGTACCTGGAAGAAGCAGAAGAAGACAAAACCAGGGAGGCAGGTCTTCTCCCATTGCATGGAGAAAAGGAGGACGAAACATTCTCCAAGGGACAGGCTGGCACCAGAGTAATGAACTGACACAGTGTCACAGCACACAGGTCAACTCTTCATGAAATCAGAAGACACTGCTGCACTGATTCATGATCCAGCTTAGTAAAAATTACACTCCAAAAGGAGCTGAGGGAGAGGACCTACAAGGAGGGGTTTCAATCAATACAATTCTGTGAAAAGAAGGGACCACCAAAGCCTCAGACTGTACAAAGTCTTTGTGTTGGCAACGTATATCGGAGACAAAGACCATGCTTTGCAGAAATTCATAAATTGATTATGTACCAAGACTAGAAGCCCAGGTAATAAATGCAAGGAATAGAAATTGCTTGTTTAGAAACATGCGTTTGAACTAGCTGATATTAATGAACCCTAATAGGATGACACATGACAGGAATGTTGATTAAGTTGTTTATAATGTCTTTAGAAAAGATCAACTTGGAAAAAGGAGAATAAAACTGGCTCACAGTATAAAATGGTGATGCTGGCAACTATGAAGTCAGTTAACTGGAATATTTATTCATCCATTGCACCTAAGAAGTAAAGCTTGTGGTGTCCCTCCAGGTGATAGTAATTTGACACTATTAAATTCAATTGAGCTTTATGAGTCATCCCCACAGAGGATGACCACTACTTAAACATATCAATGATGTTTGCAACATACCCCACATTCACTGTTGCAAGGCAGTTCGTTCTGAATAGTATACATTGGAGATTTCAGTCTTCCAGAATTTCTCAAGTCCTTGGATGACACTTTTCAGGCTATCTCCAGCAGGAGCAACATTTACATCACATCACATCTCATCTTGATGGATGAGGAGACCTGGTTCATGGAGCAAGGATGCTGAAGCAGCCTGAGGTATCAGCAGCCTTGGCTTCAATCACATCCACTCTGTGAATGTAAAATTAAGGACACAGAACAAGTCAGATAAACTTGCTGTCTTTCAAAAAGGGGAATTTCACAAAGCCAGAAAGTAACAAATCAGTTGGGAGAAAAACCATTTAAACAGGAAAAGATAGATGGTATTTGCAAACTGTTTAAGAAAGTTCGCCAAAGAACAGTCCCAGAATCCAGGAAGACCCAAACTGGTTTTAAAAAAACCCACCACCCTGTTTTTCAGGGTAAATAAAAGCAGACTGAAAAAAAATAAAGATGTATGCCAAACTGATGAAGGAAGAAGTTTGTGTTAAAAAATGACAAGGAAAACAAACGTGCACAGGGAGTATCAATGGCTTGAAATGGTAATGACAAGAATACAAAAGCAAATGGAAATGGGAGATTAATCAACAGTATTATTAAAAAGATGGATTTTAAAAATAAATATCTTTGCTGAGTGCAGACAAAAAGGCCAGGTGGTAGCGGGATGTTCCACAGTGCTAGTAACCAAGTACTTTTCAGCCCAGTGGTCCTTAAACAGCATGTTAAACAGCAGTTACCAAATGTTTTGAATTGGGAACTTTGTACCTGAGAAGTCGGCTGAGGATCTTTTTAAACTGCTAATAATGAATTTTCAGATATGTTAGGACATGAGAGAAGCCTCAGTCCAGAAAAAGCAGAAATTGTGCCAATATTTTAAAAAGGGAAAGAGGATGGCCAAAGTGAGAGACCGTTAGCCTGACTTTGATCCCAGAAAAAAGCAGTGATGGGATTGATTGTACAAGGCTTGAGTAATAAAGAATTAAAAGGGGCTAATAAAATTAAATGCTAATCAAGGTGGGTTTAAGTAAAATGGATCTTCTGAAACTAATTTGATATCTTTTTATGAGATTACAAGTTTGGATGACAAATGAAGTAGTGTTAGGGTAATAGACTTCTGTAAGGCACATGACTTGGCACCATTGCCTAGTATTTTGAGGAGGAAACGGGGATGATATAATTTTGACATGGCACACGTTAGATGAATTGAAAACCACCTAACTGATGTAATTAAATGAAGAATCATCTTTAAGAGGCTATATGTTTTGTAGGGTCCTCCAGGTAGTGGTTCCTGTCCTGACATAATTTAACTGCTAGATCTTGGCCCGGAAACCTGCCTCCCCCCCCCCCCCCCCCCCCCCAAAAAAGGTGTTACTGAAACTTTTTATAGGTGAAACAAGTGTAGGACTGCAGGAAATACTGAATAGGACAGCTCACACATACACCCTAATCTCAATTTTTTTTTTAGAAAATGAGGTACAGCAAATTGGTCTATGTTTCAGTATGGCCATGTATGAAGTCATATCCCTAAACACAAGGACATGGGCCAGAATGACTTTGCCTCAGGGAAAAAGGACTGAAAAAAAGGCTCTAAAAAAAAGGACTTAGATATGGGTCTGGCTGGCCAAAAGTGCCTGGTGTGCCCAGTCGGTGCCACGGCCAGAAAAGCAAATGCAGCAGTTGAATGGGCAAAGCCGGCAGAAGGAGATTATGCGTCCTCTGCATTTGGCATCCCTATAGCTGAGATTTGAAAACATCCCAGTTCGGACATCTCCAACTCTAGCATGATTTTGAGAAGTTGGCATTGACACTAGGAGGACCCATGGAAACGTGAAAAGGACTGGAAAATTTGCCCCAAGACGTGAAAATCTAGGGAGCTCACTCTGTCTTGCTGAAATAAAGAAGAGGTTCAGGATGATTTCACTGTGACCTTTATGTAACTGCAGGATGCACGAGCTGGAAGCTGCACAGAGGCAAATTCATATCTGAAATAACATCATCTTAAAAGTACATATATATGTATTCATATGTATGTATATGGTGTTTTCTTTACAAGGAGAGTAATTAGCCACTAAAACAACCTTTGAATGATTGTGCTGATTCTTTGCAACTGGCAATTTCAAAATCAAGCTATGATGTGTATCTTCAGACAAAAATTAATTATGGGAGTCCCATCCATTAAAAATAAACAAACACCCATGTAAACCATTTCAGCTTAATTTATCAGGCTTTGGATCAGGCCCTGCCTTAATTATGGGGAATTCTGCAAAATAACCAGTGGCCAGGGTGCTTCCACCCCTGTCGCCTTGCTGGGACTGTGCAAACCACTGGAAGTAAGAAAAACGCTCCTTTACCCAGACATGTCATTTCACACCCTGGCAGGCAATTAAAATGCAAATTAAAAATGTTAATTAGAACTGTTTCAACATCTATTCTAATGCACAAGATGGGAATTCTGTACAGTGTACGGAGAAAGATGCATTGTTCCTCAGGCAAAACCCTCCCGCCACTCTTGCTCTGGAGTGAGCAGAAATAGCTGCTACTTTTTTGAAAACCCGATTGCAGAAAAAAAAAAAAAAAAGAAGTACCAAGGTCTGATCCTGATCTCAAGTACTGGGATAAATCCATCGAAGCCAGGGGATTCATGGTACTTTTTTGATTTAACGAGATCAGAATCAAGCCCTGTAAAAATACTTCTACTGAAAGAAAGTGCAAAAGGGTATCCACCTCACAATGAGCTCTCTGTGTTATAGTATTTTTACTATTTCCCCCCTCCTTTTTTTTAAAAATCACAGCCAATTTACATGTAGTGATAAAGACAGACACTAGCTAACATAAGGCTCAAACACGCTGGACGGCAGCCTGGGGACAACCTTGTTTCAGTGGGGATTCAGGAGGGAAGAAGGAGGCTGTGCCGCAGCTCTCAGCCTCCGTAGCTGAGCCCACACAGTACCAGAACCGGGTTTTTATAATGACAGCAGCTCTGTAAATGCACACCAGCAGGTCTCCTTTCCACGTTAAATATGCAGTTGCTCCAAGAAGGCTCATCCTGATATATCCTGATGTTTAAGACAACTTTCTTCCCTTTCCGACTTAAAATCTACCTACATCAAAGACAAAATCTGGATGCTCCAGAGCCGTGATGAGGTTGTTTTTACAGCTATTTGAGCAGCATGTTATACCTGCTTATTTGAAGATGATGATATTTGTATTGTTGCTAAGAATTCATGCCAAGCATAATTTTGGGGCGTTGTGAAGATATCATATTTGCATATTTTAAGTATTGATATAATACAAAATTCTTTTTATGACTCTTTTCACAGCATAATAATGCTCTTTCCATGGCATGACAGTCTTGAGCATAGAAAAATTCAAAACCAGAAGAAAATGAATTTTTTTTTAATCTGTTTTTCATTTTCCCATGTTTGGAGCATCCCTTACTGCTCATGACCCGCTGCATATCATCCAGATAAAAACAGTAATTGCACAGAGATATAGGCATTTCACACAGTAATGTCTTAATCAAACAAATGACTACATTCTGAAGAAGTTTGATTTTTTTTTCTGAAGCGCACTCTATTTTCTAGCCTTGCAGGCTTTATGCCAGTTGCTGATGCAGAAGACGGCCCATATGAATCTCTCCCTTCTTTCCCTTCTCTTCTGTCCCTTTGCCTAGCCTCAGCCCTCTCTCTGCCCTTCCCTACTTCTTCTTCGTTTGAGCAGAGACTCTATTTCTGCTCTCGCAGGCTCCACGCCAAGCCCTAGGATAGAAATAGCTGGCGCAGAGTCTACAAAGCGCTTCTTCCTTCCCGCCTCTGACTGATTCCCATCTTTCATTTCCCTTGTCCTGCTCCCTCGCGCTTCTCGCCAACAGCTTTTGTGCCGTGCCTTTCTGCCCAGCTCCAAAAGGGCTCCTCACACCAGCCCCTGCTTCTTGGCAATAGCAGCAGGCTGGCCTCAGGGCAGGGGATTTGAAGAGGCCAAGTAGCTCAGGTGGGTTTGAGGATGTGCTAATGAGCAGCACATGTTACGAGTGAGCGTCCATATTTACAGGGGCTTCGAAGCGAGAAAAACCTGAGAGGAAAGATGGGGCAGGAAAGAAAAAAAGAAAAAACAAATCCAGGGGCAGACACTGTCTCTTCTTCTACAGGAGGTTCGCTTTCTGTGTGGTGGGGGATATTTATATTGTATTTTAATTGTGTGGAAGCCCTGTGATGCTTGGCCGGTGTGAGCTTTCTTGTGGTGCAGGGTTGTAATGGCTGGTGCTAGTGGTGACCTGCTCCCTTGGGGCAGGCTGTGTCTCTGGGGGGCTTCTCCCCCTGCTGGTGGCTGGTATTCCCGTGGGATGTTTTCTTACTGTAAAAGGGTTTTCTGAACAGTCGGAATACGTGATTTGGCAGTGGTGAGGGGGAGGCGCCTGCTCAGCAGCCCCCTGTTAGAGGTGAGCGGCTGCTTTGCTGAGGGACGTGGCATAGAGAGAAACTCGGACACGCAGGTGGGAGACGAACGGGGTCCGGGGGGCGGGTGGCCGGGCAGTGACGTGAGGCCTCTGTGCAGCAGTGGGTGCGTTAGTGACTTCGGCCTCCTTCAGCGAGCTTATCCCGCTCCGGAGTAAAGGACACGAAGCGTGGGACGACGTTGGAACGCCGCTGAGGGACCCGTTTTCCTTTTGTCTCCAGCTCGGAAGAGGCACGTCGGCAGTCGCGGGGCCTGCCGGCTTCAGGGACGAGGCCGCAGGGCAGTGCTGAGGCCGGGTGGGAGAAGGGCCCGGCAGCGCGCTGGCAGGGAGCGGGTCGTTGTCCCCAGCCGAGCTAAGCCCCGGGGACCCGTCTCTGCTCTTCTCCAGGCTTTGCCGGAGAGGCTGCCGAAGGCGGACGTCTCCCCACGTTATGGGGCGGGTTTGGCCTCCCTTCAGGCCCCGCGGGATGCCGGGCGGCTTCATTCCTGATCAGCCCGGTCAGACGCCCAACGGCCCCCCCCGCCGCGAAGACAAGCGCGGGGCCGTGCCCCAGCTCCGGTGGGTGAAGGCCAAGGCCTCCCTTCCCCATGCCCAGGGAGGTGAGAGGCCTCGCCTCGGGGCTTTCCCCCGCGGAGCCCAGAAGAGGTACAGCTGGAGGAGACAGCCAGCCATGGCTCCCCGCGGCTCGACGGCCGGCGAGGGGCAGGGAGGAGGCCGCCGCCGCCTGCTGCTGCGTTTCAGTGGCGGCAGATGCCACCTCGCAGGGAGCGCCGGCAGTGCCCCGTGCTGCCAAAAACCCCTCCGAGGCGTCGTGCTCCTCGCCGGCGGCCCACGGACCTGTGCCGCTGACCCCCCAGGGATGGCAGAGCAAAAGGCGATCCTGCCAGAGCAGGCGCAGGATCGCCGTCCTCTGCTTGGGGATTGAATTTCTGAGATTTGCATTGATGTTTTTATTTTCATAACCGCCTCAGTTTTGCCGCAGTGTTTACGTACAGCAGCGGGAGACCGTTACCCTGGGATAATGCTCAATCCCGCTGACATTATCTGCCTTACAGTAGAAACACGGGGGATCTCTGCCAGCCCCTCCTGGCTGGCTGACTGACCCTTGGTTAGGGGAAGCGGCTGCAAAAAAAAAAAAAAAAAAAAAAAGCACCACCTTCTATTACAAAGCTCATCCACCCAGCAGTTTGCAATTTTAGTATGAAAAATTACCTCAGTTATTTCAAAATGCTGGCAGTTGAAATTCACTTTGTTTTTTTTTTTTTTTTTGAGGCTGGATAAACAGTTGGTAAGTGCCATCCCTGCCTTTAAGAACTCACTAAAAGAACCAGCAGGATTTGATTTGTTTGTACAGCAAAAAGATTGTTCTTTAATCCCTTCGGAGTTGTTGGATTTGATACTCCTGCCAGTCGAACTAATGAAAAATCCTCTGGCAGGATGTGTCAGGAAACACAGAGACATCCATCCCCTCGCCTCTCCTGAAGATGGTGGGTATCTTGAAAATGGCAGAGCAAGGGACGCAACTCCTGCATCCCTTTGTGAAACATGGTAGCCATGCTCTGTGCCAGAAAGCAGCCCAGGGATGGAAGTCTTATTGTATTTGACATCAAATTAGATCCAATTATCAAACAGGAGGTATAAGAGATTCTGAAAAAAAACCCCCCAAAACCCCCCCAAACCGAACAACACTAACCAATAATCACTTAACTAGTTTTTTTTTTATCCTTGGTTAGATCAGTAGAGTGAAATCCACTATTTTAAAAATAATTAATGTAATATTTGTGTTATAACCTTAGGTATTCTGAAATAGCACTTAAGTCTTTAAGGAATATGAAGGATTAATTCAGTACATAAACTGTATGAAATAATAACAGAAATTAAATCAGGCATGTTGCACCTGACTGGGGAGAAGGAAAGAAGTTGCCATTAACAGAGAGAGCAGTTTGAGGCTTCACACCACTTACAAGGATAAAATTAAACAAAACCAGACTAATTGGATCTTAAATGGGGCTAAACAGAATGCCCCTTGGGCTCAGCTCAGTTACTGAAGCACAGTTCCCTATTGTAGTTTGAGACGCCCTCCAACCCCGGAGACATCCATGAGGGCCTGGCCGGCGTTAATACAGGACTAACGGGGACAGCCGGGTCGGAACAGCGAACTCGTGCCTGTGTTCAGGCAACTGGACCGGGACCAGCCCTCGTTAGTCACTTGCTGACATGTGTACATGTATTCTTAAAAACTACTGTTAATGGAACTAGGAATTTTTATATTGATTTAGTATGGGAGAACATCCTTAAATAATGGTAGTTTCAGTCTCCTCGGTTAATCAAATACCTAAGCAGCAATTTCAGGGACTTAGCCATCAGTTTTGGAAAAAACGTCTACCAGGTATTTTTTATGTTACTATTTCAAATATATCTAATTCCAAATGTATTTATTTTATAGTAGAGTACAAATCACACAAATCTTAGAAGCTAAAAGAAACAATACAGAACATCCAACCTGAAACATCCCCAATGCTTTTTACTCAAAATCTTCAAAATATCTCCTGAAAAGCACCAAATGCAAAGAAACATTTTCTCAGAAAAAACATGCATTAAAGTGTTCTGCACTGGGAATCTTTCAGATTCATTGCAGTGGTTCACACGTTCACTAGAAATATTAAGAAAAAACAAGATTGCGTTCCTCTATCCTTTCCCATTCCAAAGACTTCCCTTGATACATATGTGTGTATATGTGTGTGTGCATGCGTGTGTTTGTACACCCATAACTTGCTCTCTTTTTTTGTTTTATTAATTTTTGTTGACTTATCTTCGCAAGTTACTTGGGAGAAAGGAAGATTCCAAATCAGCTCAGGTGATGAGGACAGGGCTCTTTGGTGTACTGATGAAAACTAATTCAGGAACCAGACAGTGAAATATTTATCTAACAATTCTTCAGAGCAGGTAAGTGTTTAATTGTTGCTGTAATACCAGGAAGCAGGCTCTGATGATCATTTTATCCTTTAACTATCACAAGAGTTCAACAGTCAGACAATTATCTTTTAATTTCCTCACCAAGATCCAAGTACCTCACAAGATATTCAAACAGGATTTTTCTAGAACTGGGAAATCTAATCAGAGGTTTTATTTGCAATTTACTGTTTATTGTATAAATACATATATATAGTATCCTCAAAAAAATAAACCTCATGGTTAACACTGGGAATATTTCTCTGCAATTAAAAGAGGCCAATGCTTACTGGTAAAGTAGCTTCTTTTCGAAAGTGTGCTGAAGGATGTAGAAGAACAGCTTTGACAGAGAAAGGTGTGGTGTCCACGCACAGTTGGCATCTGCTCAGATTTCAATGGCTGGTCCATATTAACGTGTCTTTGACAATACACATATGGCACTGCAAGCAGAGGAAAAAGACACTCCGAGAAATAGGATGATTTCTTTTTTAATACTGAAGGCTAATATATTAAAAGTCATACATTTGGCAAATGACAACTGAGGAAATTCAATAGTATGTCTTGTAAACCTTTTTACTGAAGTTAAGAGTATGTCATTAATAAAATGCGTAAAATTAAAAAAAGAATTTCCTTAAATGACTTTCTTTTGGAGACGTCTTAGGGAGCATTATTTTGATAGTGTTAATTGTTGTCTTTTTCTTTTTTGATAAATGGATTATGCAAAATTAATTCCCTCACTATGTAGATTTAATCCACAACACAGGACCACTGTCAGAATTTTAAAGTATTTTGAGTTTTCTAATGAATAGATACAAAAAAGCCATACTCAATTAATTTATTAGTTTGAAATTTGAAATTATAAATCAGTCACTGTCTTTATCTACAGTTTCCTGCATTTGACCAAATCCTACTGTACGAATGCCCGGAGAAAATCATTGTAGGATATTTTTGAAGACAAAGTTTTATCATAGTATTCCAAAACGTTGAATAACTCCTCTTCAGTTAGGGTGATGCTGTACTCATGAAGAACCTACAAAAGACAAACAACTTTAAAATTTATTCTAGTGCTTTGGGTCAGCAAGAAGTAAAAACATTAGTTTATCTTGCTAAAATTTCTTTACAAAATAACTTGATGATTCAGCTCCACTCTGTCTTAGGTTTCTCAGAATACTAGAAAATCAAACCTTCCTTTATTATCTCTTATTTTGCCCATGCCAATACTGGCTCCCTGGGACGCATATCTGAACACCTGCACACGCAGGGGTTTTGTCCACTAGCCCAACTAGCACTTGCCTGAGGGAGCATTGGGAAATGGGTAGCACCCACATGAATAGAAGCTAATTTTAAAAAGTACATGTTTAAGAGGCTTTCAGTACCATCTGGAGGTAAGATGGAGGTGGAATATCTTCCTTTCTATCCTCCTTGGGTGATCTGCAGACTTTGCATCCAGAGAAACGGAAGGAATAATCCAGTCACTCAAACTGTACAAACCCCTATGTATATAATAATGCCCACGATGCACTCGGTGCTTTTAATTTCCGTGGGACAAATGCTCAGCCTGTAAGCATGCCTTCCTAACACTTCGGTGGGAACCCAGCTTGAACAGGATGCATCTGGTCCACCTGATGCTAAAAGCCAGGTTAGATACCTACATCTTTCAAATATTTCACCCAGTGCATTTTTCAGCACTTCAACAGTTTTAAATGTTCTCAATGCCCTGACATGGGCTGGGGGGGGAAGCATTAATTTCTGAGGATTACTTCTGGTTTTAGATGCACTTGGGAATTTAAACCCTGAAAGTGGCCAGCAACACAGCATGTCCTTGTGGGCTATGCCAGTTGTCATCAGTTTTTCTGGCAAACTCAGATTAGTCTGCCCCTTTCCTTCTTAACAGCTCAGCATCAGAAATCGCTAATGACCCCTTGCAGATAGTACAGCCATAAATAGCAGTGTTACTGAAGTTAGCAGAGAGCTAATTTCCCCATTTCAGTAAATTAAGTTACCTAGGAGATAAAGGGATCTGTACCTCTACAAATCACTTGATATTTTGTCAAACAGCAGATTAACACCTTTGTAGTAGGATTTTGGAATCAGGGATTGCTTCTTGATCTAGAGCCATGAAGAGTTAGTTTTTTGTTGTGGGTTTGTTGTGGTTTGTTTTGGTGTTGTTTTGCTGGTTTGTTGTTTGGTTTTTTTTGCTTAGCTCGTATCATGTTAGGAAGCTTGATGGGAAAGTTGTTGACATTACTTTAACTATAAATGGTAATCATCACATGTCCTAGAGGAACATGACAAATTAAAATCAAATGCAAAGGAGCCTGATCTTCACTCCTCCTCCCCTGAGCCTGGTCTGCTGAGGCAGTGCCCAGGCAGTCAGCAAGCGGCAGTGGTAGATGGGAGCCGCAGGCAGGAAGGTGATACGGCCGCGTTGATCCATACGTCTTGCTCCTCTGCCTTTGGAGAGGAGCAGACAGGGACTCAGGTTTCAGCTATGTGGCAGTGCCGGAACGTATCGCATTCCCACCGGTCCTAAATAAGTAAAGATTTAAAAGAGCGTTTCTGTGACTGGTATAATTGAACAGGTTTATATCTACCAGGCAACAAGCCGGCTTCCTGCAGGTGCAGGGGAAGGGGAGCATCAGAAGCACACCTTAGCGCTGCTTATTGCAGCCAAGCATTTGCTTACTGCAACTGAGCATCCTGTCTGCTAGTTGATCAGTTGTTATTTTTAATTAAGAGCAATACCAAGGGGTGTCCTAATGCATGCAGCATTAAATGGGTTCAGGGCGCCACTCTAATTTTTTTTCTTGCAATTGAATAGTAAATATTCAGAATTACTCCAGAACAGATAGTGATTATTATTCCTAGTTAAAACAATGTCAAAGATTTTGAAATCAGTAAAGCTAAGCAAAAATCAAACTCCCCATGGATCTAGATGAAGAATCACCGATATCCTGAATACACAGGTGTATATTTGCTGTTTGAGGAGATACAAGATACCTAAATATTTGCAGAGGATACAATCCCTTGCCTAGTATAAAATTATGCTGCACACAGAAAAGCAAAATGAAACCAGAAACAGAGGCTCTCAAATGGGGATTGCTTGAGCCCATTCCACTTTTCAAAAGGACCACACCAGTTGGAGGGTCGCAGGATCCTGCAGCTGTAGCAGTGCCTGTAGGGAGACTCGTCAGAAGGTACGCTTCTAGTCCCTTCCCATGTGTTTGTAGAAGATGCACATTTAAACTTTGCAGAGAGACTAAGGTTTTTCTCTGTGTTATCTATTCACGGCGCCAGCAAGACCTCAGACCTCAAGGAAGTGTAATCACGTGTGGAGAAAGATTGCCGTGAGTAATGGTCAGAGCCGAAGTCACAGAGAGGAGCCAGTTTCTACACTCTAGTTCAGTACCATTTTTCAGAAAATTTTTAGTCAGAAAGCTTAGATTACACAACTGTAATTTTCTGACTTACTTGCTAAACGCAACTTACTTGTCTGAAATCTGCAATATTTAACAGTCCGGTATGACTTTCATCATAGGATTTAAAAGTTCGCTTCATTGATCGCCAGCAGTGCAGGATCTGGGGCTGAATTGTCAGCATTGCACTGAAGAATGATGTGGTTTGTGGTCCAGGACTCAGCTAACAAAGTTGGATGAGAAAGACTTGCATTTACTAACAGCATCATGAACGCAACTGGGAAGAACTATAATGCAAAATGAATGAAAAGATGTTGGACTGTAATACTGCCTTAATCTATGACTGGCTGCTGAATACTTGTTTACAAATTATTGCAAGATACTGTTTACACAAGATTATTTTAACCTATAACATTTTGATATTCTTGGAAAGTGCAGATGGTATATTTACTTAATCACTGTCAAAGCCCTAACTTTTTATTATTTGAAACTGATTCTGAAGTCAGTGTTACTTCTGCTTAGATCTCGGTGTCTTCACATGTGTTATGCTTGTCCTTGTTTCAACTCCCTCTTTCAGTCATTTTTTAATTCTTTGCAGTGTTCATTTTTCAGAGTGAAATTTTTGCTTAAAAGTGACTGAATGCACAAGCCAACTGTGGGAGTGGTACAATACTTAAGAAAAAACCAAACCCTACTGTACACTTTCCCTGGTACATAAAATACCTTGTAACCAGCTTTTGAACCTTTCTGCAGTTCCACAGCTGGACTCTAGGATTAATTTTCCTTGGGACATGTTGCGGCCTGTTGTTTAACCCAGCTAAACTTGTTACATTGATGTACCCTGAACACCTGTGAACTGTGGAACTATTCATTAAGACAAAATTAGTTCCACTTGTACAAAGCTTTAACACTGGAGGGATGAGTAAGGGACTTCGGGAAAAATCAGCAAGCCCCAATCCACCTGCAGGCTCTGGATCTGCTCTACTATTTTCTTAAAATATGGCTCCATCTCAGCTTTCCCCTACATTCTCCTGGTATTTATTATTGTAATTGGGTAAGTTGCTAGCGCCCCGCTTGTGCTGGTTGCACGTCACTGGCGTCTCTACAAGCATCTCCTTGAGAAGGAATTGCACAGTTGGCTTTATACATCTGGACACAGAGGCTGTGCTGCACCTACACTAGTTGGAAGAGACCTGGGGGGGCAGCTGCACCTTCTTTCTGTGCTTTTGGCGTATTTCTGCTTCAGATTGTGTAGCTGAGGAATGAGTGACTACATGAATAATGCAGTTTCCAATCCAAAATACTGAGTACCCTTGTGGGCTGAAGGGAGGGAAAGGGCACTTCATGGTGACTGCAGCTTGGATTATTTTCATAGCTCAGACCCTGGATGCTTCCATGAAGCCCTAGGCCATTGATTCTTTCAGGCTTTTGAGAAAGAGAAGGAATTGTACGTGCCACCAAAAAGGGAAAAAAAAAATTATTTGTTTTTTTTTTATGGTGCCTTTTGATGTGTATCTGTATGCTTATTAGATGGAATGGACTGAGAGGTCTATGAGGAAATTTCACTCTGAGTATTACATTATATAAGGATGCTCAGAACATGGACTGAGACCTTCATTTTTTCTGAATTGAATAAATAAAAATTATTCAAGACAACTACATAGGGACTTAGAAATTACTGCTTTATCCACTCCAGAATACTGGGATGGAATTTTACAGCATCAAATTTGTGTATAAAGGAAACCTCATGTAAGATAATGAAGTTCTTTCATGCAAAACTTAATAGTTTTACCTTACTCTCCCTACTGGTGGTGAATACTTGATAATTCCTAATGATACTCTCTTCATACCTTGGTAGCAATCTGTTCATTCCACATCTGAAAACACTTTGGTAATGTAATTTCTCTATAAAATGCTGCTACTAACCATATCTAAGCTAATTAGGCACAGTCAGAAACAGCCTAAAAATGTAGCAGGCTTGCTGAATGAGCAGATTTGGAATTTGGCACTGTTCCTACTACATAACTTGATTGGGATGCTATTACCGATGCCTTTCTTTCTGGGACATGAGAGCCAGATTTCTGTGTCTCTTCTGATCTTTTCTGCCCTAGAGCAGTACTGTGAGCAGAGGGGAGCAGCCTGTGTGTAGCTGTTTTGCTGGGGTTCTTTTGCCTCTTCATCGTAGCTTGGGGAGCTGGTATGTGTGGCAGGGAGAGCTGCAAGGGAGCAATGTGTGCTGGCCAGTCCTGGCTACGAGATGCTTTTAGTGACCGTCAACAGCAGTGCAAGGGAAGAGCTTCCTCCGGGCTTTTCTTGCAGTGCTGGGTGTGGAGCAGAGGCACAGCTTGCTGACCAGTCGGTGTCATCTTAAGACACATCCCATGCGCTTTTTATTTCTAGCTTGGTTTTTATTTAGTTCAACAAAAGCTCTTAAACTGTCAGCTCCTGTGTTTTCTATTTGGAATTATTATCCAAATTTTAGCAAATTTGGCCAATTTACTATGTAACCTGGATACGGAGAGCATGATCCCAAGGAGTTAAATCCTCCAACTGAAGGAGATACCAAATGAATACTAGGCAATTAGTATCATGGGATTAAATAAAAGAAAAGAAAGTCCCTGCATAAAGTGACTACAGAGACAGGCAATGAAATATCCTGTCAGTACAGCAGAAACTAAAAAAAAAATGTCATTTTGATTTTTTTATAAGCTTTGTACCTACTGGCTTTTGTGGCTTCTGTATAATCACCCTCTGTAGCAGAGAGCTTTCCTGTGGTTTTAACAACAAGATACTACTCTGAAGGAAGTCATAGTATGCAAATCTTCCATTTTTCTTGAAATCATATTTTGTTGTTATGTGGTTAATTTCCCCTTCATTTAAATCCAAATTGAACTTCTCTGCTATATCTGAAATGCAAAGAAAGAATATTCATTTTGTCTTTCTGAAAAATAGCCAATCGTTGTCCTGTGTTCACAAGTTTTACCAGGTAAATGCCGACAGGTCGTCAGTTCCTGTGACTGCTGCGTGTGTTATGCAGATCTTGCTATATGCAAGTATATGCATATGCCTATACTTATGGGGTTGCAGTTCACATTTTACAGGGTTTCAGGGGACTCATAACATGTCATTTTGATTTTAAATGCACAAGAAGTACTCCCTGACATCACCTGAGACAGAAGATCTGATAAGCTAACATGTTCTTACAGCCAGGACTTTACATGTGATTATACAGGTGTGCACTGTCTTATCACACATGCAAATATCCTAACAAAGGCACAGAAAATCCTCTCTCTAGAAGAGAACACAACAGAAGAGCAGCATAGCCCAGTTCTTCTAAGAGTAAAATCCAGGGTCCTTTCAACTCAGCAGACGTTCAACCATTGAGACCAGTGCGACCAGAAGCACACAGAAGCCCACAAGGAAAAGACTGGTGAATCTATTTATTGAAATATCCTCAGGGCACAGAAAGGGTAGTGTATTGGGAAGGTGATGAGAAACTCGTACACATGCCATAAGTACCCACAAGCAAGCCATGCACTTCTTTTTCAAGGAGTAGCTAATTCTGAATAGGAATGCGAATGTATTGCAGCTAAGGCTATTGTGCTCTGCAATAGCAGGGTGGTACCTGGAGCAATCATGCAGTGCATGCCGCTTCCTAGAGGCTAGAGGTTCCTATGGCTGGGACAGCAGAAAGAAAACAATGCGTCTGAGAAATGAATAAAGCACTTTTTAGATGGAACAAACCTAAGAAGTCTGACACTGGGATTTCTCCTAGCTTGCCGACATCCTTCTCTTTGCATGCTTTCAGTATGCCTCTCCAGGAATGTAGGATGTTCTTTCTTATCTTATTGACTATGGTTCTGCAGGTAAGGAGAGATGCAGAACAAGTTGTTGTTGTCTGAGGACGACTGGATGTTTGTATCTAAAAGCAAGAGATAAAGGTATTTTTTTTCTATTGAGTTTTACTGGTTGTATAGATAAACTACCAGATGACAAATCCAGTTTCTGGTCTTCCAGCCTTGAGATTAATGTACCATTTGAGCCACTTCTAAGTCTGATGTGAATTTGGTCTGCAAAACTCTAGGTAAAGATGTGAGAACACTCTTAGTGTCAAAAGAACACCATTTAATGGGCCTTTACTATTTTTTTCTTAATTCAGCTTAATCTCTAAGTCATTTATAGTTTCTCCAAACTGTTTCTTATTAAACAACAGCTACTGTGTTCAAAAAAAGCTATGTAGTACCATCTTAGACCAAACACAAACCAATGCAAAGTCACTGAATTACAAAATACCATTGCTTTGATTTGTTACCGGGAGGACTCAGTTTTGCAGTAGTCCTGTGCAGAGCCGCAGAAGGAGTAACGTGAGAGGATCCCGGTGCTCAGTGTCTTTTTGGCTGCTGCCTCAGCAGTACTTTGGGTAAGCTAGAAGCAAAGCCTCAGCCTACTGCTGTACGATACATGCACAAGCAGTATTTATGCTTCTAGATCCAACACATAATCTCATGTTTAGTGAGACCTCCCAGTGCTCCCTTGAGGGTCTCACTGGTGCAGACTTGCTGAGGCCTCACACATGTTTCCATGCAATGAGTGCTGCAGGAACATTCATCCTGACTGGTGTTCAGGCTGGCTGGGGTCTTTCCAACAGCCATAAGTTTGGGGAGACTTAAGTTCTCTTCCTATTGTCTTCAAATCTAGCACTCACAGACAGTAAGAAGGAATTTTCCTTTGCATCCTCTGGGAACTGGATCAAAGCACAAAGGATGCATGTAGCTAATCATCTGGGCTTTTCAAGAAAGAACCTATAGTTAATGCAATAATTGAGCTAGCAATGGGCCAATGTTTAGATTTACCAGCACTGACAAGTTGTTTGCATCTTTAATTTGCTCAATCTGTTATTTCTTTTTCAGTAGCTAAACATCTCCATGTAGAAGTAGTCAGAAAATCCAAGCCTGTTCCAGGCAGTGAATAATTCTAAATATTTTATTCTTCTGTTGTTGGTTTGGTTGTAGCTAAAGAATGTGGAATAGGTAGGTGCAGCTCCACAAGGGGGATATTTAATTTTTCTGTGTGTAATGATTTCCCCACCTTTCTGTGAATTCTAGCACCAGGGTAAGAAGCCAGCATGGTGTGGAGAGGACCAAAGTGCATTATTGACATGAAGTATAGGTATGGATGCAAAAATGAAGCAGAACTACTGCATTCCTAATTAATTTCTCTTAACTCTCTCGGATCACTAGCCTTCATGGCAAGTCTATCAGACTGTCAGGCATTAACTCCTGTAATTTGGTATCCACCAGAAAGCAGGCAAGACCACCAGAGTATTTTAGGACAGGCCAGCAAACACCTATTGGAAAATTGCAACTGCCAGTCCTGCCTACCTTTGTCAGACGACCACAGATAAGCCATCTATATTTTTTAATGCTGCTTTTGCAGCTATCAGACCTTTGTAATTTGTGCTGTTTTCTTTGTTCTCAGAAACCTGATAGTGCTTGAACACAGAAATTTTATTTGCTGTACAGCTCTGCGGATATGTGTATGGTAACAGCAGGGAATGCTATTGGTATAAATCAACATATATCCTTGGACTTTAGTGGAGTTACTATCTGGCCCAATTTTTGTCATCATAACACAGTTTTGCAAATTACCTCATTTGCTTATTGACAGGTGGTTGTGCCTGATTTCATGGGCAATCAATAGGAATACCTTCACGGAGTCCCACAGGTATTACTTTCACCCTATGCACAGAAAAGAAAATCCAGAAAATTCATAAAATAACCACACTTACACTCTTTTGCCCTACTAGAGAAGATGATGTCTTGGGGCGTTCAGGCTGAGGAGATATGCATGGGTCCTGCACGGCATGGGTAGCTGGCTTGGTAGAAGTTGCAGAACTAGTTGCCCTGGGAGTGCTGGACAGCATTGTTACAAGTGCTGAGCTGAACTTCTTCAAAAAGTCCTGACACTTCAACTGTCCACCAGTGCTGACATCCACTGTGTTCCAAAGATTTTCAAACTAATGAAGAAGCAAAAGATTACTTTTGTAAATGCTAGTTTTACAACAAGAGAATCCCCTTATGTACTAAGGATATGACAAAACATATCAAAAAGAAAGGGAGAGGATGCCCTGGAACAGAAGGAATCCTAGGGCCCATCTTATTAAAAAAAAAATCACAGCTTCTCTGCAGAAGCTCGCACAAGGCTGGGAAAACAATGAAAAAAGGATTTCTGCAGGACATTTTTTAATTGAGTTGGGCCCTTAGTGTGCTGTTTAAGCTACTAAACCCTGTGATTAGACACAGTGACTGAGCTGCAGTATAGAAGAATAACGCTTTAACATGAGATGTAAATCAAATACATGGTGCACCTGTATCCTGGCTAAGTACCATTGAAGCGAATTTCTCACGCTATCAGGGGCACCTAAGTTATACCACCATCTCAGGAGGCCATTAAGGTTCCTCAGTTATTGTATTTGCATCAACAAATTACTTCACCCTGAGGGCAAAAATGAATCAGCATGAAAGAACACAGCAGGAAATCTTTACAGCCTTTAGAATTGCATATAGTTGCAACGTATGGCCAGGAACTGTACCTCTACAGCACAGCCAGCCTACAGAAGACCTGGGGGCAGCTGCTGATACCCTTGCTTCTGCTGCCTGGGGAGGTCTGGGTGGCTGCTTGGCCCAACGCAGGGCAGGTAGCCCACCCTCGACAGGTAGCCCACCCTCAGGGCTACATATGGTACCGTAAGGATGAGGCTGGGCTGATTTCCCACTGAACAGCACTTTATTCAGTAAGTAGTTGCACTGAATTAAATGGGACTACTCATGATATAAGCTACTAATCAAAGCAAGGATTATCACAGCCTGCCCTTAAATGAGCTGTACTCATTTTGTGAGTGTTTCAACAGTCATCAGTACGCCTTTTTAGGGTCTTCATTATTGATTTTTAATATAAATCTAATTGGGAACTTCAGATTGCTTTTGATTTGATCTTTTCCGGCAGAGACTTAAACCCTAAAGGAAGCTAGTCACCTCTTTGATGCATGTGCCAAGTTGCAGTCAAACTTCAAAGGGCAAAGGATACATTCTGAATTTCCTTTCAACTTTCCCCCATTGGCCTGGCTGCTACCACATTATGAATTATAAACAATTCTATTTTGCGCTTGTGATTGTACTTCACACTTCATACGAGGATCTCAAAGTGTTTTACAAACTTCAATTAAATAGAACAATACCCTGATGAGCTGGGTTAGCTATAGTTAGAAACTATTTCAACACTCAACAAAGTTTAGCCATTTGGGAGATTACAGATAGTTCAAGCAAGTCAAGGGAGTTCAAGCAGAGAGGAGAAAAGTGCCTGTGATAAAAAAGTGGATGTCAGTTGGCGAGATATTAATCAACACCTTGCTTGCAGCGTGTTTACCATCCTTAGCCTTTTATGAAAAAGGTCACAGTATCAGAAATTCAGAAGACCAAGAAGCCAAACTTCAGGAAGAAATTCTTCATCCACTATTCAATACGGACTCCAGCTGAGCCTTGCTAATAGCAAACAGTAAGTGGCCATCATCCAGAAAAGGATAAAAGAAGACATTTTCTATGAAGTCACCCAGACTATGACTATTAGTAACACTTCTGTAACAACTCTGAGCAGCAACAACAACCAGCACGGCAGGGGTTTGGATTAGCAGTGGCAAACCCTGTACCCAGATTGCAAGGCTCTCCTGGGGCATCTTCATATAGATACACGTAGGCATATCTTTGAGAGGCCTGTCAAAATCAAAATATCTCTGGAGATACAGGGCTCGAGTCTCACTCACACAGAGGCTGCTGCTTATATAAATGAGGCTCCTCAGGCCTGCTTCTCGTTGCTATTATGGATGACAGTTTCTATCAAGATTTTTTTTCTTCACTTGTCTGAGGTTCTTTTAAGTATAAAATAGCTCCTGTGTCCCTTCACTTCTTCTTGAGTGTAAAGTAGACAGGATCTAGTCTGGAGGACTCTTCAGCTGGAGATGCCTGCCTTACTGCTTCCAAAAAAGAAAAAAAAAACGAGATTTTTTTCACAGCTTGGGAAGGTGTGTATTCTCCTGCCACAAGCTCACCCTGATGCTTCTGCACAGGGGTTCACAGGCATGAGGAAAGTGTCACCACATTTTCACTTTTGCTTTTACCTGGTGTTGAGGCTCCAGGTTCAGATCTGTCACTTGCACTTGGTACCTCACCAGAATTGTGGCTACTAGGAATAGAGCACATAGGCCATTTTGGTTTTTTCTGCTATTTTCAAGGGGGAAGTGGAAAATATTTTTATTTTTTTCAGTGCTTTCACCTGTAACTTTACGCATGCATAGCAGCACCTGGTAACACAGCAGACTGTGCAATCTCTTTGCTGTAGTTACAAGCAGGCCCTGCTCCTGTCAGCAATTTATAGTAAAAAATGCTGGGCCAAGAACTCAGAGGGTATACCTGCAGTCAGCAAAGTACTGAAATAATTTTCTGTAGTGCAGACACACATACGAGTTTGGAGGCTCTGTGTCTTGTCTTTCAGTTTGCTGCCAAATGGCATTGATGCAATTGTGAGCATGAAGGTTAGAGTGCTGTTAAGTAAAATCTGAAATCTTTTAGTCAAGGTTCCCTCTGTTTTATTATTCACCTAGTCTTTGGACTACGACAAATCACATTGAACAAGCATTAGCAATGATAAAAAAATGGCTTTTTTAATTTTAAATTCAGCAGAAGCAGAATCTTAGGTAAGACTGGCCTCTCAGATTCCCTTGAGATTAGCACTGGGCTAATCAGATGGTTTGTACTGCCAGATTCATGCCACGGCTTCAGTCACTCAAGCTAAATTCAAGGTTACGTAAAATCTGCTAACACTAATCTAGTGGAATCTTTAATCCAGAAAAGCAGCTGAGAGGTGGCCGGGAAAGTCAAATGTTTGCCCCTGTCTTTGTCCAAGGAAGACAGGACAAAATAGCTACTGAGAAAAAGGAATTTGCATTAGCTCCTCATGGAAATACTTTTTATTCCATGCTGAGAAGGCTTTTTTCCCCATCAACTGGAAGTGGATTAATTTAAAATTGAAAAAAGAAACTTTTAAAATAGCAACTATACAGATAAAGAGCTAGTGAAAGAGAACTACTGTGCTTTAAATTCACACCTTCGCTATTAGCAATAGCATCTCTGTGACTTTGCTTTAGAAAGCCTGCGATTATTATAGTTCATAACCATACTCAGAGATAAGGAAAAAAATAATCTTCCACAAATGTAGCAACAAATGTTCATGGAATGATAGTCTTAAAACATTTTCATTTCATCCAAATTTTTAAACTACTTGCCTATACACAGCAGTATGCAAACACATGTCTCTAGCCGTAGCCAATTTACCCAGTTGTACACTTAAATTAAGACGACAAAATAATATAGTTTTCTTACTTGTTCTTCAGTCAGCTGATGAGAATGTCAGTTACATATATCCCAGAACTCTTCTTTTGATACCGTATTATCTTTTGAAGAGTCAATATGTTTCAACTCTTGTGCAATTGCGTTAAAGCCAGCAGTCACTAGTTCTTGTATCTGTGAGAGGATGCCTCTCTCTGGCAGCTCCCAAGCAGATTTAGGTGGAATGACTTTTTGCCCTTCCTCAGTCTAGACAAAAAAAACATACACAGAGATTCAGTAATGGATCCACTGAACAAATTATAAATCATGGTGTGGCATTCAGCCAGTCGAAGAGGGAAACGTCCGTGGAGAAGGCGGCCTTACAGATCCCGCGGGCAGTAAAACCTGCTTCCAGGAATTCTGGCTTGCACCACAAAAGAGAAAAGGGGCTATGCAAGTAGTTAAGGGAAAAAATAGACTCTCTATAAATGTGATCCAACTGGTGACAGGCCAACAAAAGCACAGGATTCCAAGACGGACCTAAACTTTTACAAAGGTCTAAAAAATAGGGTGATCTTACAAAGAGGGCTATTCTGTTAATGCAGAAAAAAGGGAAGTGAGCGCTAACTAGCCCAAAGATCCCAAATGTATTCTTCTCATCTGAATAGTCTTTAGCAAGCAGTGGAAATCTCTTTCATTGAAAAGGCACTTCAGTTCTGAGATGAAAGAGGGGGCAATTATGTCCCTTTCCTTTCTAAGGTCCAGGTATATTTACGGCGGTACTTTTTAATCTGGTCACCCACAGCAGGGATACTGCAGCTAAACAATGCAGTTGAAGGCTGCAAAGGTACAGAATATGTGAGGGGAAAATGGAGAAGGGGTTGGGTACAAGTGTGTTAATGCTAGCACAAGATGTGCACAAACTCCTTTTTTTCAGCGTGTCGCTTTCAAATCTAACACCGGTGTACGGCTTTTAAAATCTACCGCTGGAGCTTATTACTGACTAAACTCCCATTATGCATTCTGCAGGGCGGAAATCCGCACTTTGGGTAAATACAGTAGAAGGTCATATGGCAAGCAGAAATAAAAAGGACAAAATACAGTTGGTTGGAATAAACTGCAGAGTAAAGCACTGCTAGGCTTTGGTATGGACATATCTGAGAACACCGAAAGTCTAACTGTGCAGGCAAAAGGCTACATTTCATGAAGTTAAATATCAATGAAATCTATTCAATATTACATTCTACCTCCAGAATTAGCAGTGAACTTCAGTTTTTAAAATGAAACCAAGTTTTACTTACAAATTAGTCTTAGGAATGGCACAATGTGGAATAATAATAACAAAGAAAAGCAGTATCAGAATTTTGAAGAGGAAACTATTTATTTTCAGTAATGGAAGCTGACTTTCCACCCACTGCACTATCTAAACTAAATATGTAAAATATCTTGAAAGCAAAGTTTTCACAAACACAAGTGGCAGCCGGTTTTACTATAGCTGTGGTAAGAGGTCCTGGTAAAAACAACAAAAAAAGATAAATCTGGTTTTGGTTCAAAGACATTTCTTTACAGCATGTTAAATGTTACTATCATATTTTGTACCCCTATGTTTAAGCATATAAGCTTTGCCACCTTCCTGCTCCATGCAATATGAAATACCAAAAAAGAAACAGATGGCTTTTGGTCCTGCGCTCCTGTTTCCTTGTCACGTCTCACATGATCATTATAACTGGATGGAAAAGAAAATATGTTTCTTACAGAACTGCAAGAAACCTGCCTCCTAATCAGAAAAGACTCCACCATCTTCAGATGCAAATAACACTTTTCAATATTAACCATGCTTTACATAAAACATACATGTGGGACAGGCTTTACGGCTGCATTATTGTTAAGAGAAGAAATATGAGAAGTGGAATCGTGCCTGCAGACGCAGAAGCCAGTCTGTGCCGTAGTCAGGAAACGAAGATTGCTGGGCACGGTCCACAGCAGGGCACGCCTTCTGCCTGCCTGACACTACTGCAACTAAAAAGCACCGTACCGCTGCTTTTAATTATTCTAATGAAACCAAAGATTTAGGGAAAGCGTTACTGCCCTGCAACCTTTTAAAGAAATGTATTTTGTAAGTGCAAGCTTTCCTAATTTATTTAATTTCAAGAGCTTTTTGTTTCTTTCATAAGACCTGATGCACTTTGATCTTAAAATGGTTAGAGAGCCAATAAAAAAAAAAAAATCGCTTGTTCTTCTTGCAAACCACAGATTGAAAACTAGAAAACCTGCATTTGAAACCGACCTTATGCACAGTGTGGGTACATTACTTAGCTTTGCTGTGTCTGACTCGAACCTCGTGAGTGAAAGGGAGCCGCAGGAACGAAGCTGCCTCAGAGCTGTGCAGCCTATGCCCTAGCAGTGCTTGCAGACCATTTACAGAAGAGTTTCCATCACATAGAAAAGGGGTTACTTCTCTTTTAGTGAGTTCCTGATATTGGCTGCCACGTGCTCCACTCGTCCCATCAGGCTCTGTCGGTATTTCACTGCAGAATTCGGGGGCCAGGACCCTGCAGCCTGCTCCTGCTCCGTCCCTTCTCAGACAGCCCCGCGGCCTCTCAGCAGCACCAGCCCATGGCCAAACGCCAGCTGCTGCCGTAAGGTGTGAAATCCAGATTACCTGACTGTTCTGCTCAGCTCTGCACAGGCTTTCTCGCCCTTCAGAACAGAGTTTGAGAGCACCTCGGGAGGACCATGTAAATCCACTTTCACCTCCTGCTTTCACCAAGAGAGGAGGGCATTATTACGAGGCTTTTCTCATGGGCCACCCGATGTAGCTCGCTTGCTGTTCAAAGCAGGGCTGTATTTTTCCTCTTTAGAAAGTTCCTTGCAGAGCCTCATGTCCTTTTCTATAAATGGCATAACTATGCTGATTAGTAATAAAAGAAGGCTCTGCCACCCACACCTGCTCAGTGAAGCTCCATTCCTGCAGCTCCCTGTTTCTGAAAGGATTTTCTATTAAGAGGAATTCTTAATTAGAATGTAAATTGGTACATCAAGATAAACTACAATTTCTCTGGTCCTGTTCCCTGCCCTGTCACAAGTCTGACCTCTGTCCCTTTCTGGGGAGGCTCAGAAGGCAAAGGTCTTGGGAAACAGCTTATGCAAGAAGGCCCTTGTATCCTCCCCTGAAAAAGGACGCATTTTCCTCTTTGTACGTGAGAATGACCTTTGCCAGAAGGAATCATCCTTTTGACAGTTTACACAGATTTAGAGGCTTCTGTACTTGGCCAGTGGGCCCTCCTTTACCCTAACAGCATGTATCTTCAAGTTGTTTTCCATAAATGCTCTTCCCCAAAGATGTGTGGAAGCAGCAGGGTTAGTTGCCTGACTGTGGATTTGGGTGGAAGTGCATTTTCTTCTGATGTTCAGATAACCAGTAATTCATCAGCCAGCCTGTTTTAGCTCTCAGAGTCTCAGCACTCTAGAGAAACTTGTATTTTATCCCTGGGTTGCAAGGAGAGCTGTATCCTCATCTGGCAGTGATCAGTCTAGCTCCATTAACCTGAGTGCTGATTTACACCTGCTGAGGATTTGATAGCTGGTGTGCAACAGGAGCTTGCAGTAATAAACTCCATTATAAATAAAAGATGAAAACTCCATTGAGGGTCATTCTGTAATGTACCATTTTCCTTTTAACCAACTATTTGCAACAGACAGATTCAAGTTTTGAGGTCACATTTGCAGGATAAAATACTCTTGGTAGTGTTTAGAATATGTAATCGTATACGATGGTTTGACAAAACGATTTGACAAAATGAGTCAAAGGTAGCCCACATGCCAATCTCTGCCTTGTCTAGAAAAAAGCTACATTCCTCTAAATGTAATCAAAATAACTATTGTATTAAATAACTATGAAATATTAAGCCTAGGTAGCAGGAGCCACAGTGAGGCTCCCCTGCTCCTCTGTCTCCCCAGCAGTGCCCAGTCCATCAGCACCGTGCCTGATGGTCTAATACTAAGTTCCCTACTTTCCCCTTTTCCTCTGCTCTTAGTAAATATAGAGTGAAAGGCTTCCATCCCAAGGAACAATTTGCCATTTTAAAATTCCCTTAGACCCTTTTCTTCACTATTTAGAACAGAAAAGGAAAGGGAAGTACGGCTTTGGCACACTTGTCAATGGGGAAGGATCCCAGAACAGATATCCCAGCTCAATGGGGACAGCACATTGTAGTCATGGGGAGGGAACTGCACAGGAGAGCAGGGGCCAGGAAGGGGAATTTTCAAACCAGTTTGCTATGGATAAAGAGAAACATGGAGTTAGATCACGGTGCAAGGAAAACTCAGCCTGAAGCAGATATAATACTGGAAAATAGATGCAAACATGCAGGTATCCCAGAACGAGTATTTCCCTGGAGCTGTTCTACACGAGGACAGATGAAGTTTGTGGTGCTGCTGGCTGAGGGTAGGGACATAAGCAGCAGGGCTGGTAATCTCTGCTGGTGGTGCAATGGGTCATGACTGATGGCAGTGTCTGATCAAATCAGTGGCCCAGAACAGGAAGGCCCAGAGGTTCAACAGATGAGGACAATGAGTAAGGAATAAACCTGTAAAACTCCCACCCCCAAGACAGGAAAAAGCAGCACCTCTGCAGAGCAGGTCCTTACATATTCCTGCTGCAATTTCACAGGTAGATTATGGCAGCAAAATGAACTTCAGCTCCCCACGCCTGAATACAGGGTTAGTAACGCTGCTGAGTTTAGGAAGCAAGATTGTGGAAAGACTGAGGATGTCACTTCTCCGTTGCATGGGTTTTTTGAGCTCCAAGACGATATGGTTACAACAGATACACAGTAGAGTTGCACTCTGCATTTCATCACTTGCAGGCAAATCAGTGTTTGGGGAGTCACGGCACAGCCACTCTCCATTTGTGGAGCTGGTAAGCTGTGTCAGTGCTGTCCCCTCTGTTGATTTAAGAATAGTTTCCAAGATCACAAGGAAGATGTTTTGCTTGCGTTTTACAGGACGGGCTTGTAGCAGCTACTACTGAGAGCAATGTGGTGTGAGAGCAAGTGGCTTTAGCTCTGTAGACTCTCCACCAGCAACGTGCCCAACAAAGATGGAGACCGTGACAATGTACCCACGGTTTTCACTAGTGAATAGCAGAAACTAATCTTGGACCTCAGTGCTGGGACCTGGAGGTACAGTTCTCACAGTGCCAGGCTTCAAGAAGAGACGTGAACTTGCTATACTGGGGGGGAATCCTCTCATGGGTACTGGTCCAAGGAAAAGCAGGATGCTCTCTCTGGCAGGAAGAACATCAAGGATGAACGAACAAGCCTGCAGTTTTGCAGGCAGGTTGGTTAGATGGAACTGGCTGAAAACAAAATGCACTCAGCTGGTGAAGAAGGCACTCTGCAGCATGAGACAGACTGCAGAGAAACTCAGAACAGGAAGCTAAACACAAATGAAAATGGAGAATTTAGTGTGGAAACAGAAAGTTCAGGACAAAGCTAACTCAAATGCCTGATTTGATATTGAAATGTTCTGCAAAGAAGTCCTGGAATTCAATCCGATTTCCAAATTTCATCATTTTAGATGAAATCGCATTTTTAAAAAAAAAAGCTTTGCTGAATATGTTTCTACTCATTCCAGTAATTCCTTTGTGAGCTGAAAGACACACATGTCAGCAAACCCCTAGTTAGCTCAGTTCCTGCCCTTGAACACGGACACATGCCGTAATCTGTCACTTCTCTCTGTCATCTCCTCAACCTGACCTGCCCTCTTTCTCCTCACTGCTGGACTTGACAGGTGAAGCTTTACTAAGCTTGCAGCAAATTACTCAGCGGTGTCAGCTCCAGGAAAGCTAAACAACAAATCGTTTGGCCCTGATCATAATCCCTCCTTTCCCCATATATTCCCCACTATAGGCATCTGTGCTGATCCTGTATGAACACCTTGCTGTTCTAGACCTGACCAGCACGCCCTGAACTATTGTTTTTAACACGTTCTTTACTTTTCCCCCTTCCACGTCTGAAATAGCTCACAGTGGGGAAGGACGTGTGAGTACATTTTCTTTTGGGTGAGCCTGATTCCCAAACGCAGCTTTTATTAGGCCAGACTGCATTAGCCACTTATTTTAATGCAGAAGAGCTCCACTCAGGCCTTATTAATCACAAGACTGGCAGGCCAGCCAAGAAAAGTTCATGATGCATATTCCTAGCTCCAGGGTCTTGACTTTTACAAATATCCTCAGAGAGTCCACTGGTGGTTAATACCATCCCACCCAAGACAATGTCCTCTCTGCCTCCTTTCTCAGCTCTTCTGCAGTGGGTTAGCAACACCCAAGCTAAATGCCATAACCATGGTTTGTTCCTATCTGAATATTAAGCTGCACTCACATTGCTTAAAATACTTTACGTTTCTTTAGTTCTATTTTTGTATAGTATAGCCCTACAGCTCTACACAGCTGTATTTCAGTGGGCATCCTGCTCATATACAGATGCTGTAGTGTGTATTCTAGAGAGTTAGTCAGAATGTAAAGCTCATCAACATATGTCAAAACCATCAAAAGATCCATGTGATGCATAAAATGTTTAGAAATAATTTCCACAAGATTTTTTTCATCTCCCCTCATTCAGCTGTTTTCTAGGAAAAAATACAACTTAAACCTGTATGGCTTGTTGGGTTTGTGAATGTTTGCCTTTGTGGTTGTGGGTTTTATTTATGAGGTGCCATTTGAGACAAAAGTCATCCCAGGCTCATACTTTACTAGTTCAGTAAATTTTCCATACTTTAATGATCAAGCTGCATACTTTACTTGTTACTTTTTAATATACTTCAGTGATCAAATTGTATAGCGTAATGATCAGTTTTCCTAACATGCCTGAATGAATTGCATACCTCATTAATTTAGATACATACTTTACAGGCCAAAATTGTAGTGTGTTTGGATGAAGTGAATAATTTAACAACCAGCCTTCTCTCAGAACCTGCACAGGAGCCCAGGAATACGTGTGAACCCAGGGTGGGATGAAATTGCAAAGGTGTGGGAAATTTCGGGTTGAACTCAAAATGAAAACATGAGATTTGAGAGCATCTGGAAGCTGAACCGGCACTGTGAATCTGGTTTGTATTTGTTTTGTCTTTTCAAAAACATTCCCTTGTGGATTAATTTAAGATTTTAATGATGGATTTATCCCTTCTACCCCTAACACGGCAGAGAAAACTGTTCAAGGTGAATGCTCAATATTGAAAAAAGCAGTACAGGCTCCAGCCCTCTCATGGACCGAGTACCTCCTGAAAGATGTGGAGGTAGCTTATTTTTTTGCTAAGTTGACGTGGAAAGTATTTGGGGTCTTGGAGGACTAACAGTTAAAGAAACTTCATGTTAAAACATGGACTCTTGCAGATCCCACGAACTGTGCAGCTTGTCAAGTTGTTAAGGAGGCTTAGCACCTGCTTTGAGGATGAGAAGACATTACAGCAAAACCTTCCCTAACAAAAGCAGCTACATATTCCAAAGTTAATGGGAAAGCTTGCTGGTGGGTCAATATTACAGCACACAAATAGGTTCTTAAAATAATTATGCAGGTATGTTGTATTTCATACAATTGGTCTTTGTGCTGGTATGATTCAGTTGAAACTTACTGAATTTATATCAGCACAAAAGCAGGAAAGAAGGAAATGCGGCATTTTCTAACCTATACAAAGTATTCCACTGTTTACACTTGAGAACCATGTAATCTATTATATCTGTTGACTGCATTTTAATAAGCTGAAAATATAAATATTTTAGAATCCCCAAATATTTTTTAAATAACGATAATTAAATGTAGTCCTGCCACTAAGGACAAAGTAACAGTTGCACTACTATAAATATTAATGCTAAATTTTCAGAGAATAAAATACATTTAAGCAACCTTATAAAATTTTGAATAAAGCTACACTTATAATAAGCACTTTGGTAAAGCTATGCCTATTGGTAACTGACGCCTATAGATAAAGTCTCTAACCTGCTACAAAAGCCTGTAACACATTACAAGCGTTTGGAGCTGTTCATGGGTCCTCCTTCCTTCAAAACCTGTGGTCCTTCCTCTTCCTCCCCTCGTGAATCTCTCAAGCCCTGCAATTATTTGAAGCCTGACAGACTTTGACTCGGGACACGAAGAGAGGCTGAGATGGATCTCACTGGTTTTCCAGCTTCTACTTTATGATACAAGATTTAATCACTGTATAGCTCTATATGGATTTGTTTAGCACAACATTCTATTATCGCCATGGCAATAAAGTGGTAGGCTTTTTATATGGTTTTCCGCTGGGTGATGATTATTATTTTTCTCACTTTATTTGTGCTTTGAGCATATACTTTTGAAAATGAAACATAGTTACTTCTTAGAACGTAAGATGCAAGTTAATACTTACTTTTTTTTAGAACTGCTTTTCATCCGGCCAGTAACCAGCTTTCCCATCCTTAGCCAAGTTCAGAATGAGCTGTACGGTAACGTTGTTTGGACTCCTGCACCCTCAGATCTACTTACACCCAATTCCCGCTGGGTAAGGCAGACTAAGAGGGGAGAAACCAGAGGGAAAGGAAGGACTTTGAATTTAAAATAGGACAGAGACTTCTTTTACTTACACGTTTTCATAATACTCCTGTTATTTACAAACATAGTAAG
The DNA here is from genome assembly GCF_964188355.1 of Buteo buteo. Lineage (NCBI taxonomy): Eukaryota > Metazoa > Chordata > Aves > Accipitriformes > Accipitridae > Buteo > Buteo buteo. Next base: position 28,583,858 of record NC_134189.1, on the reverse strand, counting down.
GATTGCTGCACTGATAAAAGGATGTGATTATGAACCAAAGGATCTTTTCCTGCAGTCTGCACCAAGTGAACGACCCCAAATGAGGCAATATGGACACAAACCTCTGCCACAGAGAGACAGCAACTCTAGTTTAATTTGAGTTGTTGCAACAGGCATATTCAGAGCATCAGAAGACTCTACCCATGACTGCAGTCAAGATTTTCTCTGCACTTGACTAACCTCTGCATTTGACCTTCCTGCTACATCTACGCTGCTGTTATTGTTTGGCACCAAGAACCTGGTGGGCTTCCCATCCACTCACTTTTCTGCCCAGCCCCTGCCAGTCCATCCAGACAGCTCAGGGAGCACTGAGCGTATTTGGACATCCCACATCCTACATTGTCCAGTTGGGGCAATCTGGCTGCATCCGCGGTCACGTTTTCAGCTTGCTACACATAGAGACCTAAATCTACATGAATGTAAGACTTAACTTCTTAGAGCAGTTTGTAAAGAGATAAGGGCGTCATGGAATTCAACAGGAATCAACAGAAATATATGTGAATTTTGCATGCGTAGTTAGTCAGTCACTCACTTCTAACACATCAGATCGTACCTTTTAAAGAAATACATTATAGCTTGCTAGCTCTTCTTACCACTGTGAGGTGGTTTATGTTTTTCAGGAAAGCTTTCCAGTCTACTGTGAAGTCCTCAGAAAGATTAAGGTTCTTGAGAAGAACCTTGTCTGATAATTTAAAGCAGAAATTGTTAAGTACTTGCCGAAATTCCAGTGCTTTAATTACTCCAGTGTCTTCTTTACCAAATAGAGAAAATGCCTGAAAAGCAAGAATACAAATTATTTAAGCGAACCTAGACACTCCAAAAGAGAAGTCTTTTTCAGCAGCCATTTAGCAGTTCACATGGAAATACCTGAGACCCATATGCCTTTTACTTGCATGTACTTTACAGATGAAGAAACAAAACACATTTCTCAGAACCTTACTCAGTCTGAAGATTTCCTTTCTTTTAAAAATGAGATGCAATTGTTGAAATAAGCCCAAAATAGCCTGTATTTCTGTGCCATATGTAAATATAAATATAGAAATAAGCAACAACCTGCAGTAAAAGCAAAAAGGCATTATATCAAGTATCCAAACATTCCAGAAAAGGTAGTGGCTAAGACAAGAGAGGAAACAAACAAAAATATTTGAGGGCTGCCTTAAATAACCTAAATTAAAATATTTTAAATTAAACTCACCTGAGCATATTTAATTTGCCTTTTGTACCCCACCCCCCAATTATTGTCCCTGGTGGGGCAAGTTTGTTTTCTACTCTGTAAAGGACTTGATAGTCCTTCATCCTCATTAGCTTCAGCTCATCTTGAAGGCTTACTTGCTCTCTTCTCATCCTCCTTTGTGCAAAATGCCCAGCCTATTCTTCATGGGAGTTTTCCAAAGGTTTCCCAGGGGAAACAGCTTAGGTTTAGCACAGCTGCAGCAGGAGGCATGCAAGGGAGTAGTTCAAATGAACGACGAGGTCTAGAAATGTGGGTCAGATCCGCTCTCATTCAGCCTGGCTGCTACTAATTTACTGTGCCCCCTTGTTTTATTCTGCCCCTTATTTATGATGCTGCACATATAGATTACTGATTCCATAAATATGAATGAATATTATACCTTTCAAAGCTTCAGGTTAAAGTCCTTTTTGTCTGCTAACACAATAGCACATTGGTATAATACAGCAATTTTTGTTTTACCATTAGAATGGTTCTAAATAGTGGACTTAAAAATGTGTATTTAATGTACGTGGACCATGCCATACTGGCAAAACAAATGCTACCATATCCAAAGGATATTGGAAAGGGATCCTTTGAACACTAAAGAGGATTCTGTAACTTCTTAATATGAAAGTTTGATCTTTGCTTACATACTGAAAGTCTTATGGGAAAAACAAAGCATTGAGTATATAGTATCCATTGTACCAAGTGGGGAAAATGAGTGGGAAATTACCATACTAACAGAGAGGACCCACCTGAACTCTTAAACTATTTGTTATGAAACTTCCAAGGTCTTATTCAGCTGTAGAAATGTTGTGGATGGGATGTGATGAGGTTTGGGTTTTTTTCAACTAGCCGGACTCTAAGAACTGTGTTTTCAGATCTGCCTCTTTCTAACAAAATATTTTGTTATAAGCTTATGTCATTAGAGTCCCCCATCACATAGGTGGCAGCAAGTATTACTCACAAAATGGCTCAGAAGAAAATTGAGAACTTCCTTATTTTCTCTTGTAAGGGAAATGAGAAATAGTTCTGCTTTTCCATAGCATGGTGGACAAAGTCTGGCTCTCCATGGAGAAAATCCCTTGGTCCTTGAGGTTATATTAACCACCAAATGGTATCCTAAAAGACTAAATGGACAATTTGTTCATGCCAAAAGTCATTTTCAAATCATACCCTTGGTAGACAAAACTGTGACCTTCTCCATTCCCAAGACACCCAGGGATGAGAGGACAGATATTGTCTTCTATTGAAATTTAATGAACAGTAACCTGTTCTATTGACATTATCTATTTATTTCAATAATGCAGAGCACAGGAAGGATCTTCCCCCCCTCCCCCCTTACTATGAAAAATGTAAAGTGATTATATAAATATTTCAGTATCCTGTTCTATAGTTAGTCTATGTGGCCAAAAATGGCAACGTGGCCCCAGTAAGTTTACACGTCACAGGAGTCTCCAAAGAGCGTGAAAAGACATTTCTGTAAAGAAACAGCACCACCCATGGTACTACTTTTTTGGGGTGCTGGTACCAGTGACATCACTAGTGACGTCTTTGTTGGAAGCCTGTGTTATTTTTAACTGCAGGACAGAGTCCATAGATCGAGATTTCAGAAATGCAGCTATTGATGGCAGGGAATTTCTACCCGCATCGTCTTCCGAGCCGCTGTTCTCCTCCCTTCCCCTCCCTTGTGCGGGCAGCAGCTCTCCCGTGGTGGCACACAACTGGTCAGGCTTTTGTCGGGTTGAAGTTCCCTGACCGGGGTCGCTGGGCAGGAAGGCAGGCGCTGGTTTTCGCACAAGGCGGGTGGGAGGACCACGTTGCTGCGGCCACGGGGGTAGCAAGACCATCAGCCATGAGCTTAAACTGGACCTGAAACTGCAGGTGCAGGTGAGATGGCTCTACGGTTCTTTGTGGTAGCAATGTTTCCTTCAAGGTCTTTTTGATTATTCTTTCCCATGCTTGAAAATAATCTTACTGTGGCATCAAGAATTATTTACTCTAGAGGCTGCTGCATTTCAGTAGGCTCTGACACAACAGTCTAAGACTACTTAATATACAGCATTTTTTCATTCAGGGCTTTCAAAATTCTAGAGAGAAGTGGTTATTTTTATTGTTCTCGTTTTACAGGTGGGAAACCAGGAAGCTTGCTGCTCGACAGCTAATGCACCTTATCTGTCTGTGTCAGAATCAGAAGTGGCCAAGAGCCGAAATGCAGATACTTGCAGAGCCCCAGCTGACAGGTGCTAACTTCTGCAGCCACTATAATGTGCTCACATCTGATCATATGTCTTTATCCTCAGTTGCTACACGATCCTTTCATCTGATAAAACCATAATGCCTGCCTGCAGTAGCACATTATATCTACTTATTATAAGTCTCAGCTTAGGAAACTCAACAGAGCTATTTCGAAGACGTGTGGTATTTACATGCTTGGGACACAATTTACAGACAACTGGAGGAGGAAAAGGGGTTTGGGGAAGAGAGGAAGGTCCTGATAATTTGCTATTTGCTTTTTCCTTTCCAATCCTTACATTCAGAAAATCTCTAGGCTTGGTTTGATATGCTTGTTTTGTGGAGTTACCAGAATACAATCAATTAAGAAGTCTGCTGTTGTCAGAAGACACTATAGCATTCAATTAATAGCAGAAAAATCTTGAAGACTTTGGGTTGGTCCCCAGCCAGGCAGAAAAAAATAGACATTAAATAAGATGCGGTGACCATATGAAACTTACCTTGTACAACAAATCGTAAGATGATGCAACTATTTCTTTCATCTTAATTAGGGTCTGTTCTAAGCGGAGCGCTGCAAAGCTTGCAGGTGGTGCAGCCTGCTTTTGTCTCTGTTGGTATTTAGATGCTCTGCCATCATCAATTGCTCTCAGGAAATCAAAATAGGAGAGCTTGCTGTCATGAATGCTGATTCCTAAGCTAAGGGAAAAACACAGAATGAGATATCAATGATTTTAAATAATTATCTCACTGTTGTCTGTACTGATTAATTATTACGATGTATGATCTGTACTGCAGCAGCACTTCAGGATATGCTTGTGCCGTCAGTGTATAAATCCTGTTAGTTCCAGCCCAAGCTCTTTCTCAGGTCTAAGCCACCAATCCTGTCATTTAGATGCGACCACACTCTCAGACACAGATCTAGGCCAACCTTCAGATGCTCAAGAGACTTGCTTTAGCCTGGGCCCAAGTGTACAACCTTCCAGTCCGTCAGCATTAACTTTGTGCTTTTTAAACACAGCACAGTGTTTTGATCACAATCGACTGCTGAGTTTACCATCCCTGACGTGGCCGGAGGACACGTAGGCTCCCAGCCTTGTCCTTGAATCTCCGTTTCACGTCACAGCGTAAACACAGTCTAATAGACTCTGTCCAGTAGTAGATGTTCATTGTGCTAGGTGCTGGTACGTTCCCTCGACTTTCTGCTTTACAAAAATACCTTTGACTCACAGATGCTGAAGTGCTGCTTAAGCCTCCCAATATGTCGCAATCATTACAATTCTGAGAAAAAGAAGCAGAACCACATACAGCCCGGTAAGCCGTTACCAGATGTGAGCTAGGATATGAGCTCTGTGATACTTTTCATGGACGTACCAGCACAGGTCTGTGCTCACTCATGGTTTCTCTACCGCGTGGGAGGAAACCAAACCGTGTTCCCTACAATGCTTCTCCTTATGTTTGCGACAGAAAGGCTTACATTCCCCCTCAACCTGCACTTCACTTTGCACAGCTTGTCAGGCCACTAGAGAATTATTTTACCCGTTCTTGGCAGGACTCAGCCTCACTGCGGCGGGCGCTGGCCCTTCCTCCTCGGTGTGACCACCGAGCTGCACGGAGGCTGGCCCATGCCGTTGACTCGTGGCACGCCGTGGCCGGTGAGGGTTTCCCTTCGGATGACTGGTGGCCCAGCCCATGGGCTCTGCAGGCTGCACTCGCAACGTGCCGAATTTCTGTCTGTCAGCTGAAACATCTGCTGGATCACAGACACTGGGGAATTTCATGTTCTGTCACATCGGAAATGCAGTGGGTTACAGAGCTGACTACAGATAGCTCCAGGTAACAAGAGTGAATATATTTTTGCATCAAATATCAGCGTGGGGAAAGATGAGCTCTTGCATATGATTTGGGAATTTTTTTTGCAGCGGACTTTGTTACCAAACTAGATTAATTTTTATTCAAAGATGTTTTACCGTAAAAAGACTGGAATTAAGGCAAGCTTCACATATGCAGAAAACATGTGACTATAAAAGTTATTTACCATGAAAGATTAAAACAAGATGAATAGCACTAACGATTACATGAAAAGCTATTTTCCTCCAATGTCCTGTGACTTGCAACCACTTAATGAAAAGACAGCTGGTATATTTTAAACAAAGACTTCAAACCTGTCTAATGATCCTGTAGAGTTCATCACCACAAGGGATACAAGAGTAGAGGCTTGCTCCGCTCTCACTTATCCAATATAAAGCCAGTGCAGTCAGTCTGTGGAATTTCCTACCACCAGAAGACAATCAGAGAGTCTCCAGGCTACAATATACATTAGGTGATTTTGATAGATCTATTGGCTCCCATGGAATTATTTCAGACTGACCTTAGAGTTTTCATCTACGGGGAGGTTTTTAATAGACTTTAATAATTTTATAGCCAATTATCAGAACCATAGATTCTTTACATATATGTATTAGGTAAACAATTCCTATGCTGCAGGGGAAAGGCTGGACTTTTTTTTAGTCTTGCATTCAGCTTTTTTGTTAGAATTATGGTCAAGGCAAGTCCTAGAGAGCCAAGACTTGACAGAGGAGATGGCCCCACTACACAACCCTGATTTTCTTGTTTAAAACTGAATTACTGTAACGTACTTTTATCATCTGTTTCCACAGTAAATCACTGGGGACCAATGTCTCAGCTACCAATCACCAGAATATCCAGTTACAAGAATGACTAATTAATGGGGAGAGCCAGTAAAACAAAGAGGAAGCTTTATAAAACAGGCTGGAAAAGAAATTAACTATAGACCCCATATCTGCGAGTAAGAAAAAAAAAATATTCAAGAGCCCTGATTTTGCATCTTGCAGCTGCACAGCACTCCCACATACTACCCATGTCAAGCTGGCTCCAATATTGGAGACAGTATGTGGAAAAGGAAATAATCAACACCATTTCAGCAGAGAAATAAATTGCCAAGTGGGCATTAAAATTTTAGTAATAAAACTAAATGCATATGCTAATCTACTCTGTATTATTTAGAAAAGACTATTTTGGATCAAGAACGGAATAATCTGCACAAAATTACAATCAATGGAGGTGTTTATCATCAAGAGGTCTTTGAGAAAGAAACAAGCAGCAGATTCCTATTAAGGTTTCAATTCATAAAAAGTTGATCACCCAATTAAAGGTGAACTGTGAAAAGACTTTGTTAATTTTATTTCAAAAAAAAAGAGTCTGGTCTGGCAGGCTCTGGAAAACAAAACGCACTGCTGACAGGCGTATGACCTTTGGGGGACTGTTTGGGGCAGAGAATCACAGTACCTAATGTTGGAGCAGGTCCTTTGTGTTCTTCAGCCTCTACAAAAGAGATTTTTTGTCTTATTCATATCGACACAGAGAATTAAAAGCATAGTTTTGCACAGCAGTAACATTGGATCATCTGAAAATCATTGCTATTCTATAACCTGATTTAATTCCATTTCTATTTTGAACAGGATCTGTTTCACATGCTTGCTCTATTAAATTGAAATTAATTAAATAAAACAAACCAGTAAACAAATACACATACTCAAAGCATACTTTTTTAATGTAAGAGGCCATTTCACTCTCATTACCTGCAGAATCAATACCTTACCTAAAAAGATTTTTTTCACACATATACAGTTTTAAGTACATGAGTATCTGCATTACTTTTAACAGAGCTTCTTATATGCCTCACGTGAAGTAGAAGCTTATGGGCTTTTCTGGGTGTGACCAAAGAGGTCCTTAGGAGATAATCATACAAACCTGTTTAGAGGACTGCTGAACTGATCGTGATTAAGGTACTAGTTGAGTTCTTGTAGTATCCTGTGCAGGTCACATACTGTTACATAGCCATCTCTATTTTTACCCGCTTTATGAAAGGCCTTATTGAAATCTTGGAAGTAATCCCTAAATTTATCCCTGAAAGAGAGCAGATGTTTATTTTAGCTCCTTTGTTAAATCAGATAAAAAGGATACAAACAAATATACAAAATAGGGGTGGAGGGGCAGAGAAAAATTTTGAGCTTATTTGTGTGTGGTAAGTTCATATAATTTATTCAAAGACTGCCAAGTTGTTCACAAATAAACCTCAAATCCAACATCCCTCCCCCATTTAATTTGCACATGGAATTGCACAGCTCAAGCCTCCCATTGTAAAGAAATGCTACTTGGGTGATTAACTGGCTACTCTCCCCGTTCAGAATTGCAGATACAAAACAAAGTTCTTTCTTTTAAAGTCTGTCCTGATCAGAGTTACAAAATGTTTAATACAGCCATTAAAATGATAAAGGTTGCAGCATACTTTCTGCAATTTGAGGCTCCTGAAACTTTGACATAGTAAGAACAACTGTTTCAACAAAACCAGATAGGCTTGACCAAAACCTGGAGTAGTGCAGGGCCTGATCCATGCCTATGGGAAGAAGTTCAGAGCTCTGCTGACTTGTGTGGACTTCAGATCAGCACCTTAAAACCTGAGATATTTATAATTTCTTACACATGACTGAATTCAGGCCTCAGAATCTTGACTCTTCCTCCCACTTTATGTTGTCACTTACCTTTCACTGACATCTTGATCAAACTTTGGAAACTCAAGGAATGTGCCTCTACCTCTTGATTCAACCAAAGCCTCTCCACAATTTGGCTCAAGAGGACAAGGCAGGCACAAACATCTCTCATTACTGCATGTCTTCAACTAGCAAAGTGGCTTAAGATTAATGTAAGTTAAAATAGTTGTGAATTATGTCTTGATGTAGATTACCACGTATACATAAATTATCCACATATATTCAGCACTTACAAGATGCTACCCTTACGGCAAACCCGACAGGTTTGGGTCTGGGCTAACACCTCCAGCTGCACTCCATTTGCTTTGGGTTTGCTCTTTCTGACAGCCCCAGGGTGCAGAGTGCGGAGGCTGGGTTCCTGAGAGTCACGATTTTTAGAATAAAAGGCTTATTACAGTGATAGTGCAGTTGAACAGTGTAACCCGCATAATCAGGCACGATTCGTGGCCTCTCACCGAGCCCATCTGTGGATCTAACTGTGGATCCGACCAGCTCGCTCTGCTCCTTGCTAAGCCACCGCCAATGAGCCAGCGTCCGAGCCTTGCATTTCCCCTTGGTATGAATACCCTGCAATCAGTTGTTATAAGGCTAACTTGGGACATGCTAAATTCGTACTTTTTAGCAACACTCAGTCAGCCTTTTCAGAGCTCTACGAACTCTCATGGATCCCTTCAGAGGTGTCTGGTCTCAGCTCCAGTCACTGGTGCTGCCTTTCATCACACAGCACTGCAGAATCCTTGGTTTTCCATTTGTTTTCAAGAAGCTGGAAGTTCAGTACAGTCTTTACAAGAACAATACATTTTCCTTGCCAATTGTTTCTCCTAAGAATCTGTCCTTTTGGAGTTTGCACTTCATATGAACAAAGAGTAATTTCGCCGCAGCCCTCAGGGTCCAGGAAACACCATTGTGTATGCAAACAGCATCACCTACCTTAAAAAATGTGAATTATGATATGACTTACGTGGGTTGTTAGCAATTTACTATATTCTTCAGACCCATTGTGCGATCCACTGTTATAGGGACTAAATTGGGAGTACCGTGACTCTCTGCTTAACCAAGTTTCAGCTGGCAAGAAACCATTTTTCAATGACATTTCTCTCAAGTTCACTGAAAGTACGGATCACTTCTCAGCTTCACAGCTTGCTCAAACCATCTTTTAACATTTTTAGCTCAGCTCACCATTGTACTCAGGATATCTGGATATCCTTCATTCTTTACAAATCATTTCAGGTCTGAGCTGCTGAACAGGGCACCATTGCTAGACAAAATTTCTGGGACTCCATACCCAAACAAATAGAGCATCAATGTATGCCGTAACATGTTCTGATGTTAAATTCAATCCAAACGCATTTTCAGGCTAATGCCCGAGTCAGGTAGTTCCAACAGGTTCAGATGTATCAACATATGGTCTTTTCTTTCACATTTTTCAGCAGCCTTGTGAGTGTCCCGTACGTTGTGAGGCACGTTAGGTCATAACACATTGACACCGCTATGCTGTTACCTCTGAAGCGGGTGCTGCCAAACACAGAATACTCGGATCCGACCGGTTATGTGGGCTTGGTATGCAATGCCCTCGCTACCCCACAGGTGGTAACCTTCATGATTTTCTGCATTGCATCTTCTTCTGTCCAGCCTCCCCAAACCTAGCCCACTTTCTTCTGGAATAGAATAATACTTTTTAAAACTGTATTTCCAGGTGTTATGTCATTCTCTGTTGTTTTCAAGAGAGATTTCAAGATTCCTTGAATGTTCTAGGAAGTATGTCTTTGATCAGTAATTACTTCTCCAACTTAAACTTTGTTGTCAAATTGAATGGTTTCACCTTAAAAATAGAAGATAACCTAAAAGTCACACTATTTTTATATTCTGGAAGCTGGTCTTTCTTTTGCCTACAAAGTGGTTTGTCTTGGCACTGACCATAATAGATCAATAAACAAATATGTGACATTTCTTACAATCAGAGAGCAGAGCCAGAGCTCTGCTCCCTCGGTCTGTGCCTCGAATCGTGGTGTTGACAAGTGCCCTAGAGACACAGGCCACACATTTCCATTGATTATTCTTTTAACAATACTTCCTGTAAGCCATCTTTTGAAGACTTTGTCTGTCTTCTAGTGCCAATATACGTAAGGCCAGGAGTTGTCTTTATTCATGCCTTTAACTTGGGAATTCTCTTCCCAGATTTACAGCCCAGTATGTCCATTTTGTGTAGTATCTCAAAAGCTACTTGCACAGATTGCCTCTGCGATACGAACGCTCATGTAACATTCACATGCTAACAGGCCTCTGGACACGCTTGTTATCTTTGTGAATGGCATATTTGTAATGACTCTGTTTAATCTTGGTGACAGTTAATCTTTTATGTTTTTTTCTCTGCCCTTACATTTGCATTTCTGTCTAATCCTACTTCTGAGGCCCTCTTGGATACTTTTTTCACATTCCCTACTGGTTTTCTCTCTGCTTTACATCTTCAGTATCTATTTAAGTAGCCACAGTTGCTTCAAGTGAATGGCTTTTCCTACACTTTCCTGTGAAAACTCAAGAATGGACTTTAAGCCTAAAGGAAGTCTTTGAAAGCAGAATCTCCTGTACAGTGGTCTAAAAATGCAGGGTGTTTGTCAAACTCCTGCCATACAAGGAAGTTTGCTTGGATCCAGCAGAAGAATCTGAATTTGTAATTTTTGTAAAAATTTATTAATATCTGTAAAAACATACAGTCCTTTTACATGATGCCCTGCTTTTGGCTGGGATAGAGTTAATTTTCTTCCTAGTAGCTGGTATAGTGTTATGTTTTGCGTTCAGTATGAGAAGAATGTTGATAACACACTGATGTTTTCAGTTGTTGCTAAGTGGTGTTTATCCTCAGTCAAGGATTCTTCAGCTTCTCGTGCCCAGCCAGCGAGAAGGCTGGAGGGGCACAAGAGGTTGGGAAGGGACACAGCCAGGACAGCTGACCCAAACTGGCCAAAGGGGTATTCCATACCATGGGACGTCATGCCCACTATATAAACTGGGGGGAGTTGGCCTGGGAGTGGGGATTGCTGCTCGGGAACTAACTGGGCATCAGTCGGTGTGCATCACTTATTTTGTATGTTCCAATTCTTTTATTATTATTGTAATTTTATTATTGTTATTATTATTTTTTTTCTTCCTTTCTGTTCTATTAAACTGTTCTTATCTCAATCCACGAGTTTTACTTTTTTTCCTGATTCTCTCCCCCACCCCACTGAGGAGGGGCGGGACTGAGTGAGCAGCTGAGTGGTGCTTAGCTGCTGCCTGGGATTAAACCATGACACCTGAAAACATCCTTTGTGGGACAGTGTCTGTCCTCAAACATATACTTAGCCCTGTTGGGTGTAAGAACAATCTCAGTGACTTGTATTTTGATCTTGTTGTTGCTAATTGGTTCTTCCATTTTTAAACTTCCCACCATTACTCCTACATAATCTAGCTCCTTTACAAGCTTCTTTCTCACAACCAGAGGAATGTTCCTAGCAGCGCACATTGCTGTGAAAATACAGCTCCATATTCTGTGTCTACTTTATCTCTGACACTAAAGATTTCTGGGTACTGATCTCCTGTGTTTATGGTTCCATCATCAGACTCACTGCTTTAACCAAGCCCAGGGCTAGGCATATTTTAGACCGAATATTATCTCTTTCTGCCTATAAACTTAAACTACTGTGTTTATCTTCACTTTTCAATTTTAGTTCATACAATCCTTTAGAAGGAATTAGATTCTTGGTAGACACCCTCAGTTTCAATAGTCTTTCTTCATATGGCTTCAGATTCCTGAGCCAGATTTTTCACAGTGTGCTTGGAGGTACACATTGACTGAGCGCCAGTTTTGAATTTAGAGGTGTTTATGCTTGGTCTGCAGCCCCCTTGTGCAGCTTTTGCACAGAACGTCTATGTGTATTTTGTTGTATAGTTGGTTTGTGCACCATCACATAGATCTGGGGATATGGAGGGTATTCTCTTTTGGTTCTGCTTTTCCAGTTCCAAGGTCTCACAAAATAACTGTATTTCTTATAGCTGCTGCAGAATTTCGAAACTCCTGGACATAATATGAATCTGTGAATTTTCATATATTTCACTTTGGTTACTTCTTGCAGGTAGCTCTGAAAAGTCTCTTCAAAACTCTCGTAGTTTCCTTTCCTGACAGACAGCATGTCCTGCTCCCCTTCTAATATTTCCATACTGTCCCTTATGACTGTCCTAGTTCAATTAAACAGATTTTTCTCTCTCTTTTTTTTTTTTAATCCTACCTTCCTGGGATCTTTCTGTATCTTTGGATCTTAGATGCCAATTGCTATGTGATCCCTTAAAATGGACTCTCTGAAAACATCATAGCTACTTGACTGATCCATTTTTTTTAAGATCAGCCAAAAATTCTTCAAAGGATTCCTCCTTCTGCATTCTCATATGAAACCTGTGTCTTTCAAAAGTTCAAGTTTCTTTGGGAGTGCAATATTCCTTCAACTTACTTTCCGTAGCTGCATGGATTGCCCTTTCACCCTGGCTTGGTTTCATGCCATTAAACACTTTGATAGCTCCTACTCCTGTAATATTCCAGAAAATAGTTGTAGGTTCCTTATGATTAATCTAGCCACTGTATATAGGTTTCAAAGCATGATGTGAATCTTTTCAAGGGAACGGCAATATTGTCAGTGTGTTTTAGAGTCTCTAAAAGCCCCTAAAGAGCTATCACCTTTTCTCTCACTTTCAAACCTCCTTTTTCTGGTTAATTCCTTTCTCTTTTTCACAGTCTGCTCCTGTTACCATGTGGTACTTGGTTTACACTCAAAGCAGGACTCATATTGGAAAGAGCATAGAAGTACGCTGCAGAGGGTGCACATCAGTCAGAGTGCACTTGCACTGCACTCAAGGTGGCTTTACTGTCTTGAATCTCCATGTATCTAATTACTGATTAACCAGCTTAGACTCGTTCAACCTCCTCTTAGACATGAGACCCTAGAGATCCAACATCTGCTAATTACATCTCTGAGTTTTAACTTTTATTATGTTCAGAAACCTACAGACTTTCCAGCAGAGACACAAATCTAAAATCTCCTGACAGAGGGTTTGCTTTTTTTTTGAGTTACTGTAACGTGCCACAGCTTAAACACCACGGCTTTACAGCGATTGCAAAGGGGCAATGGTGGAGGAGGATGGGTGCTGAGGCCCAGCAAGAGACCAAGAGAGTCACACCTCAGAAGCAGGACACAGCAGCCTAAAAGTCAAAACCAGCTGAGCACCCTCAGGACAGTTTGTGATTTCAGTGAGAGGTTGATCTCCAGCCCCAGGAGACTATTTAGCACTGCTCCTTCCATCTTGCAAGGGTGTGCTTTGAAGGTGTGGTATGGTCCATGTAGTACCCTCATTGCAGAAAAATTCTGGAACCCTTTTCAACTGTATGTTACTTTCAGTGCCACTCTTCATCACCACTACCATCTTCTACTTAAAACTTCCCAAAGAAAGTAAAGGCTGAAGTAAAATCTAAACAGTTTTTGAGATTCATATTTTTGGAAAATTGAGGCATTCAACATTTTTGGACTGATAAAAGATTTCCAAGCCATAATTATTCCACTCACAGCAGTAAATATGTGTGTGGAGAAAATGAGGATTAAAACCATAGATCAGGCTACAATGCCAAAAAATAATATTTTCTTGCAAATGTTTTGTATTTTTCTTGAAGAGCTGGAGAGCCACTGTTCAATGTCTGTTTCTAATTTGGGTGATTTGTTCCTATGAGTTACAACAAAAGCAGAACAGGAAAAAAAAACTGCACAGCAGTATGTTTTGAATTGTTAAGATGTCCAGAGCTTTTGTCTGCCTCACAGTGTGTAATCACAGGGCACTGAAACTGCTCCAAAGCTGTTAGGGTGAGGTTTGCAGCCCTTGCGGAAAGCCAGAAGAAAGGACACAGGCTGGATGCAGCCACTGTGCAAATGGAAACGAGAGGGCTTAAGCGAGATTGCAGAAGGGGGAGCGGTGCTGAAGCAGGTCCTATAACCAGCAAACGCACACCCGAGGCATACCTCCTCCCAGTCCAAATTTGACGGGTGGAAGGCATCGGTTTTCCAACACATTGAGAAGGAAGCGGGGGCTGAGACCCACGTGGATCACCATGGTTAAGTTGTGCAGCCACTGCCTCTGTTTTCCCAACCCGGAGCAGCTCTCCTTACACCGACCTGTGCGGCAGGAGGGCACGGTGCTCACCCGCGCATCCGGCACCTCAGCGCTCTTGGGCGGTCCCGGAGCGGAAGGCTGGCGTTCGACCCCATCGCTGCCTTCACGGCCACCGCGCCCAGGGGTTTCATCCGTCTGGCAATGACTCCGGCTTAAGAGTTGTTTATGGCTTTCCAGGGCCTTACGTGAAATCTGAGGAGTTGAGAGGCCTGGGTTCAACTCTTGCACTTTCAGCTTTCCAAGAGAGAAAACCAGGGAGGAACTGCTGGCACAGGACTGCTCCCACCAGCCAGGAGGTGGGTGAGGACGTGTGGGAGACAAAAAGAGAACATTCAGCGTAATGGAAAGGTGGCAATAATCAATAACAAGACATTTGCAGACCATGAGCGATTAAGTTGTGAACTCATTCCCAGACAAAGCTGCAGATGCCAGAAATTTCAAAAGATTGAGAACAGAACTGGATGTCCTATATATATATATATACATATATATATATATAAAGAGAAGGCAGAATCTAACAAATAATTAGAACATGATTTTTGAAAGGGGTATTAAAAGTCCCATCTGCAGGCTTAAACCAAACTCCATCATTTCCCAGGATGACACAGACCCAGTGCAGGGGGCAGAATATTCCACATCCATCTATTAGAAGGCTGCTCCACCTCAACCAGAAACATCTGGCTCCAGTTGCTAGCAGATAGATAACTGAATCCAGTTACACTTGACCCAGCCTGCCACTTTCTGTTTTCCTCCAAATTGTGGTTAAGCAATCGCTATGCACTTATCTCTATGTATTTGTGTGTATAGTTGCCGTATACATAGTTCTAGACATAGTTGTTGTTGTGGTAGGTTCTCAAAAGTAAATAATTCTAAATGATATGGACCTGCCAGCATGTCACATCATGACTATTTTATTTTTACCCGGCATGTCGTCCCCATTAATTTAATTACTCTCCAGCTGCTTCAGGATGAGTATTTGCATCTTTGAGCCACACTGCATAATTTCTGCTTGCAGCACAGCATCTTCCCTACTTGCAGAGCTGCTTCTTATTTATAGCATTGGAGACAGGGCTGCCTTGCATTTGGCATTGCACTAACAGGAAAGAAATAGAAGGTCCCTGACCAGAATAATTCTTCATCCAAGTCTAAGACTAGAGACAACTGGCTGGTACAACAAATGGAGTAGAACAGCCCAGTATGAAAGAGTTAGGGCCAAAGTTTCACATCAGACAGTTACAAATACAGCAGTAAGCAATGCCTACAACACAGCAGCTGCCTAACCATCTCTGCTGTATATTTTGCAATTTTTTACAGGTGGAATGCTTGTTGATACCTTTGGGTGTCATAAGTGCAGTTTATGCCAGAAAGCTGCAATGCAGGTGGGAGAGCTGTGATGCTGAAAGGCAAGGACAATTTTGCCCTTGATTCCTTCAGCTTATTTGGGATACTGAAAAACAGAATCTAAAAAAAAAGCAGGGTGAAAAGGCAAAAGCCTTAGCTTACAAGTTTCTCTCTGTGTTCTTTTTTTTGGGTGGTTTTTTTTTTTGTCTAATGATTTCCCAAGCTGCCTCTTTATCTGCAAGACAAGGCTGCTCTTCTTTGTTTATGAGTGTATCACCTTTACCAACAACGTCATGGGGAATTATCATTCTTATCAATAATAATTTATTAGTTCTTACAACTTCCAGACACTTTCCAAGCACAAAAGAAAGCAAATCTGTGCTCTTGGGGGTATATTTTTACAAGTTTTTTGCTCCTGAGGGTTTATACTCCTAAATAAATAAATAAATAAACAAATAAACAAACAAACAGTTCAGGAGAAGAATGAAAGCACAAGCAGAAAACATGGTAAGCATCCAGGTGGTGTCTATCCACAACCTGGAAATATAAAGTTTTAACGGCATTGTACTGGGGCAGAGGATTCTCCAGCTGCCTCAATCTGCTGGCAGGTGCAGAAACCCTGTAGCAGCAGCAGGTTAATCACTGCTGACTCACTAGGGCAAGCATGGATCATTAGTCTCCACTCCGAGTAGGGTATCATTTTGGCATTTGTTTGTCAAATGCTCTTCTCAGGAGCAATGACCTATTAACTTTGTGAGTGTTGATTTTCTCTGAGGCAGAGACTCCTCTTGCTTGAAGACAAGATGCTTATTTCTGTCATATGGAGCCAAGGTCCATCTTTGTCAAGGCTGGTTTTTGCTGCATCTACAAAGCTATTTACTAACACTTTAACTAGCTGCTAGAGGGATGTGAAACCAACCGCGTTTGCTACTTGGCCCTCATCCAAGGGGCAGGGTAGGATATGGGACCACTGTGTCCTACACACCCCCTCAGTCCAGCTGCAAGAAAAGCCCCCGTTGAGCCTAATCAGGTAGGTCTAAGTCTATGTTGCCTGAAACAGTCTGAGATGAGACCCACAGGGTGACAAAACTGCACTTGCTCTTCTCCCTCAATCTGAGCTGATAGTAGTGTTAGGACTGGAACCACAAGCTGAGACGATACCAATAAAAAGGCCAGGGAGTGCTCCAGGCACAGAGTGAACCTTCTTAGCCACCAAAAGGGAGCAGCTGCCTGCAAACTATGTGTTAGGAATGGTCCTTGAAGCATTCTTGCTCCCAAACGGTGCTGGGACTGATCAGAGAAAACATGAGCTGACACAGGCCAAAGCATGACGAGGACTGTTTTGGCCATCTAGCAGCATAGATGACTGAGTCTGGGAATGTTTCTGGACATTCTGATTTGTCAGTATAGATGCTGCCATAAATCTGTAAAATAAGTAATATAAGCCATGGAGAGTATCTGTAAAAAAAGTATCACAGTGCACACTGAGGTAGCCTTATCTCCAGCAAATCAAGGGAATAACACTATGGATAATCTTAGTCCAGTACCTTCTGAGATTCCTTTTCAGAGTCTTTTTTTTTTTAATTACATTTGTATTGTACACAGTGTCATCTTAACAAACTAAACGCAAACATAGAAAGTTATATGCTAAGCTCATAACTAACTTACTTGATCTGCTTTTTAATTTCTCTCACATGCAGAGCTTTAGTTTGCCATTTCTGCTGCTCTTCCAGCTTTGAATGCTTCCTTTGTTGATTATTATAATGTGTTTGTAAATGTGCATAGATGTCTTCCATGATGTGTCTGCTGAGCCCTGTGTCAGCGGGTGCAAACTCTATCCCCGGTTTCTGTAAAAATTCTTGGTGAGTAAGATATCCTTTTGCATCTGCATCATACCTTGAAAAAGAAATGCTCTTTTTAAATATTCATGTGTTCTTCATAGAAAGGCATTACAGATGTCCTTAAGTGACTTAACAGCTTAAATCTCACCGACTTCCCTTCCTTACAGGGGTGTCACACCACACTGAGAATGAGTGACTTTATATGAGACTCGAAAGATAGGGCTTATGCATTGTAATCACAGAGTCGATTCTGCAAAAACTACCCTGAGGACCAAATTGTCAGAAGTATTCTCCAGCTCTCCATACTGCTGCCTTTTAGTGTCTGGCTTGAGATGCAGAGAGCTGGGCTCCCAAAATTCCAGTCTCAAGTGTCTCAAACTGGTCATACAAGTCTGAGATGCTGAGCATTGTAGTCATCCTTCAGAAGCATAGATTTAGCTTCATAAACACTTTTCATATTTTCTTAGGTATAAAACCTTCCATAGGCTTTTTCCCTGCAGTTTCTCCCCCTGCTAGTGCTCCGGTGCATGGTAATTCCTAATTTAGCCTCAGCTTCACTCTAATTCCTTTATTCAAGTTACAGTCATATCAGGCACGTAAGAAATTTTAGCTGTTCTATAAAAGGAGTGGCTGATGGGAGTGAAGTTGTGCAGCAGATAACTGCATGAAAAGGATACTCTTCAATGTGCCGTGGCATCCATAAGGAATAAGAATGGAAAGTAAAATCTAATGGAGTAGAAAATAAGTCAGAGATGAATCAGTGCTAAGAAAAATCTATATAGTTAATGCAGTTTCAAACCAAAATGCAATACACTCAGGTTCTATATGTTAGACAGAGTGATTATTTTTTTAAATAGACCTGTAAAGAAGGTAGCTTTTTATCTAATGTCACATATAGCTGACATCTATGCCATTTCAAACACAGTTTATAGCACAGCTCTTCTTTGTTGAAGGCAGACAAGTATTTTCCCCCACTTCACAACAAATTACTTGTCTACAAAAACATTTCACGATATTATTTGCCATCTTTACACAGCATGAAATTACCTTACTTTCTTTTGTTATGTATTTGGTATGTAGCATTTTTCTTTTGACTGAGTCACTTTTATTTAGGTAGAAAATATTGCAAGTAAATGTAGTGCCCTGAAAAGGAGACGCTGGTAGCACTGCCTTCAGCTGGGTACGCGATGTGGACTGTCCACAGACCTTTTTGGTGGGAGCTTTGTCTGCAGTTCCCACCTGACCTGAGACACCTGGAACTGACTTTCACCCATCACAAACCGAGGTCGGTGTTTGAGGGTACGAACAAAATTGATGAAAACCAAGTTAATTTAACCAGTGACCTAAGGTGCCTGCTGTCCAAGAAGAAATGCACATTAAATTAAAGGGATCGGTAATACTGAAGCCAAGAGAAAGTCCTATCTTTGAATTCATTGGAAACTGATGGACCTAACTGCATTCTTGAACTTCGTATAATAAGATGTAGCCACCTCTAACACAGCGTCATGATCTGAGGTCACAATCGTAACAAAATAAAAGATTTCTTGTGCAGTGTAATCGACTGTCATTTGCTGCACTACCAAAGGCTCTGTAATCCTATAAAAGATACATTATTGCAAAAGCTAATCATTTAGAGTTGTCATACCTTGCCCAAAGCTGCTTAAATTCTTCCAGGGTGATTGGAATGCCAAATCTGAACAAGGCTTTCTTCAAGTCCCTCGGCTGTTTAATGCCATTTCCTTCACTGTCAAATTCCTGAAAATTCTGGAATGTAAAAGAAATCATCACTAACATGAATCAACAAGTTTGACAAAATATTTGATCTCTCTATAAGCTTAATGAATAATGGGAATTGAGAAAGGAACGGAAAATCATGCACATCTGAATTTCACCTTTTAATGTTTTTTCATTTGATTTTTACTGTTTCCTACTTTCCACTATGGATGTGCAGCTCTCAAAAGCTTGAATCAGGATTGACATTACAGGTGGTTAGGTGATGATGCCCTCTGTGTGCCTGCAGCTGTGGGTATGCCCACTGCTGAAGCTTGCCACTGGAAGATGAAGGCACTGGAAAATGGCAGACCCTCAGATTTGCTCCCCAAATTGTTCTATACCCAATATGAATTTGATTCTGCTTTGTGTTTAGGTCGGTTGGTTGGGTTTGTTGGTTTTTTTACCATTCATCTTGCAAACTGAGACTAGCAGTACTATTGTCTGATTTATGCAAACATTTAATGAAAATATTACATTCATTTTTCTTTGTGCTACGCTGTTGTCCAAATATTGCAACTATTCAACAAGTTAAGATAAAAAAGTGGCAGTAATTTTTATAGGACAGTTTTGTGAGAGTCTCTTTGGACGGCCTAAGCATCGCAGTCAACGCTTCACTGTGTTGGGCAACACTGGGTGTCAGCACAGGAGTAGGTGCGTGTTTGCGTACAGCACGTAGTCAGACAGGCCTCAGATGAAGCTCATTACTACTCTTACAACAGAACCATTAAATAAAACCAACAATAGTAAAACATGAAGAAAGTTTTAGAAATAACTTTAATAGCACCTACTACATAATCAATGTTACAAAAACTGAGTATTATTCAAACTGTTGATTTTTTTAATCACATAGTAAGTTTTTATCATTAATGAGCTATTTTGCAAGGGTCTCTGAATATTTATAGAATCAGAAGATCAACATTGCATAATGTTCTGAAATCTATTAGTGCTGCTTATTTATTTAAAGAAAACATTCTTCTTACCCTTGCTAGGTCATGCCATCTGGTTCTTGCTTTGATAACAAGGTAGTAATGAGCGTGATCACAAGCTAGCTCTGCATCCGTTATCATCTGTTTTTTTCTCAGAAAAGAACAAAAATAGAATAACGAATAGCTATGTTTTACGTTACTGGGATCTTTAATCTCCACAAGTTTCCTTCCTTTTTAATGTTCTTCATGGTAGTGGTGGTTTTGTTTCCTAGTTTCTAAGATACCCATTAAAGACTGTTACTTCACATCTGTGTAAACGTAATTCTTTAAATACTGCCTTATTTCCCTAGCTGCAGGTTAGCGAAGATGTTTTAAATTTTGTAATTCCCTATTTATTTTCAAATCAATGTTGTTCAATTCTCCCTCAAACTCAAGAGCCAGCATGGATCATTTATACGCATAGAAGGAAATGTTAATTATCTCAGAAACAATTACATCCTGGAGTGACTCCAGGAAGATTATCCTTGATTTACAACAATAACGTAGATCAAAACTGTCTTTGTAAGTCGCCAAGGCATGGCTAGTAAGTCTGGCAAGTAAAACCCACATTTGCAAATTCAGCCACAAGTGTCTAACTTTTGGGGGCCTGGTTGAATCCAAGCACGCAGAGGAATATGGGTGCCTCGAATCAGGATCCAGCATAGCTGTAGCACTACACAGAAAGCTGGCTAAATCTGTGTGCTATGCAAGGACACACGTACCCGAGAATCGAGGGGATCTTATGTCTCACCACTCTTTGAAGTTTTTGTGGGGAAATGCTGCAGACATGTGGCTTCAGAGCCTGGGTCAGCCGCACTGCAGGAACACGCTCCCTGGACCAAGATTCTCAATCAAGAGGGAGAGGAATATTGGGTCTGCAGACCAGGTGAGACGTGGTCACTACATCTGACCTACCCACTGAGTTCTGTACCACCCGTGGTATGTGCACACCAGAGCTTAAGTCCTGGAGAACTGCACCACAGTCAGCTCTGCCACTTCTGATCTCCTGGGGCTCTGGGCCTTGACAGCCTTTGCTGAGGGCTCCGTTTGGATTTAGAAACATGAATGCCACATTAATCTGTTTTAGGTGCCTGGGAACCTTCTGAGTTTTCCCCACTCCCACTGCTTGAGAGAAGATTGCATAAGCCTAAACAACGGACCAACAAAAATGGTCTAAAACTTAGCTGGGAAAACGCAAGTGCTCTTAAGGCTTTCAATCACTATATTTTCTTTGCTGGACTTCTGAAACAGTAATAGTATTTGAAACGAGGAAATTCTGGAGCTAAATTCAAAATGTTTCAGTTTCTAGCTAAGTCCAAACTGAAACAGAAATGAGAGCACAACAGTAACAGTCTCTGGCTCCAACTGTTAGCCAGACTCAGTCACGATCAGTTTCCTTTCTTGCTTTAGAGTGATGTCCCTGATTCACTCAGTTGTCCAACTCAGGAAAAAACAAACCAAGCAGATAAATATTACTAATATCAGAGCCAACAGTAATGCTGTAAGAGACAAATAAAAACTGGGAAATAAGCCTATGTGTATATATCACATCTTCACTGCCGCAGCAGAGATGAGCTGCTGATCAGGAGCTTTTTCAGTCCTGCTGTATCTTGTCATTATTTTTATGAATTTATCTGTGTTTGCATAGTTAAACAGAGTTTCACACTGAGTTTTTAGAATGAATTTTTTAGTGGCTATATGCCAATTATCGTTAAAGTTAAGCTCAAACTTTAAAATTCCGGACGTTTCAAGTAGCATCGCTTCTCGCAGGAAGGGAGGTAGCAGCCCTGTTCTCCCTACCCTCCACCCGCTCCACAGTGCCTCGGTGCTTCTGTGCACCTCACCTGACCTTGTCTGCTCTCAGTGCCCTGGTGCCATAAAGGTCCGGAGCAGGAGGCTTCGGGCTACTGTAATGTACACTGACAACAATATTAGTCTCAGAACTGACAGACACTGTGCCAAGCGGGTAATACCCTGACTGCTCCTCAATCCAAAATGACATCTGATTCCCAAACCATATCCCCAGTTCCGCATGCTTGGAAGATGCAGCAAAGTTGTCCAGTCGGGAGGCTAGCTCACCTCTAAGGCTCCAACTCAGGCACCAGTATATATGTTTGACCTTACAGATTTAAGCAGTCCCCAGGGGTAGTTCTGGCATTTTAACCTAGTGGTGGATTCAATATCTGATTTAATGGAGTCATAAATCACTGAGAATTTGGTAAAGCTACCCAACTTCAGCTTGATAAAGACATATTTCAATACTATCTTTTTTCAATTATAGCCAATATAAATTTTCACACAGCATATTCATTTCTGTAAACATGTAAGATTACTGTAGGCACCACACAATGTTTTCTTTCTTACTTTTGAGATGGCGTGAGCCGAGGAGGTACCTCCTTAGTTTCTTGGGCGTGGAACCGTTGACAGAATACTTGGTAATTTAACCTGGAGGTCACATTCATTCCCAACAAACCAAGCAGGCGCAGGAATTCCTCATCTCTAAGATGAAGCAGAAAGCTGTCCAAGAATTGCCGAAAGTCAAGCAAGTTGATGATACTGTCATGATTACTGTCTGTTTCATGGAAGACAGAATAGGTGTCCTAACAAGGAATATTTTACTAAATATATTTAACATGTCAACTACATATTTTTAAACATAAATAACAAATGATTGCTCTAGACTTGTTTTGACAACAGGCAAATATTTTAAAGCAGTTTGAGAATACAAAGCATTTATATAGTACTGCCTTACTAAACACTTGGTATAGTCTGCAGTAAACTGCAGTCTTATTGCTTTGATCTCAAGCATGTACAGAACTGAGCAAAAGTAGGGAGCATCAAAAAGTCACCCTCATACCAATTTACAAATTAACTTCTACTTTCCATTGGTACTATACTGAGAGGTACCTCATTTCTACTCATGCACACCCTTAGAAAAACCTGTAATGAAGACAGACTTCACAGCAATTGTCCTACCAGCTGAACAGCTTCTCCCATTAAAATAGATGCAAAATGTTCAAACACCTTTAAAATGGTGCAGTTCTTCAGAAATCTGAAGTAATTATGATCAATACGATCAGCTTTGCTAGGTGTGTCCAAGCTGGTTTGAACAGAGGATCAGTTTCCTGAATGCTGTTCTTTCCACTTCTCCCAGGGAACAGGGATGGGATGGCATGAACTGAGCAAAAGGGTAATGACTGTGGCTTCTTGCCTTTGTAAAATGTGATCTCTCTTACTCTGTGCATATCCGTGGAGGGAATTCAAGGAGTACGTTCTAATGGTAATTACAGAAAACAATAAACAAACACAGAAAAGCTGGGAAACAACTCTTTATTACGACCACTGTGTTGCAAGATTTAGGGACTAAGAACGTCGTCTTGAAAGATCATTCTCATGATTAGATGGACTGTTCCATGAATGAGTAGTACAGTTATTCTTTTCTAATTGCAGAATCTTTAATAGCTATGCTCACAAAAGGATGGGAAATAAATAACTCGGATCTTATTTTCCTGGCAGAGGCTGCTGAGAAGACAACTAGAAAAAAAAAGTTTTTGCCTTGAAAGCTGAAAGTATTTGAACTGGACGTTTCTGAGAACACAGAAGACATGAAATCCAACATAATTTTTAGAGTCACTTTCCTGACAGCTCCTCCAAACCAACTTTTAAAACAAATGTTTATATCAAAATAACAACCAGCTTCACTGCCAAAGCAAACCATGGCTCAATGTGTTTATCTCATAGACTTCCATCAGCTTATCATTAAGTTGATTGAGACACTCTTCAGCAGTCATGTAGTGATACTTAGCATCATTTACTCTGTGGTTTGGACTGTTACATAATGTAGCTCCCGGCCCATTCAATCTGGCATCTGCAATAACGAAATCAAGTTATAGCAAACATTGAAAAGATTATATTAAACATATCTGATAAATAGCGCAGTAATGTAACATAAACAAAACAAGAAACCCTGCAACCATATTCTTTACACCCCAAACATGACTAAGTCCAATAGCTGTATGAAGCATTAGTGGTGTCCACCCAATTTACAGTAATGGCCTCAGCTGCTATAGTTTTCCCAGCACAAGGCAAAGATAATCTCAGCTGAAGAAAGCACAGCTGAGACAAAGTCTTTTTCTTTTGCGTTAGCCTTCTCTGGTGCCTGGTTGCTTTGAGGAAGGGAGGTATCAGACCGGAGGAGGAGGAAAGGAGCACCGTGAAAGCTGTGACTTGCTGTCATATCGCCCGTCTGTCTCAGTGAGGGAACACAGGAGCTGCAGACAGTGTCAGAGAAAGTAATTTGTTACATCTTTGACTGTGTAGCACGATCGCTCCACACTAGACCATCTCCCCTGGAGCAATTCTATCCTGGCTAAGCTCTCCTCCTGTTTGAACTGACGTGAGCTATTTCAGGAGATCTGCCATCAAAACACTCCTGACTTAACAAAGCATCATCCCTGAAACTATTTCGCCTAATGTTCTGTTCTGGCAAGACTCAGTCCTGCACAAACAGCAGCTTCATATTGTCAGAAGTTTATTATACCACAGCCCAGCAGGACCACGAAAGGGCGACAGCCAGCTTCCCAGCAGGGCACCCATGTACTTCCAGTCCTGAAGGGCTAAGCTACTTTTAGGCCATAGAAAAGCTATTTTGGTCACTGTTCCAGATCTGATTCCTTCTTTTCGTTGTGCAGTGATACTCTAGGAACCTATTTTGCCTTGCTTCTGGGGAAAAAGAGACCAAGCATCTTTTGTAGCCTCTTGAACATTTTAGAATTTTTCTGCAACATATGAGCCATGTAGAGGAGTAAAGTAATTCATGTCAGATTTTAAAATGGGAAAAACCTGCAAAGAAAAATGTACTCACTGACATTTCACTACACCCTACTCCTGATTGATAAGAAAAATGCTAATTTAGTGGTCTGTTCTAAAGGAACGTTTCTTTTCTTTTAAAAAGATTTACATATACCAACACATAAGAGCCTGTACAACTACTCCAAAGAATCACTAAATAGTATTCACTGCATCATTTTAACTTCTCCTGATTTTACCCTTTAAATCCTACTCCCCCCTACAGACATGCACTATCCTTCCCTTTTTTCAATTCCAGTTTCTACTGAAGTCTAGCCAAGAAAATTTATATTTGTGTTGTCTTCCCACTAAAGCTTATAGGAAGAAAATCAGGTCTCTTTTTCTGTAACTACAGACCACCCTCCACCCCAGTGAATCACAAATCATTGAAAAATAAAAGTTAGGAGGGTTTTTAATTTGCCTTCTGGTTTCTGAGACTTACTTTATGTTAAATGTGAGTCACGCTTCCTTTTCCAACTATGAGATATAGTAACGTATGGAAAGAAAAGTTGTGATTCTCATAATTGGCAAAAGCAAAAGCTTTAAATACAGACAAAACACTGTTGATTCTTGATTTAAATCAAAGAGCTGGCATACTCTTTTTCCCCGAGGTTAACCTGTTTCAAACATGTTTTATTAGGCTACTGGATGAAGGCGCACATATTTTGGTGGTCAGATGGTTAGCTGGCTATATTCACAAACTTCTAAACTTCTAGGCCTGAATGAAGAAAAACCTGAATGTTATGTCAGCCAGCCACAAGTAAGCTCTCCTTCTTGTCTTAGTTCTAGAAGAGAAATAATGACAGCAGAAAAGAATAGTAACAGTGTGAAAAAAGTAAATGCTCACCTCTGAGAAAAATAACAGAGGCATAATACAGAAGTTAAAACAGGCCTTGAAGCCAAGGGCAAAACTGCCATTGACTTCAGTGGCATCAGAATTTTACTCACAAAATCTAGACTTACAGCATAAAAATAAAAGAAATGAGAAATGAATAATTACTTACTAGCTTTAGTCTGCACTCAGGGTTCCACCCTAAGAAATGAGTTCAGATTCCATCAGTTGAATTTTTAAGAGCTGAAAATCAAAACCCTTACTTACAGTACCTTGAAATAAGTGAAATTACTGACAGGTTAAGGCAAGTAGCTGAGGTGACAAAATGTGCTCCCAAATTATAGATATATTCCTCTGGTATTCATTCCTCAGCAACAGTAAACCAATGAAGACCACATCCTCATTATATGGGTGGACAATACATCTATATCTGCACAAACAGTAAACCTTGCTCTCTCACTGGGATTCTTGATACTCTAATAAAACTATCAATTACTTTATAGATAACCACATTTCAGCATTCTCTAGTAGCAGTGCCCCTTAGGAGCTTTAGCGTTCAAAAGCAGTACTTTAAATTAAAACCATAAACCAATAAATAACCAGATCACACCACAGGGCTCCAGTTGTATATACTGCCACTGAAACTCATCACTAATGGCTTACTAACAGATCTTTCTTTCCTGAAAGGACAAGTTACTGTCTTCTGGCTTTTTACACAGAATAGAAGAAGTTGCTGGACATCACTACTATAAAATCATCCACTGTAATTTAGGATAATTCCAAGACTGTGAATAAGAGTTACAAATGCTGAGGACAAGGATCTACTCAAGGCAGAGCAATCAGTCAGTTATTTTTTGCAATCTGTTAGCGACAACTCCATGGCACCTCTCTGTGGACCTTTAGTTAGTTCACAGCCCACATGTTCCAGTTTTCCTCTTGTCCTGAATTAGGTACTCAGCAGCTCAGCTGGATCAAGAGTCAAAGAACTACAGATGGGAAGGTCATCCACGTGCTAAAAATCGTATCACTGATATCTTCCTGATTTCACCAATAGCCTTTTCTCAAAAGAGAAAAGTTCTGGATTTTCCAGGAAAGGTTTGTTTCATGCTTTATTGCTGTTAAAATTGCTTTACCTGCCAGTGTTGCCACAAAATCCAGATAACTCAACCCTCCATCTGGTAACCCTAACTTTTCTGTTACTAGATTAAATTGACTGTCATCCATTGGCATGCCATGATCTTCCAACACCTGTTAGAAGAGAAATAAAATAAGTTATATAATGGCCTATTTTCTTGCTTAATATGCCATTTTGAATACTAAATATCTGGGTGTTTTATCCTATGGCTCAATTTGAAATTACTCTGAAAATTGATCTCTCTTCCTTACATTTACTGTAAGCCACTTAAATATAGGTCTATTTTGTACAACTTCAATTCTATACGGAAAGAGACAGAGAGCAAAATTTGACTGTATTTTTCTGACTGGCATTTTAAGCAAAAGCTCAGAGTGACAGGCTAAGATTAAACTTCACCTGGAAAGTAAAAAGTGCCAGAAGAAATGATGTTAGCTCGTTTAGCAGACTGGAGGAAAACTGTCGTTTGTAGAATTTGCTGCTACAACTTTTCCCCACAAGCCTGTGACAACTTCCTCCAGGACAAGAAATGCTGCAGGATGGATTCAGGCCCCTGAACCACATACAGCCGCAGCGACGTGGAAGGCATGATTCATTCCTTCTGCATTGCTGCTCTTCAAAGCATATTTGGGGATCCATTTTAGGCAATCTATTTTGGCAAGGAACTTTCTGATCTTCCTACATGCCTCCCATGTCCCTTTCTTCTTTTTTTGGCAGACCCTTTACCTCTCTGCATCTAAGAGATGCAGCAGTCCGGAGTGGCAGCAGTCTCCCATTGTGCCCCTCTTAACGTTACCTTGCAGAAGACTGTGGAGAGGTCCCTGGTTTTCTTCTACTTTTCCCAACTCCTGTTTCCCTGAAGAGTTGTAGTTGCAGCCCCTGCTGCTGAGGGCTTTCTCCAAAATCTTTCATTTCCTTGGCTGCTTTGTAACTCCTGATTTGGGTGTATTTCTTTATAACCATACTGCACAGATCTGTCCTGACTTTCCAAGTGTTCCTACAGCGATTACTCTTGCCATTATATTTCAGTTAATTGTACAGATTAAAAGAAAAAAATCATTAAATAGCTGAACAGCATAAGGAGTGTTAAAAAAGTGAGAATAATTAGCAAATTATCATTCCTTTCTGTGAATGTAAAGCTTCTGGATAAGCAAGCGTATTTTATGTTCAGTTGAACAAGTATTTACCATCAGATCAAATGCTTAATAGTAGCGATAAGGAAATCTGGCCACACAAATCCAATCAAAGCTGGAGAGAATCAGTCACAATAGTAATGTTGGTGACTACAGTCTCAACTATTAGCACTTTCATCTAGAGAAGAAAAAGTGATAAAACTCCATGAAAACTGCATGCAAGAATAAGGCATATTAAATTGTACGACTAGGTCGTTGTCCTGTGCTGAATGGCTCACGAAAGGCATAGTTTCTAAGTCTTATTTAAAGGAAGAGGATTGATGACACCCTTACAGGGGGGACATACTGTAATCCTTCAGAAAAGTGAAGGCACACATGCAAATTGCTGACGTTACCCCAGGACCCCTGACAGAGCTTCAGTTACCATCTTCCTGATTTTGAACTATATTAAAATTTTGCCAAGTCCAAAGGTGCAAAGGCAGCAGTTGTCCAGTTGGCAGAACTTGTCCAGTTCCTAGAAGATCCAGGCCAGTGAAGACAGAGGTACTATGCTACTCTTTGGTAAAGGTGGTGGAGTTTGGCAACCCCTTCACTAACCCACCTCACACCTTTGGTACTCCAGAGGCAAGCAGCTAAAAGGTGTCCTTATGCTGTAAGCTAGAAAGAAAAACACAGAGCACCGACAGTGTTGGTATAACCCTACAAAGGTTAACTGGTGATTCTATGTCTGCATTTTTGGGTTATTCGGGCATACCAAGATCAATTACCCTTCAGAGGAATATAAAGGTGCATTCTGCCCACTCCCTTAATAGTGCTGTAACATAACGTTATACAAATAAACAGAGCTTATCCATTTCCAAGTTGGGCAGACAGCTTTTGCCTACTTGTCGTGGTTTAAGCCCAGCTGGCAACAAAGCACCACAAAGCCGCTCGCTCACTCCTCCTCCATCCTGGTGGGATGGGGAGGAGAAAATCTAAAGAAAAGCTCATGGGTCAACACAAGCACAGGGAGGGATCACTTACTAATTATCATCACAGGCAAAAAACAGACTCAACTTGGGGAAAAAAAACCAAAATCAATTTACTTTACTACCAATCAAATCAAAACATGATAATGGGAAGTAAACCCAAATCTTAAAACACCTTCCCTCACCCCTCCCTCCTTCCCGGGCTCAACTCTACTCCCAGTTTTGATTTTCTCTACCTCCAGAGAATGGGGGTTGGGGTCAGTTCATCGCACGTTGTCTCTGCCGCTCCTTCCTCCTCAGGGGAGAACTCCTCACTCTTCCCCTGCTCCAGCACAGGAAGAAGTTCTCCATGAACTTCTCTGACATGGGTCCTTCCCACAGACTGCAGTTCTTCACGAACTGCTCCAGCGTGGGTCCCTTCCATGGGCTGCAGTCCTTCAGGCACAGACTGCTCCAGCGCAGGCTTTCCCATGGAGTCACGGCTATTTTGGGGGGCATCCCCCTGCTCCGGTGTGGGTTCCACCATGGGCTGCAGGTAGATATATGCTCCCCCGCTCCCCTCCACGGGCTGGGGGGGCAGTCTGCCGCCTCCCCGCGGGCTGCGGGGGCATCCCCTCCTCCTTCCCTGACCTCGGGATCCGTAGAGGAGTTCCTCTCACGTCCCACTCCCCTGACTCTCAGGGCGTTCCCCTTCTGAAATCTGTTCTCCCAGAGGTGCTACTGCCGTCGCTGAGGGGCTCGGCCTGGGTCAGATGCGGGTCCAGCTTGGAGCTGGGTGAGCTTCCAGCAGCTTCTCCCAGGAGCCAGCCCTGTGGACCCTACCCCGCTACCAAAACCCCACCACACAAACCCAAAACTCCACTTCTATGGCTTGGCTTTGAATAACAAATCAGAAAACAAGTATGCTTTATGTTTACCAGTATCACACTATGCTATGACTGTTTGAATAACCTATTCCACCTCTGAGGACAAGCAACGCTAGTACTAGCTGCCTGGCTGCTCTAAATGAAGCTGTAGATCAGAGTAGCCGTTTCAAATGCACCAATAAGGTGGGCAACAGTGTTGGCACACCTGCCAAGCTCCAGAGTCAGGATCCAGTCAAAGAACAGCGTACCACTGTAGAACACTTTAACTTCAGTGGCACCCCAAAATGCCTCACAACCTACCCACCTAAATGCGCTTGCGACATGTCATATTGCCTACACCATTTGCGATAACCCAATGTATCCAAAACATCTACATGCAGCTGGCAGATGTGATACAGAGAGTCCTACATCCTTCTGGAGCAGCAGCTGGAGACCAGGGCAGGTTCCCTGTCATGCCTACAATGGTGCTAGACAGCCATTTCTAGATATTCTTTATCTACCACTGAAACACCATGAGCTCTGGGATGAGAAGCAGCTGTGCTCCCAGGGCAGGGATTGATGAACATCTTGACAGAATTGTCAGGGAAATTAAAGCAGGAAGAATGTGAAAACTCCCAGTTGGAATTCTACCTAGGCAATGAGGTGGAAAAACCCTTTCTTTTGCAAAAGGTGCAGAGACCTTTGAAGACCACAAGTGATGGAGAATCAGTTTCAGTCTGCGTTTCACCTGAAAAC
The DNA here is from genome assembly GCF_964188355.1 of Buteo buteo. Taxonomy (NCBI): domain Eukaryota; kingdom Metazoa; phylum Chordata; class Aves; order Accipitriformes; family Accipitridae; genus Buteo; species Buteo buteo. Next base: position 28,553,177 of record NC_134189.1, on the reverse strand, counting down.
ACACATGCCCAGGCTGTTCCCAGAGACATAAGGTAGTCTGTCACTCCAGTTCTGATGAGGAATCACCCTTATTCGCACAGAGCCCTCATCCTCATTCATTCCAGACTAGGCTTATTTCACTCAGCACAAGGCAAAGCAGAACAGGACTATTGCAGGGAAGCACGCCCCTTTTGAATGATCAGCAGCAGCAGCAGCAGGGCAGAGTTCCCAGGCAGTATTCCACCCAGCTGGGCTCTGCTGAGCTTGCAGCGTCCAAGAACGTCACAGTGCAGTGATGCATATACCTGGCTGCAGGTACATGATGATTTTTTATCCTTTGTGCATTGCCAAAACTTGAGAAATGCATCACTCATAGTGTAATAAAAGAACACTGAAATCACAAAGACTAACTGTTCAATAGCTTCTGGTGCTATACAAATATCTTAAATGTGAGTTGTACACAGCCAGCCAACACAGAAGAAAAAGCAGCAGGTAGAATGAGTTTGTTCTGCCTAACAGTGACAAAACGCACGCTACTGCATTAGCTGCAGGCAACATATAAGCCTCTTAGGTATCACGTTGTAGTGCAAATCACAGCAACCAAAGCCAATGTCCCAAAGGTATGTGCCACAGATGTCGGATCTGCATAGGAGGAAGGGTTGCAGCTTAACACTTTCTTAATAAGTGTATTACTAACAAGAAAACATAAAGAAAAATGGAAAATGTTTTATGTGTTTTGTCCTCCCTCTTTCCCACCCCTTCATTTCAAAGCAATTTCACTGCCTGCATGCAATTGCAGCAAGATATCCACCTGGGGGTAAGATGATGTGCGGCTGAATGCAGCTACAGTGTTTGCAGGGGAAGGCTCTATAGTAACAGCCTTCGTCCCGTCATATGACGTGGAGCACATACCTCGTGAGTCTGTGCTGAGAAGAGGAGAAAGGAAGGCAACAGCTTGTCACCCCCTCACAGTCAGTACACTTGGCCCTGCAAGAGTAGCTGGTGAAAACAGGTACAGTCCACGGTATACAGATGGGAAGAAGATGTTTATTACTGAACCAGAGCAAAAACAGATTGGGACAACCTTTCTCAAGGGGCTATGCAGGCCATTTTCAAAGGTACAGTTCTGGCTTGACCCTTCCTGACTCTCACCTTACCTCCGTGCGCAGGCAAAGGGCAGAGCATGCGTTCCTGTCATAACACTATTCAGCAGCAGCTCCTGCTTAAACCTAGGTGGGCTATGGAAATATTACTGCCACCATGTCTCTTTTCCTGCCCAGTCTCAACTTTCAGCAAAGCATTTTGCTTTGAAATATGAAACAAAAGAAATGTACAGGTAGGTGCCATTAGCATCACAGCTACAATCCCAAATCCTTGACCTCATAAGTCTGTCCAAAGCACAACATGCAGTCAAATAAGCCATCAAGGCTGCAATGGGGCCTGGGAACACCACAGAAAACCCTACCTCAAAAAAGACACCTACAAAATTCAATTGGAACTCTTGGCAAGTAAAAACTATACGATTTCAATACATTCCTATTATTGTAGATCCTCTCAGTGCAGAGATGCTGTACCCAAATCACCTAACCCAGTATCAAAAGCCACCCAACATCAAATAATTACATTGGAAATTTACAACATGATCAAATCCACTGAATTTGAAGGAGAGCTACAGAACGATTCTTCTCTCCTGTTGGGGACCAGTCTCTGCCCTGAAATACTACTAGACATCCAGAGGAGATTTCCCTGACACAGTCACTGTAGGCTCCTTTGAAAGCGGAGCAAGAGTGAGCAAGGAAGAGAGCCAGAGACCCCAGGGGTCCCCCCCCAGTCCCACTGTGATTACAAGCCACACTGCAGTCCATGAGTGGTTCAGAGGAAGCTGTGGCTCAGAAATCTGAAAGATGGTATAAAATCAGCTTAGGTCATTGTCCCTGTAGCGTCATGCTGTATCTGTTAAGAATCTTATTCTTCACCTACCTATATCCAGTTCCTACCAGCTACCACTATGGAGTTGCAAAGAGGGCCTAAGGACTCGGAATTAAGGCTTAGGTGATTCTTTAAGGTATGCCCACTCACTTCTCATAAGAGGTGTGTTGTTGGTTGACATTTGACCTCCAAGTCCCAACTGTGTCTTGCCAGTCCCAATTCATACATGTTCTTTTTGACAGCTGGGAGCAGTTGAAGATTTCAAGGTGTAATACTGCTACAGGATAACAATTTTATGTCTTTAAAGACAAGTTGAGATTCTTTCTCATACAATAACCTGCATGAGACCTGTTTAGCTCATCAGTAACTGAAACAGTCCTGGAGGATTTAACTCTAGCTGTGTGAGCAGGCACATTGCTAAGACAATAAGTATCTTTCTGGGAAAAGTACAGGATAGAGAAAAATAGCTAACATTTTTCCTACCTGCCACAAGCGAGCTTTATTAATTTTCCCATGTGATTATTTGTTGTAGGCAAAAAAAAGCTGTCTTTGATAGCTGCTGCCTGTTGTATCACTCTGTCCTTCAGCCTTTTAATTACTTCATCAACAGTTCTATTCTGGGCGTATTTGTTAGCTTGATCTTCAATCTGCTTGATTCTAAAATTGAAAGATTGTGCATGAAGGCAAGTCACTTATTTTTTGTAGTTTCAAACATTTGATTCAGCAATAATGAACAAGACTGCTTTAATAACAACAAGACATAGACACGGAAGAAGCTTCTTTGATGCAAACCAAAATGATAGGTTGATCAAGTTAGAGCACACGTTGATTCCAAGGCCTGTATTGTGCAAACATTTCTTATGTATAGCTTGCTTTACAGAAAAAAAAAACAAACCAAACAAAAAACCAAAAGCAACACAAAAAAACAAACCAAAAATTGACTGATACTGCTCTGAAGTATTTCTTTTGCAAATGGAGATCCTAAACCTCCAAATCACAGGCTTAGTTTCTAATCAGCCCAAGTTTCTACATCAGCTACAGAGCCACCTTTACCCTTTAATACCTCCTCAGTTAACATGAGATGGCTAAGCTAACATGAAAGAAGTTAATGAAAGTCTTTCCGTTGATTTTAAAAGGAAAAAATTTCTCTTATGATGTTTTCTCTCTTCCAGGATACCAAGTAAATCACATTCATGCTTTTTCCCTTTGGAGGGATGGCCAGGATACCTCTCCTTCTCAGGCCCGATAAGAAAGTCCATAGATATGGACTATATACTCTTCTTCCTGAAATACCACAACCTTCATCAATAAGCCATTAAAATAAATAACAATTAAATATTTAATAACTTTTAAAGACAGAAAAGAAATTAAATTAAAGGGTATGTAATGTGTCCCACTTGTACTTATTTTACATCTGTTATGGATTTACTGTAACCCATGAAAAGGAAAGGTATAACAATTATTTTTGCTAAATTTTAGAGCATGTATTTCCATATAAGCAAAATGCAGAAATATTCACCAGTCTTATTTTATAGATTTATTAAGTGTGTTTTATAGTATTCCCTAAACTTGAAGATAATCTTAACATTTTAACTCTTATTCTAAAAATATGCTAATGAAAAGAGTTTTACTTTGATCTGAGCAGCACACAGAAGATTAACTCTAAGCCTCCCAAAAGGGATCAAAAGATGACAGTGACTGCTGACTTCCTCCTCAGGATCTCAGATGGACTCATTTGCTGAAGGCACCCGGTCTTCTGAGATATCTGTTATCTTGCCTGAATGCAAGAGGTTGCCAAAACATTACCAACTTTACCTGCCCCATCCCACTGATTATTATATTCTCCTGCCTATCAACATAGGCCTTGCCATGAATGACCCTGAGAAAATGAAAAAGTAATTACAGGACAGGTGATGAAGTTAAATTCAAATGTTCTTTATGCCCTTCCTCCTTAAGTTCAAGACTGGGGCAAAGGCTGGATGTGTCCTGGAAACAAATGAATGATTACTTGCAGGATGTCATCTAAACGACCACCTTCCCTGTCAGGGGCTTATTCACAAAAAGGTCTCTTTATCTACTACCTTTATAACCTAGTAGGGAAGCCTTAGACTAGATTGGAGAAAGGAGCTAGCATAAAACCTCACAGGACGGTATTAACTACAGCCACTTAGCTGAGGACCTAAAACTACTTGGATTAGGGTTATACATTACAGGGTCATAGAAGAGGCAAAACCAGACAGAATGAATCAAGCATGCTGGTTGTCAGTACATGAATATAAGAAACGTGGTATGAAGAAGGTGACCTAGAAGTCCTTATGGTTCTTGGAAGATCCTGCAATCTCACAGTTCAGTAAATTAAACCTTATTTAGAGTTCTAATGATAAAAACCTATGATATTATGAGTGCTACAATGGTAGGATGCCTGCAATACATCACCAACAGGGAAAACAGGGAAAATAGGACTTGATTTGAAGCTCTTGGAGATTTGGAGATTTTTTTCTGAGACAAATTAAAAAAGATGCAGAATCAGGTGGGGCAAAAGAGCTGGTTGTAATTGCTTGGGAAATGATTACAGCAGAACACAGGTTGTCCAGCAGATTATCAGAATGTGTCAGTGACATCCTGTCGATGCTGCAAAATCTAGTGAAGGTAAAGTCTTTCTGAATTTCATCCTAATTAACACAGAGAGAAACTGCTTGAAAAGGTGAAATACAGCCTAGGCAGGAATGATGATGGAATGACAGAGTTTATGACACTTGTAAAAGGAAAGTGGGAGAATAATGAAAAAAAGTAGATTTCTACCTTCTCAAGGAACTAAAGTCTCAAGAGAAATGGGTCTAAAGGGGAAATAATTTAAGGAGAGCTGGCAGTGTATCAGTGAAACATGCCATCACAGTATAAGAGAGAAATATGAGTACATACGACCAAAATCTGAAAGGCCACAACACAATGTGAGATCCAATATAAAAAATATCAAGAGTAATGAGAACTCACTCTACAAATGCTTCAGTAATGTAAGAGGGATCAAGAAAATATTTGGCTTTCTATTCAACAGAGAAAGGAAACTACCAGCAGATTGCATTAAGGGGATGAAGCACTTAAAGCCTCTTTTTGTATCGGTCTTCAATAAAGAGTCAAATATAAGCAGGCTGCTTGAACAGTGAATACTAATAACAAATAAGGAAAGAACAAATTACAGAATATTGTTATGTATTCATATAGGTTCTTAAAGAACTGGCTAAAATTGTCTCCCAAATTTATGCAGAAAAGCAAACACACTACCTAGCTTTAAAAAGAGGGAAGGAGAAGAACTGGAGAGTTACTGACATATTTCTAAGAAATCTATTCCTGCTTTCAGGCAGTAATTACAGAGTCACAAAGAGTTCAAAGCCTGTTAAGAGACACAAGAGCCACTAGGGATCCTTGAGATCTACCCTGATTTCAGGCAAGCTTATATTTTAAATTATACTTCCCTCTAACCAGGACCACTTTTACCTTGGTTTCCTAGGGAGATAAGAATAATGCAATCAGCCTTTTCATCCACATCTGTCAGCCGTTCCCCTAAATTTGGAGTCCATCTACCAATTTCAGTCAAACTTGAGAGGGGTAGGAGTCTTCAGATGCAGCGGTTACAAGTTTTGTGAAATTGACAGTCATGAAAAGGAGAGAGACTCTCCATTCTCCTAGTTGGGAAGGCAGGGACATTATCTTTTCCATTTGTTAGCAGCTAGCCAAGGAATCAGCATATGTGCCTCTCTGGGCTAGCCACGCACTCTCTCTTGCCCAGCTGCCAGCTTGAAGTACTTAGTGAGAAGTATGTTCTTTTTCCACCTTCAAGTAATAAGCCACAAGTACATTTACCAACTGTGTGAGACACCAAACCCTACTCCCTGCACGTTCCCATCTCACTGGGGCTGGGTCTCAAAGTTCTTCTTTCAGGCCTGACAAACCTGACCTAACCGTCTACTCTAACACATCAGTTCTGGGTGCCAGAACGCTTGCTGAAGGTATGGGTAAGGCTCCAGATGGTGGCTCAGCAGAAGTTAAGGATAGAGATATTTATTAGTGAGGCCACTGATTTATCTTGAGTTTAGCATACTGTGTCCTATTGACAGAACCGTATTCCATGTTGGTGAGTCATCTGCATTTTTTTTTATCTTGCCAGCTCTCTGCTTTGACAGTCTATCAGTAGCAATGGCATTGGAGCTCAGTAAAAATAACCTTGGGGAATCTCTGAAAGATCTGTTCTTACCAATACAAAAAGAAAGCTCTTTTGACCTCAAGAGCAGGAGGGACAAACTCAGCTTGCAGAAGACAAACAGGTTGATTTCTCGATTGAAGTACAGGTCATATTCTGCTTTGGGGACAATCTTGGAATGCATCTGTAGGAACACTCTGTTCCCATAAACCTTTACATAGAAGGAGCCAACCATAAGATCTTAGATATTTCCTAGTGTCTCACAAAAGCAAATTAGGAAAATTTCAGAGAGAGAGGCAGCCCGCTAAAAGTCCTGAGGATTAAGATGAAGGCCATTGTGGAACAGGATCTTTCACAGGTAGGGACGCCTTAACCACCCCAACCTGTTAAAGACCTTACAGGTGGAAAGATGTGGAAATATCAAGATCACACCTGTTGCAGACCATTGGTCCAAAATCACCACTTTGGTAAGAAAGAGGCCAGACTTGCTTTCCTAGAGACTTCAGGTAATATTTCTTTTCCATTACTCGTCACAAATTCTCACTAAAGAGAGGAGCAGACATAATTTGCAAATGAGAGGCACACAGCACCCCTTATATAACAAGGAAAGAGGTAACGTTAAGATTCATAAGGATACGGAAGTTTCATTTTAGCAATTTCAGGAGGAGGGACAGAAGCCCTCAACTCCAGGCTAGGAGGCTTAAAGCTGTTGGTACCAGAATTGACTTGGCCACCACAGAACATCACTGGGGCAAGAGGAACTGAAGGGAAGATGTAAACCACTGCATATACTTACAGAAGGAGCAACTGGCATAGCTTCAAGACACTGACCAATTCAGGAACTGAACATCCAAAGGTTCTGTTTTAAACTTGTCAGTATGTGTAAACCAACAGTTCTGGTCAACGTCATAAATAAAAGGTCAGACTTGGTACATTCGCAGCATGGTCCGAGCTTTCTGCAGAAGGGATTGACTCACTTCTGTGCTGGCCTGACAGTAAAATGACTCAAGCCATGTGCCTGAGACCTTGTCTCACACGAACGGCTGGCAGGCAGTCAGGTTAACACTTCCAAACAGTTGACATCTGCCCAACGGCTAGTGGCTGAGCACACTGTATGAAGGAGTTGAAAGGCCTCATACCCAACAGTCACCTTGGCAAGAAGGTAAAGGAGATTGTGGTCTTTTTAAAAATATCCAGAAGGCTTGTATCTTCCCAAGACCTCGCTAGAAGAGACAGAAGGATGTCCCGGTGCCTGAGAGGCCTTCGGAAGATGGATAGCATGCTCCTCCTCTGCTTTGTCTTCCTACAGCAGAGCTTGGCAAGGAGTGATAGTGAATTCTGGTGAGCACAAGCTGTCCTTCGGCAGGGCCCTTCAGCTGGCATTCCAATCCTTGTATTGCCAATTCAAATGCCAAATATCCACTGCTGATTTCTGTGTTCATGACAGAAACGTGAAGGTCCGGGTGGGCCTACAAACCATTTTGTGAGAGCACTGCTGAAGGCTGCATTAAGAGCGGCACTGGAATTGGTATTCAGGGTCAGAGCTGAGCGTCCAGCGTTTATACCTGTGTTTGGTGTCCCTGCAACATTTGGCCTCCTTTGAAAGGTGTGTGGAGATCCTGAGGCAAGGCTCTGAGACAACAGGACAGAGACAACAGAAATGGGCTTTTCGAGCCATAGGAATAAGCCGCCAGTTCCGATGTGTGAATACACAGACAAGGCAATCCCTAGAGCTGCTCTGAAGGGGATTCAAATGGGGACTTCAGAAACACAAAAAAGTCAGATTGTTGAAGAGGAAACAAAGAAGTCTGAGGAGAATCTGGCGCAAGACAGGGCATACTCCTGTATTGAGAGCTGTTGACAGAAACGTTAGCTTTGCATAGGGCATTCCGTTTTATGGAATACCAGCCTAAAAATGAGGGAAGATAGGCAGTGAGCACGCCTCCATGGACATATTAGAGTAAAACATTATCTGGATTCAAGTGAAATGAAATACGTGTCCCAGGTCTGACCATACATGTAGATTATCTTGCAAATATAAGAAAAAAAAGTATTTTTAAGGAGAGCTCATCCCATTACAAGGGAAAGCTTGTTGTTTCCACCCCAGATTATACAGGCATTTACATGCATTTGACAGTAAAAAGCGAGGAGAATCAGTAGGCCATACGTCTTTCTAACCTGGATGCCAATATCAATGATGCTGGTTCAGTTGGAGGCTGTAGCTGTGGCCTGCAGTAGTCACAGTCATCAGATGTGCCAGAGTTCCTGATCTGCTGAGAATGTTCAAATCCAATTCCTGAATAATGAGCTGCACTGATTCTACAGAGGATCATAGGCTTACTCTTCAGACGTTATCTAGAGGGCAAACCCCCAATTTTTGAGTGATGCAGTGAGCTATAATCCTTGTGGACCCTGTAGAGTGAGGTCAACCATTTTTGCCTGAATCCTAGGACCTTTGATGAATGATACATGTGTGTTTGCTCTCCTGATGCAATGCTTTGAGCATTGCACAATTTTGAATATAACTCTGTGAAAAGAGATACCAGCCCAGGACAGTACTTACTGTTAGAAAAACAGCATATATCCTCAGTTTATTTGAAAATTTCCTTTCTATACATATATTTTCTTTACATTAAATAGAAAATTATCTGTAATAACAGTACCTTTTTGAAATCCCTGTTTGCCTTTTTTCTTCTTTGTTGTTTTTTCCTTTGATATATGTGAGCTGATGCCATTTAAGTCACCAGAAAGAACAGCAACTTTTAAGTTATCCAAAAGCATCTTGTAAAAGATTCCATCAGAAGAGTTATCCTTGTATTTATAGCATAACCTGGATAAAATAAGATCTTAAAATAATTTGGGAGGTTGAGAACAATGCATAATACAAACGTCTTAAGGCAAAGACGATCAAAGTAACACATTTCCTTTCCATATACAGCTAAGGGCATTATTCAGAAGGTTATCCTTAGGCACTGGAAACTAGCCTTCTCAGGCTCCTTCTGTAGCCTACAGAGAAAGCAGGAACCTAACTTAAACACTGTATCGTTACCTGGAAGAGCTCCATTGACTCTAGAAGGAGCCTAAGGACACAAGCCTCCCCTACCTACAGTCACCCTTTATGAATATCCTGCGTAATTAGTGCTTGAATTATATGGTGGACACTTGGAAGCAGCTTGGCCCACTCAACACTGACCTGTCAAACTCAGCTGCTTTAGTGGAAGAGGGAGCTAAGATCGCAGCCACGGCACAACTAAATCTGTCAGAAATCATGAATGAAAGCCCTTGTTTACCTTAACTTGCTGCCTGGCATATGAATATAACATGAAATCACTAGCAGCCTAAGTTAATACTCCTGGATGTGAACCTTAGCAGCCCAGGAGCAGACACGCTGTTTGTTCAGCCCCTTCTGTTATTCTGAGGGTAACTTCCAGCAAAGAGGTCAAGCTGGTAGTTCCCTGGGCCTGTTAAATAACCCTCTTAAATCACTGCCGTATAAATTAGCAGAGCTCATGAATCAGAGCCCTTGTCATCACTGTGTGGCTGCTTCACTGAGCTGCTCAGCCTTCCAGGACTTCATTCATGTTCATAAAGCTTTGGGGCATTCCTGGGTGAAAGCAGAAGGCTCCTGTCCTTGTGCTGGGGACGCATGGCATTGTCTGCACTCCACTTATCCCAAGTAACTGTTCTATTTAGAGTGACACCAAAAAAATACCTGTGGCAAAAAACACTTGTAACTTAAGATATCAAGTGCTTCAGTGCCTTCCTTCCGAGGGAAAAAAAAAAAAAAGGAAAGAAAGAAAGAAAGGAAGGAAGGAAGGAAGGAAGGAAGGAAGAAAGAAAGAAAGGAAGAAAGAAAGAAAGAAAGAAAGAAAGAAAGAAAGAAAGAAAGAAAGAAAGAAAGAAAGAAAGAAAGAAAGAAAGAAAGAAAGAAAGAAAAATAAATCAAAGCTTTCAATTCTTTTGAGAAATCCAATCCACACCATATACACTGCAGAGGAGAAAGTGTCAGGGGGGTGAGAGGGAGGAGAAAAAGTCTCCATTTTCTAGTATTTGTGAAGCTCTGCTCAGCTAAAACAAGTGTAGCCTTCACACAGAAAATGGCTGTGAACACTACAGAGCAACATCTGCTTTGTGAGTGTAATCCATAAAAGGCTTCCAAATGCCCTTAAAAATTGTTCCTTCTTTTCCCCAGTCTGAATGTCATCTCACAGGAAGCCATCTGGGACAAGCATGCCAGCTATTCTGCTGCAGCGATAGCAGTATTGTCCTCAAGTGCCTCAGGATGAGTCACATCAATGCAAAAGTCCAATTATAGTAGAAGCCCCCCAAAGCAGAAGTATCATTTCAAATAAATAAGACTGATGTAGCTGAACCACTGGAATTCAGAATGTAATTCAGTCACTTCATCACCTTTTACTCAAAAACCCTGCATCCCTTAAAGCACCCGTGCTAAATCCCCAATCTGGTTATGACATTCCCAGCACAGATGTGATAGTCTTAAGCCCAGTGTGTATGCATTTAGAGGAGTCAATTACTTTTTTTTTTTTTTGCTTATTATTTTAAAATACAGCTTTTAAAACCTGGCATTTAGTATGACTTTAGAGCAGCGAATGAACAGTGCCATCCACTGTTTCTCTGCATAATCCACAACATTTTCCTAGGATTGTCTTAAATAAGATTTAACATAAAAATTTATGCCACATTTGAAACAAAGAAATACAGATTGGTAAAAAGATGTGAGTCAAAACATATTTTTAAGGAGTCAGGCTAAATCATAGAATGGCAACTCTAAAAGTAGATTACAACAAAGGAGATTTTTCCAAATATCTGCTCACCTGTGGACGAGCCATTCTAACTTAATCAGCTATATTATTACTCCTTTATCATAAAACCAAATACTTCTCCAATCAAGTAGGCCATCTATTGCATTCTTAAGTATAAATTCTCTCTTCATCTTATTATAAGAATTACATTTCTTCTCCAGTGTGGGCATCAGCTCTCTAGAACATGACCCTAAGAACAGTACCTTTAGAAATGTTTACTACAGAAGAATTAATAATATGGTGTGACTAAGACCCTGTTTTCATGAGGTGGACGTGGCCAATGCAAGACTATATGTCCCTGAATGTCTTTGACGATGGAATCCAAACCTTATCTTTTAGATGTATAATGCTATTTCTATAAAAAGATTCCAAACTCATCCCATCTATCTCACTTTGCTAAACACAGATATCTGCATGTTTCAACAGTGCCACAGTTCAATAAAGCAAATACACAAATGTGCTCAATGTTCACCGTTACAGAAATCCTGGAAGTATCATACCCACTTCTTCCTGTGCTTTGCTAGAGCACAACCTCAGTGTTCAGCATTTCGCTAGACTGATCTCACAAGGCTTATCTTGCATCCTTTTAAAACAAAAGCAAAACAGCAGTTGACCACAATGATGAATGAATTAAACCTTAACTATTTGCCTCTCATTGCTTTACTCTGTATTATTTTCTTATAGGGAATGTTTAGAATTTCAAGTAAAGACCACTTTCCAATTGAAAGTGGCTGTAATTCCTGACTTTTCTTATAGTACAGATCTCTCATTGACACAAATAATGGTAGAAACATTATTTAGAAAATTGTATAACTGCTGAGTACCAGGTAATTCAAAGGATAATTACTTGTTCATGATCAATGACCACTGATTATATACTACAAAACACAGAGCTATAAAACTGACAGATGATGAAAGCATTTAGTTATAACACAGTGCTGGGAACATGACTTTTATGAACCCAACGCACAGCACCTGAAGTTTTCTCCAAGACATTTATAGAAAGGAAAATGCATACAGTAGAATTGGTTTTACTGATCATGCTCATGCTCATTCATATTTCAAGATCAAAGATTATTTTCCAAAAGCCATTTCCTATTGATGCTGTTGTGTTTGCTCCTAACACACAATGATCAGCCGGACACTGGGTTGTAAGGGTCAGACTGGAACTGATTTCTTTGATTTTCCTATTATGTTTTCAAAGGTAGGAAAGAATTCCACACCTTTCTGAAAGTCACTAGCTGTAAGCAGAGAAAACTAGAGCTCCTGAGAGAGTAGATTAGACCCAATTATAACCTGACTGAAATGTTATTGCAGTAAAATGCCTAATACAATTCCCTTTTCTTTGGACATAGATATTTTGACTCCATGCTCCCCATGCTTCTAGCTCTTTTGACTCCTTGCTTTGGGGAGCCTGCTCACATTGAAAATGAGATTTCTTGCTGACAATATTAAATTTCTATTCCTTGTTCTTTACAACAATAGTCTACTGAGGAAAGACATAACATTAATTTAATTAATTTTGTATTACATTGTATTTGAAAATACTAAATAATGTTTGATAACGTCTTGGATCTCCAGCACATCAGTTGTTCCTTTGTAGAAAAGGCTTGTCTCATCTTTGAAATGCTGAAATAACGTCAAACTCCTGAGAGTTTCCAACATGGAAATGTTATGAAAATAAATGAGGGATTTACAAGCTGATCGCATGAGGAATGGGGCATCTCTTCCACCAACCTTTTCTCTTCTCTATGCTTAAGGCAAACCAAAATACTTAATGCCTCCAGCTATAGCTGTCAAATTAAAAAACAGGAAGAAATATATGGTAAGAAAAGAAATTACATTAAATCTGTTACAACTCACACATCATCAACTTAATGCATAAATTGTTGCTCTGACAAAGAGGGACAACACAGCTGTAGGACTTCCTTAGATGACTTCTGTTAATAATGCCAGTACAATTAGGATGATAGGACTGCAAAGCCTTACAAAAATCTTTCCAATTTTCTGTGATTTTACCTGAATGGATCTCCTCCACCTAACAATCAAATGAATTAATAATGCAGGAAAGAAAAAAAAAAACGTCCCTGAGGTTAAGCTATGATAGCATTACCACATGAAAAAAATGTACTAAAATGAAAAATCTAATGTTGGAAGACCAACACTTAACTCAGAATGAACTGTGTTATCACTTACAGTATTACAAGCTAGAACAGAGCGGGCTTCTTTGTTTTGTTTGTTCCACTAAGCTATTCATGAATCATCTAATTTAAAACAAAGTTCTGTTCAACTAAAACAATATTAGTGTACTAATTTCAAAGCATGATGCAACATCATGCCCAAAATTTATCCTTGAAAATGTTTGTTCTGAAAACTGACTGAAAAGTGACTGCAAGAAAGCATATACCTCACTTCATAGATCTTCTTCTTTAAGTGACTGAAGAGGCACGTCTACTGACTGATAACAACGCAGAGCTTTTACTGTTGTTTCTCCCCTCAGTCCTGTAAAACAAAATCCACTAGGACTGAATGAATTGCAAGTGGCACTCAGCTTAGTCAGGGCATAATTTGAAGACAATGGGCTTGCACAGGGGAAAATAATGACAAAATCTGGCTTCCTGAACCTGCTTTAGGATCTGCCTGTAGCACTGGCAGTTAAAGTGTTTTTCACTTGTAAATTGAGTACATTATAACCAGAAGGTTCCGAGAAGAAACAAACACAGGATCACATTTTGACAGAAAATCTCAGCATAATTGCAGATCTGAGCAAGCACTGTTCTATGCAAAATTTCAGGTAAAAAGAAGGAGGTGGAGATGCCCCTTGGGTTATCTTAGCTGGCTGGGGTCCTAGATTGGTTCCAGGTCCTGGTTCTGCCCATTGCTGCTTTTAAGATTCCTCTGACCAAACCCTTTCTGAGAAATGATAAAAATGAAGACACTTCTTGAAAAAGTTGTCCTCTTTCATTTGTACAACCTGTAATCTGTCTTTTCTACAGGATGAGCCACCCTGATGGACGTGGCATCACCACTCAGGACACAAAACAAAAGGATTTCCAGACACTCAGGCTTCCTTGCAGCTGCTTTTCATCAAGATCTGGGTACAAACCCAGCCACAGAGTCCAGAACAGACCTACTCCTCAGGGCAGAATCACTCTCAAAGTGTGAAACCACAGCCACCAGGGTCATGTGTGGCCACTGTCATCCCTGGTGGTATTTCATCCCAAGGTAACAATGATCTGTGATGTTCAACATTTCCTTTACCTGCCTTCCCTCATGCTAACATTTACTTCATATTGGATGCTTATTTTAAATGACAAAAATGGCTAGTTATCTGTGTGCATCTCTAATTTGAGTCTAACCAGCTTAATTTGTAAATCCCATTTAGTGTGCACATCAGTTGTGCATGTAGGCACCGTTGGCATTTGCATTTTCCCCAGCATGCTAATTTTACAACTACTAAAGTTTGCCCCAGAATTTCAGCCAGACCATTATTCTACTCAAAACCAGCTGGAAGACACTTGAGCTGCTGCATCAAATGTTGCTATTGTTGGAGCCATCAGAGTGGAAAGCAGCCTGTTCCAGCCCCTAACATCAAGCATTTCAAAGCAATGCACACCATTGAGGGCTGTTCAATGGGACCTTCTTTTTGTGCATCTAGTATCTCTCTTGACACTACTGCACTCCTTTGATTGTCTCAAAAACTCTAGCCAGACTACCTAAAAAATTGCTAAATATGGAGCTAGTCAGTTGACACACTAATGCAAACCTAAAAGAGAGTTGATACTGAAAATTATGAACAGCTTCTTAGTATTAGGAAGTAGATTTGCAAATGCAGCTTAGGTTATTTCTTAGAATACTTCAGTAAGCAAAAAAGTATTGACTTATTTCTGTCAAAGGAAACAGACATATGGCATGGAAGTGTTGACTGTGGATTTCAGCACATAACCTCTCAACCTTCGGTGAATGGTTCTAAAGGAAAACATTGTAAGATGACTGCAAATTCAGAAGATGTCAAAGCTGTACACAGGAAAATATGCAACGTCTGTGTAGTATATAGCATATAGTTTGAATCAATGTATATTATAAAGAATAATAGATAAAACAAGAAACAGTGAAATACCAGCAAAACAGATCTGACAACTGAAAGCTAAGAAGTGCTGCTACTGTTCCTCCACTGCTGTACACACATGCGTGAGCTAGTGATTTTGCTGGAGTTTTCAAAAACCTGCAGTAACCATGAGATTGCTTTCCAACTGATGCTTCAGAAAAAGAGTCTAGAAGTGCTGATTATTATTATTATTCCATTGCTGGAATGAATGTGAACCTACTAACTTAGACAAAAACTGTAAGCGGAGCACAACGTTTTACCACATCCACACACACAATCCAGCATTTTGCCACAGCCATTATAAAAGAAGTTATAATTAGAGAATTAAAAGTAAACACTTACTACTGATTGTTTTTCTTCAGACAAGTCTAAAAATTCATGGTAGTCAAGGTATCCAGTCTGTTCTGGATCAATTATCTCAATTAACTCCTGGAAGTCTTTACCTTTCATTTGAAATACCAAGTTACATAAAACATGACAAAGGTAATTTCTTGTGATCTTTCCATCTCATTTCTAAGACAAAAAAAGAAAGCATGCATAAAAAAAGAATGAACATTTACTAAAGCAATGCTGATTCCAACGTGCCATTCTACACCGCTAGATCATCCTGACCTACAAAAACTGAGAGCTCTGTAGCTCTGAGAGCTGTAGTTTGTGTATACTGAATTTAGTACTTTTACTCCAGTTCCCAGTGAACATGCAACTGCAATATTTACTGATGGATGACTAGAACTATGGGAATGAAACTACAGTGACCTTTCCATTACCTTGGGATAGATTATTTAGTTTGCTGGTAAACTGTGCCACAAGTGAATGGATATTTAAACTTGCTTTGCCACAGACCAGCTCACATTCAGGTCAGTTTTTCAGCTGCATTTCATTTCTTACATTGTCTGGAATCAACGTTCGCACAAAGTTGTGTCTGACTGAATAGTTGCTGGATCTGAGTGAACTTGACTCAGTTGAGTCAAGTTGCATCTAAGTTGCTGTTATCATGTACCCTGTCCTGGTTTCAGCTGGGATAGAGTTAACTGTCTTCCTAGTAGCTGGTACAGTGCTATGTTTTGAGTTCAGTATGTGAAGAATGTTGATAACACTGATGGTTTCAGTTGTTGCTCTGTAGTGTTTAGTCTAAAGTCAAGGATTTTTCAGCTTCTCATGCCCAGCCAGAGAGAAAGCTGGAGGGGCACAAGTTGTTGGTACAGGACACAGCCAGGGCACCTGACCCAAACTATTCCATACCATGGGACGTAACATCTAGAGTATAAATTGGGGGGAGTGGGAGCAGGGGAATCGCCGCTCGGGGACTGGCTGGGTGTTGGTCGGGGGTTGGTGAGCAATTGCACTGCGCATCATTTGTACAGTCTAATCCTTTTATTATTGCTGTTGTCATTTTACTAGTGTTATCATTATCAGTTTCTTCTTTTCTGTTCTATTAAACCATTCTTATCTCGATCCACGAGTTTTACTTCTTTTTCCCAATTTTCTCCCACATCCCACTGGGTGGGGGGGGGTGAGTGAGCAGCTGCGTGGTGCTTAGTTGCTGGCTGGGGTTAAACCATGACATACCCCAACCATTGCTGTAAGTCCATGCAAAAGAACATCAAGTGATGTCTGTTAGATCCTAATAGATCTCACAGCATATTCATAAACAGCACATGAGCCTACAGTTGTCAGTGCTCACTCATCTGTGGCAGGATTTTCTTCATGATTAGCTTCAGAACAACAAGCAAAAACTCAACTAAACATTTTATGTTCGAGCACAGCTTTTTCTAGGGCTGCACTTTTCAGATATGGTCCATGGCCATCATGGTCCATAAGGCCAAAGTAAATGCTGTGCAAACACTTGGGTCATTACGGTGATTTCAGTTAAAGATGCAATTAGAAGTACATGGCGAGCCTTGAGAAATTCTGACTGTTGGCAGTAGTGTGTTAACCCAAAATGTTTGAGACCTACTGTCCTTGGACTTCCTCTTTCTTTTCTCATGCTTCCTTTGCATCTTAGTGTGCATCCTTTAAATCAGCTATACAGCTAGGCTGGGTCTATTGGCATTCTTGACCTGGCTAATGAGAGTGAATTTGCTCTCAGGGAGAATCTTTATCTAGGGCCTGATGTCCTGTCACATTGTCATGTCAGTGGATACTCATTTGGACTGTAATGTAATAGGCATCGTTTGTATCTCAGTTCCCATGACAAGTAATATCCATAATTTATGTAGGATAGTTTTAAATATGGGTTTATACCAACTCTTTTCTATGACTGTCTATTGCATTTTTATAATTTTAAATTTGTTCCTGAACTTCTACTATTTTTTTAATTGTTTCTTTGTTTTCTCTAAGGAAACCTGTGGAAAGATAATGGGAGGAAAGAAGAAGAAAGAGTGGAATAAAGGCTTTGGAACAATAGCAGAAAAATTAGGAGTAAATAGTTCCTTCAGTGATTCAGTTTTCCTGGCTAAGCACTAGACAAATATCTTTTTGTTCATAAAATTCACCCTAAGAAAATTCTGTTTCCCTTTAGTCCCCCACAGAGATCCAGGGTGGCAGTAATAATATAGAGGATGAGCAATTATTTACTTCATCAGTTGGTCTGGGAAATACTTTAAAGTTTTGCAATCAAAAGATAATGGTCTTGTGAAACTACTATCTGGTATTTGAATTTTCTTTAGAGACTGTTGTCACTGCATTAAATCATATGGAAGCAAAACCTGATAATATACCTACCTCCCCCAGTAAATAAGTTAGGGAATCTGATACTGAAGCTACAAAGATAGCTTGTACTTCACAAGAAACAATAGTGCAGAATGACTAGGTCTTACCCATGAAGATGAAAAATCTGTTACGATAAAAATAGACTACATTTTGTTCAAACCTTAGATAATACAGGAAAGTTAAGATATACTACAACAGGATTTATTAAGCAGATTGCATTTGCTTATTTGGCCACCTTGCAACTTTAATTTTATTTATTTAAAAGGAATTAACTTATTGCCCAGATCATTATCTAAGTCGGTCCAGCATCAGTGATGTGACTGGGGATGTACTGGTCTATTCCAACAGAAAAATCATGATGTTATGTATAAATATAAACCATTTTTACATGTATTTATTTCACTGCGAGAGCCTCTAGATGCTGAGGATTAAATGGTTCTTTCTTCAGCCTGTCTTTCTGCCACCTCAAATACCTCTGCCTTTGTTAACAATTTCATTCAGTAATGCTCCAGTTCAGTAAATGAATTAAAATCATGTAGTAAAGTGCCTTACTGAATCATGGCCTGAATGCTCTAGGCATTGTTACTATTATCTACTACAGTGTATAAAACCGATTTCTTTTCCTATAAATTGCTAGATGAATTCTTTCTTTTTGTGGTCATATATATATATGTTTGTATATAGATGAAATACCACAGAGCTAAAAAGAACAGGTTTTATGTAATTATATTAGAAAGGAATTGTAACATATCATCTATATAAAACCATCTAATGAAAAATGCCGATACTACTTCTGAAGATATGCCCAGTGCTCCTTTTGCTTGTGTCAACCAGACTGAGAGCTTTAATTTTTTCAGTCTATTATTTGCTCATTCAATTCAGAAACAGAGTCTACAATTTAAGAAGTGCAATATGTAGCAAATCAAAGTAATAAAAAAAAATCCAGCTTGTCCACTAAAGGGTTGATCACACAAGCCAGTGCATGGGACATACATATCATGACATTCCATCAAAACTGACAGAGAGGCATTTTAGCATAGTTCTGTACATTGTGAGGGCCACAGAGCTGGTAAGGATAGACAGTTCTTTATCAAAAGCTCATATTCCAGAACTAAACACGAAAAGGTAATCTGAAGTCTAGAAAAAGTCAGATGAAGTTACTTTTGAAACTGGAGTGAACTATGCAACAGTAGGCTCAACATTGTCAGTGTCACACCTAAGTTACAGTCTACCCGACAGATGACAAACTGCAAATATAAACCTTTTACAAACACATGATAGCACTCTCTGTTTATATTATATAATATGAGCTTATAATAATTGCTGCACAGTTCTGATTCTCATTAACTTTACCTACCATACTGATTTTATCCCTTCATCAAAAAAGATTTGCCTTGTCTGTAATTTCTCCTGTGTACACAGGGACCATGGGGATGTATATTCATTGCTAAGCAGTGTATTTGGATGTACACGCTTATGACATCTCTCTTTTCCAAAATGCTGTATCTCAGATTAAGGTGTAGCCTTATCCTGTACATATTAACGCCTATCTTTAATTTAAATGTCAGTCACAACCAATTGGTCTCCTATAGCATATGATGTTAAATAGGTATTCATGTTCCATAGTATTAAGATATAGTATTAAAGCCATTAACTATGTTCCTTTAAATCTTTTTGCAATGCTGGGAACACTCTGAAGGTTACCTGAAGCCAGGTTTCAGCACAGGACAAAAACCATTTTAGTTTCTCTTACGAATCTGATGCATTTATTTAAGAACTTGAGTTAGGAGACTTTCCAATACTACTTGAAATCCTTGCCCTAAGATAAACAATCTCTTTTTAAAAGAGACTAGAATAAAAACAATTAAATAATGCAGGTGAAAAATTACAACCTGATATTGCAATTCTAAATTTCTACATTTGCAGGAGATGCAACAATATGACTCTGAAAGAACTACGATGTCACATCTTCAAATGACAGAAATGCCAGTGCTTTAAGTGACTGAGGCACCACATGTGAACAAGAACTATCAAACAATGCACTCCACATAATGGAATGTATAAAAATAAGGATATATAGTAATAATAATAATGATAATTTAATTTTAAAAAATGCTCAACTAATGTATACTGAATATTGCCCACACAAATGATTTTTAATGCCTTTTTGTTTCTGTGTTTCAGAATATATGCAGAAACTTTCTGAAAACATTCTAGGAGGCTAAAGAGGTTGTTCATTATTAATTCTTTGGTGTTGAAACACTTGCATAACTATTTTTTTCCAGGATCTGAGTTTTAAAGTAAATCACAAAATATTGCAAAACTCAACAAAAGAACATCAAAGGGTGCTTCGCTCATCCTTTTATAAAACATCAATCTGATTCAACATTTTAAAGTCAAATTTGTAGTATAGTTACAGGGAACATTATATTTCTAGCTTGCACATTAGAAAGCACTGCTACTAGGTTGGGATTTTGTTTTCAGAATATGGATTAACAGGTAGGGACCAGTAGCATTTCAGACTCCAACACATCAAGAACAATTCAGAAAAAAAATCAGTTGGAAGAAAGGGGAGCAGGCAGTTGCTTGAGGGCTGGACAGTGATTAATGAAGAATCAGAAGCATGCTGCATGAACCTATTAAAAACTTTTAGATAAGAACATGACTGTATTTAAGTCCTGGAACAGGAGACATTCAAGTTCAAATCTATTTCTACCTCCTGAAAAAAAGGAGAGCAAGGAACTTACTTTTTGTTAACTCTAAGACAGGAGGAAATGTCTTTACTTGGTTTACATGGGCTTTTCATAATAGCTGAAAACCCACTCACACAGTTACGTAAATATTTAGGAATGTTACAAATTCACATATATTTAGACATTAATAATGAGTTCACTGGTGAGGTCACTGTTCTGCTGAACATTACATAGAGCAGCTGACCGGGGAAATAGTATTTGCTAAATCTTACTATGCAGATCTTGGTGTGGAAAGAAAATATGACATCCGAGATGACTTTTCTTGTGTTGATCACATGAGACTGAACATTTTTCATAGCATACCTTCTTCATTAAGTGTCAAAGCCAGTAGGTATCGTGTTTCATTTTACTAATAAGGAAATCAGCTTTTCTGGGAGCTACCACACTTAATGATAGACCACGGTAGGCAACGAAAGGAGGCAAACCACTTCGGCCCAGAGACAGTCCTGAGCAGGAGGAAGAGCGTGGAGAGGGAACACAGAGCCAGGTTTGGCCGTGAAACCTGCATAATCAGGATATAACGCCCAACACTGAGGTAACCAATGGTACCAGTCAACATAGGGATGTCAACAGCTGCAAATTAACACATCTGGATCCCTCTTGTGGAAGTAGCAGCGAACAGGGCTGTCCAGGACTCTGGCAGAGGCAAAACAGGCGTCAGGACCCTGCCTGCGCTGCTGTCCAGGGGCAGTCTGCTGCCCAAGGCAACCGTATACTTTACTTATGCCCAGTGGCATGCCATTTTGACTAAGAAATGAGAACACTACAGATGCAAATGGCAGGCATCAAACAAGTGTGATAGATAACAGAACCAGATAACAGAAGCCTTCACATAGAATTGTGGATAATAACCCATTCTCAGGTAGGTCTGTTTCTAATGAGGTCTTGCAGGGCCTGATTTTTAGCCCTGTGCTATACATCCTTTTGATGCACACACATAGACATACATGTGTCTTTGTGTGTGTCTGTATATAAACAGCGTAAACACAGCTTGCTTGCTTTCTGTATATATATTTATATACGTATATACATACACACGTGGACAAATAACCTGGAAAAAAAAAAACCACACCAAAACTTTAAAACATCAGATGACCATAGATAACTGAAAGACAAATGGAATGGTAAAATGATGAAGAGAACAAACCACTGACACAGCATGACTGGGAAGAATAAGCACAAGCAAAGAATAAGCTTTTATTATAAAAGTATATAAGAAATGGAGAACATATGCCAGAATAGAAGAGGAATCTCAATTATAAGGAGCAGTTACTCTTAAAGATTTGCAGGTCATAATATATAATCAAAGCATAAATAAATTGCCAGTACGATGTTAGGCACAAGGGACTCAGGCAGTCCTTGGATGTAGAAACAGGGGAACACTTAGCAGGATCTGAGAAGTTATATTATTTATTTTTCTGGTACCAGTGCAACTTCTATGAAAGCACCAATTCTCATTTCTATCATGACATTTCATGAAATATACAGAAAAACTAGCAGGAGTTCAAAGGCAGCCACAGGGATGATTAAAGAACTGGCCAACATGACTTCCAGTGAAATTGTAGGAGGTCAATAATTTTTGTTTATCAGAGAGGTTGTTACAGATTATTTAGTCCCCAGTTGCACATATCCATGTTAAAGAAACTTGAAAAACAGACTCTGCGTGCTGCTGTAACAGAAAACAAAGACTGGCAACCACCAGATTACTTTGAAGCAGATATGAGACACAAATGTTTAGCTGTAAGAGTAATTAACCGAGGCAACACCTAAAAATAATTGCTCTTACTTCATCAAGCGTAAGGAATGCCTGCTTTAAAAAGGGATAAACATCTTGGATGCATCTGCACAGCTTCTGAAGAACAGTGTCACTGGAGAAAGCTTCATCTCCTCTAGCTGGATTTACTCTGCAAGAAGAAAAAAGACAGTCTTTTCAATGCTTTCATGTCTCACCCTCTTTTCCTCACTATGTTCTTCTCAGAGCAGGAAGAATAAATCACCTCATTAAGACTCAGGGTTTGATAGGATTCAAAATAAGAGTGTGCTTAGAGAAAGCATTGCCAAAAGATTTTTTTAACTGAATTTAATCAAGGGTGACCATTGAGTGGATACGCTTCTCATTTTCAATAAATATGTATACCAGAGGTTACTCACATAGAAAAGGTACTTCCTACTTATCTTTTTTTCTCATAGGAATTTTCTACCTGTTTTCAAAGGTGCTCCCAGGATCCCGGAATTTTTCTAAAAATTGTTGCCAAGCAATTTTACCTGTGGCTTTCAGGCCAAATCTGTTTTTTAAAAAAGAAAACATTTTAAAAATATTTCCTTATAAAAAACACTCTACGTTCCAAGAAGAATTTTGAATTAGAACATGACATCATCATTATAATATCAATGTGTGCAACATTCATAATTAGAGTAAGCTTGCATAGCTTTTCTTTGTTACTAAATACGCAAACTGAGCCAACTTCTTTTCTCAATTCCAAATGTCTAGCTGTGGAAGAACTAGATCCCAGGTGAGACTTCATCTAACCAAATATACACGCCTGCACCTGAGCGAGTCACTCTAAGTTCCCTTTATAGTCATTGGGGAGAGACAGACACTTTCAGGACGGGATTCATCTCATCCTAAAGTAGACATCTAAAACTAGTTAGATGAATCCTGCCCGTTGTTTCTCTCCAGTGACTATAAAATGGAGTCTAGGAGGAGCAGTTCAGGCGTAGACATTCACATTACAGATGTCTAGAATGAGATAGTATTTAATGCATCCCTTCTCATTATTTACACATAACAGTAGAGAAACTAATTAAGGGGAATAGTATGTTGTTTTTTAAAATGTTATGATGTTCACTATATCCAAATTTGAAAACTTAAAAAGTACTGGAAGTATTAAACTATGTTAAAAATCCTGGGAAGTCACCTAGCATCATTTATTCTATGAATAATTACTTTAAAATCAATAAGGACCTAATCCCGCGACCCCCCCAAACCATTGGCATATCTCCCACTCAGTTTCAGTGGTACTGCAGAAAGCTCCAATGCTCGTGGCTAAACGCACTCCTACTTTAGATGGCGCTTTGTAGGCAATTACATCCCTCACGTATTACCAGAAACGTGCTGACTCGCTACTGTCCTCATCTCAGAAAAGCTTTTAAAACTCCTAATGCTCCTTAAAATGGTGGCAGATGGTATTTAGAGCATTTGCTAATCCAGGATGCATAGGACAAACCTAAAAAATTTCCAAATGCAGTCAGAGGTATGCAAGACTTCCTGGATCTTTTACAAAAAAACTCCAGGTTTTGAACTACCCAGCAGCTTCTCAAGCTCAGCCAACAAAGCTAAAACCAAAAGCTACAAGAATCACAGCATTTGGGCTTTGGCCGACTGCAACCTGACAGCAGGGGGTATTTAACGGGAGGGGAGGGAACCCGACTTTTTACAGTGGTCCTGTCTGCGAGTAGCATGCACGTGCCCTGGCTCAGTGGCTCAAGGGCTGAGCATCTCCCACTGCACAAGCAGGACAATTGCACCAGAGCCCAGAAGAGGGGCTGGGAAGGACCAAGCACCGAAGACTCAGGGTAAGTGAAGACAGAGGCAGTGCTGCTGTTTGGATTTCACCATGGGAGCCTTTTCGTTCCCTGCAGAGAGGGGCTTTGCCAAAAATGCTGTTGAGGGATGGGTTATTAAAAAAAAAGCTGTGGGAAGGAGAGATATTTCATATCTGATTATTGTCTTGGATAAATGAATACGAAACAAACAGTATGAAATAACAGATGATCTTTAAAATTAAGGCCAAGATAACAACTGTTATTTTGAGCCCCCAGCTGAGATCCCTTCACACTCAAATGTCTATGGACTACTAAATCACTCAAATCACACTATAGAGAGCAATTCTGCACTGAAAGTGAGCAACCAGCCAAAGCTGCGTCAATCAGTGCAACAGACCTCTCCACTTCCACCTCCTTGCTCAGAAGCCCTACAATTGCCTCTCAGACTCTGGCAGTGACAATTGCCAAAATCCTGGGAGCTGCAGGGAACTTAGGAAGAAATAGCAATGCGGATGTGTCTGGCATTACTAGCTCTGATTTGTGGTGCCATTGATCAGTCCACAAGGTGCAGTGGTTTTCCCCCTTTCTGCAGATGTATAATGGATGGTGGAACCCTTCCAGTTCTGCCTGTGGCTGGCCAACAGCACTTTTCTCTTGCAGGTTTTATCATGGAAAGGATGAATCAGGCCCTTGCAGCAGGGGAGGAGGAACTCCCCAGCATTAAGTTTCGTGGATCAAATTGAAGAAAGCCCTATTTAGACAAAGCTAAGTCAGTGGGACTAAAAACTGAGGAAGGACTTTGGTTTTTTTGGTTTTATTTAAAAAACACTATAGTAGGCCAGCTAACTTATTAAAGTAATAAAAATAAATTCTGCATGGCTTTTTGGAAGTATGTTTATGGATATGTCCAAGTACAACAGAGTGTACTTCCAAAAGAAATGACCGGTTAGAGCTGTAACAGCATGGATACCTGCTAATGTCATGTGATACATCATCTCATAGAGATCCTTTACAAAATACTACCCAGTGAGAAATTTTTAACCATCAGTGCCTTAGCATCTGATACTTTTATGCAAATCATAAGTTAAAGGAAGGAAGCATGAGGGTAACACAAAAAGTTTATAACTACCTCTGCTGCTGAAAACTGTCCTTGTGTTTTTAACTAATATGTTCACTGAAGTCCTGGGCAAATGAGCACAATGATTTACCTCATATCACAAATAAAAGTCACAATTAGAAATCCTGGCAGCCACCAGAAAAGAGTCTTGGAAGTTAGGCCTTCCATTGGCAAAGCCTTCATACTGGTCATGTATGATTTGCTCCCAACTGTCAAGAAGAACACCCTTCACTCACACCCCTCAACCTGTGAAGGGACACGATCCACAGCAAAGCTCCAAAACACAACCAAAATATTTCTTACGTGGGAATGCTGAAATACTGTGAAATTAATTCCTTCAGTTTATGCAACTTTCTCAAGTTCACGATGTTTTACTTCCAAGTGAAAGCATTTTCAAGAGTAGGAGCGATGGAATTCAGGGAATTCGGGACTCAGATGAGTGATATCCTTTGAATGAATTACACCTCAATGGCCTGCCTCTGATGTATTTGAACTTGCTGCAGTGGGGACATATGCTGAGAGATCTGTGTGTGGGTAATCTGGTCCTAAACCAGTCAAGGATTAAATCCTAGATGAAGTCTAAGGCAAAACTGCATCAACTTCAATGGGCCCCGAATTTTATATCAGGAGCCCATGAGATGTAAATATCTCAACCATAAAATGCTGTCATGTATTATTTCTTATAAACAGCTCCCTGGCACATCTCATGTCATATTATTTAAATAGAATCTTAAAAACCTTGAAATCATGTCCCTTGCCCATCAATTACTATTACATTTATTATCAGCTACAATGAAGTTACCTCATTATTAGAATTAGATGACTATGAGGAACTTTTGCTCTTGTTCCATTCACCTGGTGGATCTTTTGAATTACATTATCTGAGAAATATCACCTAAGAGATATGGCATACATAGGCTTGAACATTTCTGTTTACAGCATCATTAAAATGTCACTATATTTTTCAAATGCTAGAGAAAGCTCCAGTGGAAGAATACATGCAGAAATCTTTCCATTATGCAACTGCTCTTAAGAGCAAGATTTACTTTAAGATTTAAACTAGCAAGTGACATGAATTGAAAAAAAACTATAATAGCAATTTTTTTACAAAGTAATAGTTGATCATTGTTATATCACACTGTGAATGACTAGAAGCAAATCAGATTTATCTGCTGAATGCACAAAGCAATATGGTTGCTGCAGATGACTCTCATACAGCACCTGCTGCTGTAAAATGTGTATCTGCACTGAGGTCTTTACAGCTAACTAGTGCATGTAAAGAAAAAAATAACTGATTATTTACATGGATGATTATATTCTTCCAACAATTTAAACAGATAAACTATAAATTGCAGAATCATTAAGCAGTAATGCATGATCTGGTTACTGACCTCCTCACACAGTATGATTTGGATGCCTTGTCCTGTTGTTGAAAGCTTCAGTAATATTTGGAGTAAAAATGCTGTGTAAGAGTTAAGTTGTTCTTCCTTTCTCTTTGACTGGCCATATGCCCTTGGCACTGTTGCCAACAAGTATAAAGTATATTCTGGCAGTTTTCTTCTCACAGTTTTTGGTTTTTGAGTACAAAAGTTTAATCATGAGAGATTCTGGTCTAGATTTAACCAAAAACCACAAAAACATCCATTCTTGTGATATTTTGGCTTTAAAAAGGAAATACGAGTTTAGGAAGTTAGTTAGCATAAGCTAAAGTGATCATGTCCAGGAAATCATATTTTGGAAAATGTCCTGTGGCCTAAACTCTGCTGAGATCATTGAAGCTGGGCTGGAAAATGTTTTCTATCCATTTATCTTCTGTACACTATACTGCCCACAAGATGATTTGAGTTTTAGTCATAATACTACAAAGATGCCTGGTTAAAGTAAAATAGTACATTGACTTGAATCCAGTAGTTGGCATGATTTCTCAACCTTCACAGCAGTTTTAATAAAAATATTTGCAATGTCAAAACCTAGGTTCAAAAGATTTTTGCCTCATTGTAGTTTAAATTCAGATTTCCAGGTATGAAATTGCTTTACTATGCAGCACAGAAATGTCCCTTCAGTTACCTTTTTCAGTGACTGACAATGAACAGTACAGAGTGAAAGCTTTCAGCATTAGTTCATTCATTGACTTTAGTTTTGCTTCTTCCTTTCTTTTCCTTGCCAAACCAGCAGATATAAAAGGACAGGCTTGCAGAGTCACACTATCACCATGAAAATATGGTGCCAACAGTTGTGAAGCTGCTCTTCCAGCAAATTCACACCATCCCATATCACTAGTCATTTGAATGCAAGACAGCGACGTTCCCTTTAGGAAATTAAAGACAAATTTGTGAGCAAATAGAAGTAAGAAAGCAGTAACTTAGAGCTTCTACTCCATTAAACTTATGTACCTTACTGCAAAAAGCTTGGTTTTATACCCTCCTACATCAGCTTTTACATACTGTGCCATACATACTGCAACACAGGCACAAGTAAGATGAATTAATGATGGTAGTCACAAAAAGCAATAATAAAGTTATAAGGCAGCAGTGCTAAAAAATGTCCCCTAAGAAAATAACATGATTCTTACCTATTCATTAGCTCTTGAAAAGTTTCATTTGGCAAAGGAAATATAAAGCCATTTATGACTGACTTAAAGTAATCCAAAGACACAAATCCGCTCTGACTGACATCAATTGCTCTGAAGGCTTTTTCAATGTCCTGATAGGCTGAACACAGCTGTAATGAATACAATTTATAGTGTTTTGTTCAGAAAAGTCAAGTTCATGAAGCTTTTAAAACAATAATGCATTTTTTACAAGACCTTTTCAAATGCATTTTTTACAAGACCTTTTCAAATGTTCTTCTCTGTGAACTGATCAAATAGGTTACCCTGGCATGCTCTGACCGTCAGATGTTTAATTAATAAGCTCACTACAAAACAGTATTCCCAATCACACACTCTCAAATGACAAGTCAGACAAGTTTCTCAAATAATAACTCTGCCTCAAAATTCAGCGCTAAAAATACTTGGTGGATCAGCCTGCTTGATAACACCTGTCTTAACGTAACTTTAAAACCATCCACTGCATAACCTAGTATCAGGGTTTCCTTTATTAAAATGGGTCATTAGCACAATAAATACTGGAAGATGTTAGAAGACATGCAATAGTTAACATAGCTGTTGTATAAACACATCACTCATTTCTTTGCTTTATTTTTTTTTAATTCATGGGCTGTTGCAAAGGAGCTATGTGGATGTGTTTTTGCTTATGGGACTTGTAAAATGCCTGAAAGTTGACTTACTGCAGATTTTGATAAGGCTCATGAAACAATAGGAAGACTGGTTTGTTTTTCTGAAATGTTAGCTCACACTGGGTTGTTGAATACTGCCAGCATCCCCGAGGCTTTTCTCCCCCCGCCATTTTTTGACAAGTACCCCATCTGCTTCTAAGCTGATTATTGTTCATTCAAAACTGCCGAAAACACAGTGTAAAGATAATGTATAGAGAGACTTTAGAAAGCCCAAAATAAACATCAAGGACTGGGAAGGATTGTAAGGTGAGATGTACTGTGCTTCCAATCCAGGCCTTGAACTCCATATCAAAGATATACAAGATGAAAAAGGGTCAAGATGTTGAATGTCCCTGTAGCCTTGTTTGTCCCTCCTCCCCTGTCTTTTGAAGGCTGAGAAAGCACAGTTACAGGTCTGTGTAATAGAGTTTGTGGTAGAATATGCATTCTTGGTGCACAATATCAGTTTCTCTTTTCTTAGAGAGTCAGGATTTTCATTACATGAAGGCACAAGAGCGAGTGTTGGAAAATTTTGTTTCTTTTCACCTTCCCATAAAGCAGGTGGAATACAGTTACATTCCACCATCACACTCCCCAGTCCTCTTCAGTTAAGATCACATCTAAGGGCACGAGGAGAGGTCATTTGCCATGTCTATTCCAGCTCCACTCTCTATTCTAAGCTTGCCACCACATATCAAAAAAAATGTGTTTCTGCAGCAGCACCTATCCACTAATAATTTATTTCATGCAGGTCAGAAAATAATTGTCAGACAATGATAACTAGTCATTACTCAGTGTAAGTCATTACTTACTTTGATCTGACAGAGCGATCTAGCAATTCTCATTAGGAAACACCTTAGCCATGAAGCTTCGATGCACTCTCATTTTGGTTTAGCCTAAGGAATTTGTAGTTCTAATACATACATTTTTAAGGCTGTGAATCTAATAAGCAAGACTGGAATACACAAAATAAAACTGAACTGCTGCTTCTGCTATCTGGCTTTAAAAGCAAACAAGAAACCTTGTGCATGGAATTTGTTCATAAAAGAAGTTAGTATAATTAACTGGCCTCAAAGCTTGGCAATTTTCTTTTCTTAAGATGCCTGGCTCAGCTTCTCCACCTGTCAAAGTATTAATGGCACTACCCGTACCTTTTCTCTAAATGCCCTCCTAGTGCTCTCCATGCTGCACTCTGTCATAATGCACCCAGCTGGTGAAGGCTGTAGGAAAAGTTTTGCTGGTGAAGACTGTGGAAGAAGTTTTTTCTGGTTCTGTTCCTTCTATTTTCTGGAAGATTAGTGCTGTTAAGAAAACTGATTTAGCAAAGTCCACAGCTTTGTCAGCTTCAAAGAAATAAAGCCATCAAAAACTCTTAAAGGCTGTTTGGATAAATCTTTATGTACAAAAAGACTAAACCAAACCTAAAATACAAACTCTCTTGTATTTTCCTGTAGTTCAAACTTGATCAGTAGTTTAAAATTATGCTAACTAATCTGTGCATTTGTTGTAGTAGTTTTTCATTTCATATTTCTTTTAAAACATAATTCACACAACTTACAAACTTAACAAGTATCTTTATTACATTTAATATTAGAAGGTACTACTAGAAACCAGTTCCCTCTCTTTGTCAGTATGTTTTCAGAACGATCCACTACCAAAAATATTCTTTCAGGAAATGGAAGACAGTGTCCTTACAGGCCTTTGATAATAAGCATGCCTATTGACCTCAAAAAGGCTCTTCTCTTTTCCATTTCCTTCACATAGCCCTGTCCACTGGCCCATCTTAGCTCCCACAGTCCTTGGAAGAGTTTCCAGTTACTCTAAGTCAAACAGCCCTCCTCAATGATTCCCCATCAAAAAAACCAGACACCAAACCCAAACCAATTCTGTGGCATATTTATTACAGCTGGGCTGAGCAGGTCATTTTGTGATGGCGGTTTGTGGTATATTGCTCTGCTCAATGCGCTGTTGGCATGTACACGCTTTGGGATAATGATTCTGCTATGGATGTGTTATACTTGATTCAGAGCATAGCAGCAACCCCTGTGACAGACAAGACACCGGCATTTTGAGAACCTTATGCACAAAGAGCATGTGCACCAAACTCTTTCAAAAGTTATTCCAGTGGGGCTACATAGGAAACAAAATGCTGCTCCATATGGAAAAGGATGCTCATTTGCTTAGGGCATGCTCTCCCCTGTTCCCTCTGCCTGCTCAGTGGCCTGCTGAACACGGGTTTGCCTTCCTGTTTACATAAAGCTATACTTTTTATTACTTCAACATTTTAAAATTATTTGTGTGAATGCTCAATTCCATTTAGAACTGCCCTATTTCAATTTAGTTATGATTGGCTACTAAAAGTTATTAAACAGATAGCACTCAGTTTTGCACCTCAGAAATGCACCAGAGGTTGCCACTAATTTATCTGGATGATTTTAAAATCTACCAACGTTGATCAGTAATTTTTTTATATCTACTTTACATGGACAAGGCTTCACTTCTCAAAGTGGGTGGGTGAAAGAGGTGGAACTGAGAATCGGAGGGCAGGAGGGGAATGCAAGGCACTGTGAGTACAGCAGGGCTGCAGGAACCACAAGCAAGGTCTCCAGATGACTGAGGCATTCTATGGTAGAATGAGTGGGGAGGTTGTGTCCCAGGCCCCATTAACTAGATGGGTTAATTATGAGGGTTAATCATGCACAATGCTAGGTACAGCATGTACTAGGAAGGAGGAGGAGCCTTAATTCGTAAGATTATTTCTCCACAATTTCAGTACCCCACACAGGAAAAACCCCCTCTATTTTTGGTAGTTATATTTACTTCTAGTAATGGTTTCAAAATAATCTTTCATAGTACTGCACAAACTTACAAACCTCTATATAGACACACCACGGCTGTGTAAAATGGTGAGAAGAAAAGTATTATTAAAATACTAGATGTTCTGACTTCTTGATTTCAAAAGAGTTCAGCTTCTTCTGATCCTGCTAAAGCCAATGTGAACTGTCGGTATTCAGGGCTTTTGAACGTCAGGCCATATATTCAAAATTGGTTCAAAAATAATTCCTACCACCCAAGGGAAGACTTTTTGTCAGGAAGAGGATAATCATAATTCAGGCTTCTGGACTGCTAGCATCTCTTTTCTAGACCAGGATAGATTTTTTTAAATTTTTTTTTTTTTTAAATTCTAGAATTGTCTTCATGAAGTGCTAAATTTTGAGTAGTAGAAATGAAAGAGACAATGTTTGAAGCTAATGCTCTTTAGCTTGCAAAGTATAGGTAAGTCTGTACTGGCTTTCTTCAGAAAAGGTAAGTTTAAATGCTTCTTTTTAAATAAAAATAAATGAAAAAATAATTAGCAGCTAAACTCACTCTCATGAAAACTCCTATTGCCAAAATATCATATGTGTACATATGTGATGGACAAAATACCTTGTTAAATACACTAAATTAAATTTCAAGATATGAAAACAGATTTACATTATTTTGAAGTGTCCTGGAAGGGCCTTTCTCACTATCTTCTTAAACTCATATCTCCATAGATCCTCACGTTCATATTACAGGTAAATCTGGCAGATTTTTGCTGCATAACCTCTCAAGCACAACCCTTTTTATCCACTTACAGGGCTAAATCTCTTCACTGCCTCCATTCATCCAGCAACTGAATTACTAAAACACGCTTTTTCTGTCTTTGAGGAAAACAACCATATCCTGCTCTTATCAATGATTCTTCCTTCCCTAGACAACAAACATAAGCTAATGCCTTCATTTTAAGGGTCTCCACAGCCCCCGTCCTCCATGCAATCACCTTTCAGTCAGGAACGACCCCTTGTGCCGCCTTGGACTGTCTGGTTCTTGCAATTTCAAACAAATACATATTTTTATCTACTCTTATGGTGACCTTTATATTTGAGAGGACCTGCCTATACACATTCACAAACTGACTTAATTACTGACCATCAATCCTTCTTAAGCATCCTTCTTTGAGTTGATGCCTACAAAGACATTCCCAACACTCCAATAAGTTAAGTTGCTGCTATGCTTGAAACTACTCCTGTCAGGCTGACAAGAAATGTCTTATTGTCACCTTGACCTCCCCAAGCTGTCCAAGTTCACCATTTTGTCACTGTCTTATCGTGCAAGTTCTTTGTTACAAAGATTACCTGCAAAATTCAGTATGATTGAATACTGGATGAAAACCGAGGTTCCCAAGTGCTACAAGATTCCAAGCTGTAGTAACAAATTCTTTATCTGGAGTTTATGAGCTTGTAATGGTGATTTTATTTCTTGGCCCATATAATGTCATCCTTTGATTTTAAAGGCAGTTTTCACGCACAGTTGGTAGAATTTCCCAGGCCAAAGGAACCTGGCTTTCTTTTCCTCCCTGTCCTAGTTGTGTCTGTTGAGAATCAGAGGCTACCAATGTCCTACAAAATTTCAAACCAGATCCATCAAGGCCAACAGAAATACTTCTATTGATATAACTGGAAAGAGGAAAAGTACCCAAGTTTCCACTCCTTTTCTGAGCACATACCTGGAACTTCATTTTCTGTGCTTTTTTCTTTAGATGTGTCTGGACTTATGCCAAAATTCTTCAAAAATTCTTTATAATCCATCACATTAGAATCTCTAGCACAGTAACAGTTCCACAGCCTAGAGAAAAAGCCATTTTTCAGAGAACACAGCTATTCTAGATCATACTTGTAGTGAATTGAAGAAATAGGAAATTTATGAAATCTTTAGAAACACAATATGTAAACAATTGTGAAAAACAAATAAGCAGCAAATTACTTTTTTCTACCTTCCCACTACATTTTTCTCCGGTCTCTTTCCTCTACCCAAGATTGTCTATAGTATACGAGTTGTCTGCCTAATATCATTTAAATACTACATACAGTGCCATTTTCTTGGCCATCTACATGAACATGAATTTGAATATATCCGCACAAGGATATTTCTCTTCTAATAATATGTTATGATATTCTTAAACAAATTCCAGTTTAACTTATAAGTCATACCCAAACTCTATAGCAAGTTGTCTGAATTTTATAGCAGGCTGGAAAATTTGCAGCAGCTTTATCTGAATTAAACAGGAACCCCACTTTGCAGTTAGGACTCATTTCCACATGGTATTAACTTCTACAGCTTGGAAATTAATCTTTGATTACAAGCATTTATTTTCTAGATATTTCCCCTGATTGACAGTGAAGTTGTTAATACTGTATACACTTGCCATCCTCAGATTGCATCCAAATGCATGGAAAAAATGAGCATTTTTCACCTTTCAGAACAACAGTTCATTAGAGAATCCAGGACTAGTTTATCACAAGTCACTGTGGGATTTATCTCCAATCCCCTTCAGAAAACAATGCTGTGACTCATGCTCATGTTTTATCTTCCTAATCATGAAACCTAGAAAGATGTAGTTTTTAAAATGAAAATTAAAATTCTGTTGCATAAAGAGGATCCATAAAGTCTAAAGCTAAAATGGTACCATAGAACATCTTGTGTATGCCAGGCAACTAAGTTTCTCTCAACTTCCTTTGCATTTAGCCCCATAATTAGTCTCTAAATACAACAAAACTTGTGCTTGATTAAAGCATGTCTGACAAGAATGCATCTAGTTAGTCCTTATGAATTTGTTCCAAGGACTCAGAAGAATTGACTGCCTTATTTTTTCATTTGAATTTGTCTATCTAGTGAAGCTACTACACCATATAATGTAGTCACCTCTTAAACTCCTTTTTCAAAGGCTAAACAGATTGTCTGCTAACAATAAGCTCTAAAGCATCCACACCATCCCTTGAATCATGATTGTGGCTTTTTTGTTTTTCTTTTTTTCCTATAGTTTTCTAGCATCCTGGGAATGACAGTACCTGATGTGAAGCTGTGTTCTGTTTTTGACTTTGACAATATATGAAAATAAAAGTCCTATTTCTGCTCAGAACTTTTTCCAGACGTGTTTGGAACATTAACCCTGTCAGACAGCCACATAGTAGAAGCCAAGATCTTATGAAAAAAAAGACAAATACCACCCATTTATAACCCACCACTTGCATTAACACGGGGGTGAGAGAGGGGCAAATTCAACTTGCTATTTACGGGACCATGTAGGTGACAAAGAGAAAAGAACCTAGTTAGCCATTTGGCAAATTCCATTTGGAACAAGAATAGAGCTGCACTGTAACATACCCTGTTCTCCTCTCTGTTCTTTGGGTTGTATGGCAAAGTGTGAAGGAGTGATTAACTGCTAAGATCATCGTAATTCCACCACTTTTGTGGTCTAGTGAAAGACAGGAATTCCCGATCGCAATATTAAATTTACTTAATAAACTTAGGAAGCCGTTGGCTTGCCTCTTGCCTTGATTTCCCATTTGTAAAAATTGAATTATAATCCTGCCCAACCCATGGGGCTATCCTGGTTATCACAATAAACCATACACCTGTGGTATATGCATAATTCATGGAGGACTTCACTACTTTACCCCAGCAATTCCCCCACATCCGATTTCCCCTCAAGCCTTCTTTTTGTCTCTTACTAGAGGGTGAGGATTATCTGTGAATTTATTTTCAAGGAAATTTTAAAGGGATTAAGATTATGTTAGCTGTGAGTTGTACATATGGAAATACAGAATGAATATACAGACAGTACTCTGACATATGTGAAGCGCAGTAGAAACATACATAATAAAATGGATAGATTTGGTTCCACTTTGAACAAACTTTTCATGCATACATTAAAAATAAAAGGAATACTTCAAAAACATTTGTGTGATTGGATTATTTGGGGATTGACAGTTCTATTTTACGAAAACGCCGTGAGAAAAATCAGGTTAATAGTAAATCTCAGCACCAGTCATGATACTTTGGCACATTTTCGGAGTGTCTGAAATTCTCCCATGTTTACAGCTCAGTTTTTGAACTATGAAAAAAACCGCAGCCTACAACAAAAACCAGATACATGCACAAATTACCATGGCCTTACTACAGAACAGGAACACTCTTCAGTCATTATCCTACATTAGTGACAGTTTTCAGCAACCCATGGGGTACTCTGTTTTCTGTCACATGAAAACACTTGCATTCCTTCCCCTAGGAACTTTCTACTGTTACTCTTGGGCAATTTCTGCTGTTTTGAACAAAATGGCTTATTATGGATCTGCATATATCAAGGCTGGAAAGTCAATCCCATTTAATAAACAAATAGAAATTCAGAACTAATTACTGGTTCAAAACTGTGCTTCTGCCCGCTGTTCTTTACACTCCAGCTTCTTACGCAGGATCCCCATGAATAGGCAAGGATCACCATCGTACTTTGCACACCATTAACTGCATGCTTACAGAAGGGGCAGGATACAATCTGGATATGTAACGAATGGAGATTGAGTTGGTCTTTGCAGCAGCCATTAAAATGGGCCAGACCCTGTTTTCTTTATTAAAAAAAAAAAAAAAAAAAAAAAATCAACAGGAGACTTGCTATTGCCTTCATCTGGGCATATAAAGAGAACACAAATTACGTAGCATCATTCTTGATTCATCTATGTTAATATGCCTTAAAAAAACAAATTATTGGTCCTAATCATCACAATGATTAGTTTGGTTTCATGAATTTATTGTCCAAGGAATGTATTCCCAAAGACTAGCTTTAAACACTGGCAGCAGTCTCTTCTACCCTTCTTGATGTAGGGAAGGAGGAAAACAAGTACTCCCACAGGGTCATTCAGAAATCCTAAATTATAGTTCTCATCTGCTTGCTCTCTGGATATGCTAATATCTTTTCACTTACTAGAAAGGGCAACAAGCCTCAGGTATTTTAAGTTAGCCTTTGGATTGCCTTGACCTTCCTGTCATTTAATGATTTCCCTATTTATGTCCGTGACTTCCCTATCTATATTCAGATTATAATCTGAAAAAAAAAAAAAAATAAAATTCCAGTATGTGCTTATGTTCTATACCTGCTTAAATTTGATCACTGTTTCCTCTCTATGCCCAGGATGGAAGGACTGGATTAAAACCAGTTGAAAACAATGAAAATATGTTCATTACATTCAAGGGGCTCTGGATCTGATCCTCTCTAAAGCCCTGTTCTTGCAAACACACAGTCTTTCAGAGCACATGGATCCCAACTACATCAACTTTACCACTAGTTTTGGCTCTGATAGGCTGAAGCATCCTGTCTTGTGCAGCCATAATATTCTTGAATCAGTGCCATAAATATAGCTGGACTACCCAGATCCACAATGGAAAAATCTTTGCACAAGTTTTGCTTAAAAGCTAGAAGACTAGCACATATCTTAGTGCCGATAAGACTATTACAGGAACAAGCCTATAAGACCTTACAGATCTTTTAAGAAAGATGGGGACAGACTTTTTAGTAGGGCCTGTAGCAATAGGACAAGGGGTAATGGTTTTAAATTAAAGGAGGGTAGATTCAGACTAGCTATAAGAAAGAAGTTTTTTGTGATGAGGGTGGTGAAACACTGGAGCAGGTTGCCTAGGGAGGCTGTAGATGCCCCATCCCTGGAAACACTCAAGGTCAGGTTGGACGGGGCTCTGAGCAACCTGATCTAGTTGAAGATGTCCCTGATCATTGCAGGGGGGGTTGGACCAGATGACCTTTAAAGATTCCTTCCAACTCAAACCATTCTACGATTCTAAGCACAAGAAAGCTAAGTATTGTTCTAGACATTTTAAAGTCTGGGTTTACTTTTAATTTCAGTATATCTTCCTTAAGCAACACTTCATCCGAAATTATTTTTTAGTTTGTAATTTCCAAAAAACTGAAGCTGACAATGCACATTTAATAAGCATAGAAATGGGTTCTGGTTTCCTAAGTATCAAAATATGCTAATTATAAGTACAACTATTCATTATTTTCCTGCTTTCTATTTTTACACACATACAAATACCTCCTAATTGTTAAAACTGAAAAACAAACAAATGTACCCATTATATTTTTATGAATCCAGCCCACTGTTCAAGGAAAAGAAATCATTCTTTACACAAAGATTTGCTCTGAAATTGCTGCCAAAGAAAATAACCTTGAGTTATTTGCTGCATAACTGCCACATGAGTACATTAAAGGTGCCTAGGGACAGCTTCGTCTTGAGCATGTGACTTTTAAGAAAAAGCTTTTAAGTTCAATATTTAAAAATTGCTGCCATATCCCTTTTCTTTCTCTGATTTTTAAATTAAATCCAGTTATCGCATATAGGAAAAAGTCAGATAGATGGCTTTTGTTTCTATGTTTTCAGTCATTTATCTAACAATGAAGGTTTGTATTGCCTGGCTGCAATGAATTCAGGATGTCATTGGGATGTTAAGGAAATAGGTATATATGTATTTCATGGGTGGTTTTTCCCCACAAAACTGGAGAATGTAGCCCTGGTATGAAATCTAAATAACTTTCCTGACCATTAGGACTAGATGATCAAGACTGCCCAACTGTAAAAACCTAAAAGCTGAAGTCCTGGGATCTGGTCTTAAGGAGAGTTATATTTTTCACATAATCAAGTAAATCTTTAGATGGGAGGTCCATCCAAAAAGGGTTTACTTCTTCCTAGCAGAGACTGGGTTTCAGAACTGTTAGCTTTCTGTGGTTTTTTTTTTTCCGAAAATTTTTAATATCCTTTTGGTGAGGTAATACAATTGCTCTGTCTCTCTGGAGTTGGGCTGGCCTATCTGAAAAAAATGCTATGAGCACAAACAGGGCTCTCTGGCAGAGTTCGTGCATCCAAGATACATCTCTGAAAATGAGTATTTTCCCCTGACTACATAGTAAGTGTCCCCAGCCCAAAAGATCTGTCTGGGCAGTGCCTTATGTCAGGATCTTGACAGAAAAAGCCCTTTTAATAATTACAGGACTGGTCCAAAGTCCATTAAAGTTAATTGAGAGTCTCGACACTGTGTCCCAGAACAACCATAACAGGACTATGGGAAAAAAATATTTGTTAATCATTCCAAGGCAAATATTCAGCAGGCTCTGGCTTGAATCAGAAACAGCTGCAGAGTCCAAAAGCAGAAATCAATTCAGGAGACCACACTGTGAAGAGACAGCAGAAAGAAAAGCGGCAGCAAAACTTGGTCCAAAGAACAATATTGGGTGGTTGGTTGTTTTTCAAGATCAATGCAGAGAGAAGCATTTTAAGTGGATTATATTATATTGTAATTCAAAACTAGAAACCTGAAGGACAGCAGGAGCCCAGGCCCTATCAAATAAGATGCATTTTCTCTAAAAGTCACAGCCACAGGTCCATGCTATGAAAGATATACTGTCCAGAGAAATGTGAAAGATATACTGTCCAGAGAAATGTGAAAGACAGTCATATCAAAGAAACATAGCCTAGCAGCTAAGCATTGAGCACCCAATGCCCTAGAACATCCCTGGACCCACAGCTTTGAAGCAAAGGCTCTTTAGATATGTAGAAATCTCACCAGGAACCTCAAAAAGAGAAGAAAATTTCTTTCTGATGAAACCAACATTTTAGGCTGCTGGGTTTGGAATACAACACTCCAATCTTTTGCCCAAGGAAGGGACCTGAGTGGGAATAAAGGGGGGTAGATATATCTAAACAGTCTAAAAAGACTGTTAGCATTTACTTTGCCTGCTTGCTTATCTGCCCTTGACACGTTAAAAAAATACCTGAGAAGCCCAGGGACTATTGATTTTTGTCAAGGAATTTGATGGATGGTAATTTTGAGAACCTAAACATTCCATGGGAGACCCATTTTAGTTAAATTTTTTGCTGTTCACTTTGTATTTTTCCAGTTTCTCAGCCATTATCACTACCGTCAGCAGTGCAGATTTTTGGAGCAGTCAAGTGACTTGATAAGGTTCCCAACATGCAAAAAAAAAGTATTGTGCTTGCCCAGTTTATCAGGAATTCAGAGGGAAGCATGGACATACTTGAAATAGCAAGGACATATAGACTCAACTCTTGAGTTGCCCATGCCTCCCCAACCACCTACAATATAGACAAAATAAACCCAGTCATTATGACCCAAGTCATTCACATGGACAACATTATTTTAGGGCATGATGACTACAGGATGTATAGCTTTTGTACATTAATATACATGCAGACAGAGGAGCAGAGTATACTCATTTGTTTTATGTTGTCCTTGAGATTTAACTGGATCAGTGCAAAATTACCAGCACAGAAGTGAATTTGGCCCATGATTTTAACCACACTTTCAAAAGAAAAACATTTGGTTCCTTTGACTAGGGCATTAATATCCCTCCTTAAATGTATTATTAACATTAATTATCTTGCAACTTGTGCTTTGAGAAGAGAGTACACTTTCAGTTGCTTTAAGGTTCATCCATAATAAGAAAGTCAGGTATAATTTGGGTACATTTAAACATTCTTAAATTTAATAGGCTTCTTCAAAAGTCATTTGTGTGATATTCCATCAGTAAGAAAATAAAATAAATGTTACATTTAATCTCTGTATTATTTCTGATATTCTGTTGTTTCATACAGAGGTGACTTGTAACCCTTACTTTTATTTGTTAAGCTTCAGAAGCTTTTCTGATAAAATCTCATCATTTTAGAGCTTTAAACCCCCCAAACAAAAATTTGTGTTCTTTTTTATTATTCAGCACTTACGAGATGTAGTAACATTTTTATAGATTTATTACCTTTCAGATTGCAATGCCAAACACAAGGTTTATTGTCAAATAAAGTATCATTTTGTTTTTTTGATTGCCTGCTTTAGAAGAGTATTGCTTCTGTTCTATAATTGCCTGTACCAAATTATTTAATTGGGTTTGTTGATATCTAATTCTGGAAAGTATCCCAACCAGAAAAAAAAAATACACAAAATGAAATAGCGTAGCCAGGCAATATGAACTGACAAAAATTATTTTGAAAGATGTTCACAATGAAAAAAAAATCCAAATAAAAAATCCAAACAAAAATCCTCAAGCTATAAAGTACCATCCTAATTTGCTTCATTTTCTTTTAAGTCCCCGTCCAGCAAAGAATATCTCCAGTGGTATTTCCTGATGGACTTCATAGACTCCAAAATCCACAGAAAGTCATTCAAAATCATAAGACACTAAGCATTCTTTGGAAACAGAGCATGTAACATCAGATTCATGTTGGTTTAAGGCAGTTTGTACCTGATCTCCCTGCATGTCATTGGCATCAATTCACAGGCATTGTCATCACTTGATCTCTTTCAATATTTCCATCGCGGTGCCTTATAAGCACAATTTCACAGCAGCTTGTTGGCAAGGATACTAAGCAAGTATTCCACGTGCTCTTTGGGAATGCACTCTCTTACCCCATCATGCTTGGGCCATCCTTCTTCCTTGCTGGTCCTGCTGCCATCAAAGCTCCGGCTCCTTCCCATCCCCACGTCCCTGCTCTGAGAGCGCTGGCTCTGCTACAGCTTCTGTCAGGACAAACTAGTAGGGGCACTGGATCCATCATATCTGAAGCACATACAGACTCCCAATATTAATACTTAGCCATTGCTCTGCCATTGACGAATGGAGCAATTTAGTTTCCAAACACTACACAAATATTAATCAAGGCTCACATCATACCTCTGAGGTAAATAAGTGGTTTTCCCTCACGTAGCTGTGCAAACCACAGCCCTAAAAGGGTGTTTCTTCTGAGGCTGCTGGTGAACCAACTGCCCAGCCTAGATGAGATGACTGGGTCACTGAATCAAGCTGCTCCTTGCTTTCTGGCTTCACCTTACCTGGGGGCAGCCTCTGAGTTTCCATTCCACCATATCACTTCACGTGAAAAGCATGCTAAGGGGAGAGGAAGCAGACCATAGTACCCGTGATACAACATTTCCCTGCTCCCTGCCTCAAGCCACACAGGATGTGCAGATGTGCCACGGTACCATTTTATTTCAAACAGCAGCGTTCTTCTGCCCCGTGGTCAAAAAACCAGTCACATTCAAACTACCTGCAGGAATTCAGCAGAAGCACAAAACAGCTGATCGGAGCTTTTGTCTTTCTCAAAGGCAAGCTTCCACTAGTCATCTGGCTATCAGGATCTTTTTTCCAGTGAGAGACAACGGCTCTTGGCTTTCTCCACTCACTGGTCTCAGCAGGAGTGGGAAGACACCTTCTCATTCAGAAGCCAACAATTTCAATTCAGCTGTGAAAGGGAGGGGTTCCTGCCTCCTGTAGATAAGTCCTGCACACACACATTGTCCTCTTGATACATTGGTTCTGGGGAATAATATTTCAAAAATGTCTTACGTATACCCTATGTCAGCCAAAGGAACTGAAGGGGACAAGCAAAAGGCTGTCCTAATACCTCTTATAAGCAGGGTAAGGAAATCCTTTCCTCTCTGCACTACTTTTTCCTCTGGAAAAGCCTCTGGGGTTCTCAGTATCTCTTCTATTCAGCTTTCAGAGTGGAGCAGGCACCAGCATCTCCATTCAGATTCCTCAACCCTGTCCTGGTCTGAGACCAAGAACATCCACCCCCAATGTCACTCTGTGAGACTGCAGGCAAGAGCAGTCCCACATTGTCCCTCTAGTATCTTAACCCCCCCATCCTGAAAATCAAGCTGATTGGGATGAATTCTGATGCAGGATTCATCCCTTTGGAATGAATTACCAACATATTTATCCTTGCCTACTATTGCACGCATTTAGTCAGAGAAAGGCTGAAGGCTGCAACTTGCATACAGAAGATAAAGTGGCAAATTAGCCTGCTGCAAGCAGCCCCCAGCCACTGTCATTCAGAACATCATATTATTAGTCTCACAGAAAAATCACAGCTGTTTCTTTACTTACTTTTCAAATTCTGAGTCCTTCATCCTAAAACAGGCAATCTCAAGAACTTGCCTTAATGTGTGCCTCTGTGTCCACCCTGCACAGCTGTAGTTAAAAAGTCTGCAGCACCTGATAATGTTTTTCACATTCTTTGCAATCTACAAATTACAGGTGATTTCAGTGAACAAGAAACCAATACTGACACAACTGACACAAATGCAAGCACTGGAAAGCTTTGCTAAGGTATAATACAAAATGCCATTTTATACCTATTTTGATAATACAGGACAACCTTCCCTAGCACAGTAGAAAATTTTACGATAACGCTCCATGAGAAATGAATATTTTGCATTTACTCGAGTCTAAGGCAATTTCCTCTTCAAATGGCACTAGTAAACTTCAAAACTCTTTTAGGCAAAGCAATGAATTTCAGATATGATTCATATATTTTAAACAGTAGGCAGAGGATGATCTTCCTTCAATGACTGAAACCCAGAGATTTGCTGGAAACCAAATATCAAAGATCAAGGCAGGTATACATTTCGTAAGTATCAGTGAACTCCAGAATATCAGTGAATTATTTGTTCTACATATACCAAAGCATTCTTTTTTTTTTCCCTTCACTTCAAAAATTACCAAAATCAAGAAGATTTAAGGGTTGAAAGAAAATGTATACATGGGACAAACTGACAGATATATTAACATTCTAGCAATTGCAACTGTCTTCTCCAAGTCTGTTAAAAGTCTCAGCAACCTGGAACTTAAAGTAAGCTTACAAACTGAAAACTGACAATAAAAGTAGTATTGACAGCTTCCCTGCTTACTCTGTTCTGTGTTGAATTGTTCAGCTTACAAGAATAAAGCTTTGTTTAAAAATATCACTCTTTTTAACTGCTATTTCTGAAAATGCAACTGGGGAGCTGAGTCAGGCTGTGTTCTTTCTGGCTCACATAATAGCAGCAATAATAAAGATTCTGCCACTGCTCCTTACTCACTCATTCAAATGCAGCTGCCTGAGACAGAATTAAGTCCAGCTCAGTTGCATATGCTCTGTAGCGGTACCAGGAGTAAGAAGGAGAAAAGTCCTTGGAGGGAATCCTGATGATAGCGAAGTCAGTACTTCAGTGGAACCAAGATTTCATATCTTGTTTGTTTTCACCAAAAGAGTTAAGATTCCAAGTCCAGTACTCCCACTGCAGAGCATTTATGCAGAATGAATAGGCCTATTTGTGACTACAACCATCCACTGATGTAAGCAAAGGTTGCCCAAAGTAAGTAGCTCTGAATCAGGCAGATTTGACTACTCCTTGGCAACTCTGCCTGGCAAAAAAGGGTGGAAGAGGATAAAGCTTTTTATCTGGCTAAAGACATGAAGAAGGAAAACCAGTTTTTATTCACTAAAAAAAAGTGTTTTCCTATGGTGATAGATATATAAAACAACAAAGGAAATTCAAATTCAAAGAAAGGATTAGACTTCACCAGAGCAGGCTAGGATTTCTCTTCCTTGCAATGATCAGCAAAACATTTCCATCACAACTCCAAGCTTTTCATGGAGAAAGAAAGGCAGCAATCTTGATTCATTTCTGCCTGTAATCAGATTGAACTGAGAAGTATTATTTAATGAGTGAAGCACAGGTTTGGATACTGTGGTGCCTGGCACTGGTGGTACATTTTTCTGCCAGCTTGATATGACCATTTGTCCGTACAGGTTAGATAAGCTACGTACCAACCAGTTTATGCTACCAGAATCTTTCAGCAAAGACACCAGAAGCAATGTTCCTGTTTGTTCCCTGGAGTATTAGTGCTATCACAGCACTTTTAGCAACCACAGGACCTTGCCATAGTGTCTTTGGCATAACGCGCTCTGTTGTCACTGACACATGCCAGCTGGCTGCTGCTACCCACCCCAGCAGTGACCGCGTTTCAGCAGCATTTATGCATGTAAAGCACTTGGGGATCCCTTGGGAAGAAGGAAGACAATGACTATTTTAAATATTTTCTTATACTTCAGAAGCACAAAGGATATCCATTGAAAACACATCCTCTACAGGCATCGCAACAGGAGGAACTTCCAGACCCTCCCTTACACAGACTGTAGCTTAGTGTGAGACAATTTCATGCCACAAATCACTGAAGTTCATTTTGCTACCCACCCAAGTATTGTCAATCACTGTTTATCGAGGCATTTTTCTCAGCGATTGTGTGTCCCATGGATCTGGGCTTGCAAGGTGCCACCTGCGTCACGCGTTGCTTCCCTCTCCCAGCCTTTATGGAACTTGCTTGGTGGCTCAGGGTATTTGGCAAGGGTGGGAAGGAGATCTGGAAAGGGGCTTTCATGCGTTCCCATTACCCCAAACTCCTGAATTCTGCCTACAATAACATGT
This sequence comes from Buteo buteo, assembly GCF_964188355.1. NCBI lineage: Eukaryota > Metazoa > Chordata > Aves > Accipitriformes > Accipitridae > Buteo > Buteo buteo. The sequence goes on along the minus strand of NC_134189.1, from coordinate 28,508,608 downwards.
ACCTTCTTTCTGATGTTGAATGAGTCTGAAAGAGGTTTTAGGGAATCCCTGAGACAAGCAGGCCCCTAGCATTATAGTTAGAAGAATTGTGCTTTGCGGAGGGGGCAGCTGGCTGAATGGGGAGGAGAAGTTCTGCACAGATGCACTACGATGACTAGCCTACCTAGGGGGATATGCATGGAGGAGACTGGGACAGACTCAGTGTTTCTTCTGCAGGAACAAAAGCTGCTTGCCCTTGACATGAGTATCAGAAGAAATATCTGTGTTCAAACTTGTGGTTGCTGCCCCTCATTAAAGCCGTACAGTCACCCTAATAAACAACATATGGGAAATCTGGGGTTATTATTTGCCAAGAAAGCAAAAATAGCAAAATTTTAATGGCAGCATTAAGAAATATGCTGCAAGGAACAAGTTGGGGACAGAGTGGTAAAACATGCTGCCTTCTTCCATTTTTGTGAAAATGTGTCAAAAATGCATAAATTAGTAAAGAAAAACCCGTACTATAACACCTGGCACTCTCTCTCGCAAAAGGACTAGAGCTCAGATATGCTTTCAAGGCAAACCCTGCAACACAGGACAGCTTGGAAGCTTACCACCCCTCTAACCGTCCCTGAAGGGACTGTGCATCAGATCCACGGTCTCCAAAACACCCTTCTCAAGAGTGGAGGAGGTGCACGTGAGGCAAGGACTCCAGGGCAGGAAAAGGAAAACCCTCAGTCCCTTTGCTTCCAGTCTGTCTCAGGACAGCCTGACAGCAGGCTGTAGCAGTCTCTCTGCCTGACTGTCCTCTTCCCTTCGGCCAGCGCACCCACGCAGAGATGTACACTTCCATGTCCTGCCGTTCATGGCACCCTCCTGTGCAGGTACCGGGGGAACGAGGGGGATAATGGGGAAGCTATTAGAGGTACAGTTATATACCTTATCGGCAAATGGAATATTTCAATCTGCAAAGATCTACCAATCTAGCATATTACACACAGAGAGATACACGCATCAGATTTTGTTTGTTTTGTTAAAAAAGAAAGAAAGAAAATAAATGCCTGAAAAATTTTCTTCTCTTGCTATGAACACATCAGTGCTCATTTTCCCTATATTCTACTTTGGGCCATTTTGTGTAAAATCTTTAATTAAAGTTTTTCTTTGAAATTGTCATCATCAAACCAGAAGAAAGAAAGTAAAAAACGGAAGGACACAGCTGTGCATATATGAAGTGCTATTCAGTACCAAATGAATTGGAACAAAATAAGTATCGTGACTGTTATGCTCTTAGTTTTGGCTCTGTATTCTCAGTAGCACAGTCTAACTTGTCACTTTATATTGATTCCATCTGTTTACACTCTGCAGAGTATTGGCTTCCTACAGTGAACATTTCCTATTTACCAGCTGGTAAAGATAGGCCCAAACCAGATAGAAAAGAATTAGACTATTTTCAGATCCTCATAAACATAAAATCAAAAATTAATGGGGGAGGGGACATAAGAGTAGGAGGAGTGAGGAAAATATATGGGCCTGATGCTTGTTCAAATTGATAGCCCTTTACAACCCATTAGCAATTTTTAGAGTCCTTGAATTTTGTGCAATGCGTACACAAAGTAAATCAATTTTCAGTTCTCTTTACATTCTGCTTTACATGAACAGGCTTGTTGTAAATGCAAATCAAACCCAGTACTTCAGTAATCTTTAAAGAGAAACAGTTGGGGCCTGAACTTAGCTAATATAATATTCCCACTCCCACCATCCAGCTATGAGTAAAAGACCTCCACATAAAATGGATGTGTACATGGAGTACAGAGCCATCTTTGCACTCCAGCAAACTGAGTGTTAGTTATTTCTTTTTCATACTTGCTGGATTCCTTTCTTAAGGAGACTATTATTTGGAGGGGCTGACTCACTTCAGTAGAGTCCTTTCACTGCCATTAAAAAAACTGTTTCAGGTTGCAAGCTCTTCTTGAACAAAGTTTTATTTTTTTAACATTTAGGAACACTGCATCATTGAAGCTGAGGCTCCTTTGTGTGGTGCCATGTCCTTTTGCAAGTATCACTGGGGAACAAATCCTCTCCCTATTTTTGGAGTCCTAGCAGCCAAGTCAGTGAAATTGCACTCTATAAAGAAAAAGAAGACAGATTTGGATGCTTAGAAGACAAGTTGCCCTTTATTGAAGAGGTCTCTACTGAGCCAGGACAGCAGCATACAGCCAGGGCATCAGCTGGCCAGGAGCATGGAAAAGAAGAGTCTGGGCTTCTGGTATGCTGTGAAAGTTCTGGTTCTTGTTACAGCACATAAAGAAGTGCATAAGTATCCCAACTACACTGCTGCCTTACTACCTGGAACACTCACTGAGTCAGTAGAAAAAGAATTCTTTCACGCACCACCATTTACATTCCCAGGCACGCATCTGTTCAGCGTTTGGCCCTCCTTCTGAGGCTGTTCTTTTCTTAGGAGGCAGCACTGTGGATCCTACACATTGTGGCCATTTTCCTACAATTTGCTATTACTTTTCTTTCTTGATCAGTTGTTTGTTTGGGGTTTTTTGGTTGGTTGGTTGGTTGGTTTTTCTTTAAACCTGCTTTTCCCCAGACAGTGACCTTCAGGAGTAATATTTTACTACATTTGACTAGAAATGATAGAAGGACTCCTAAAGTCAAAACTAAATGTAGAGATTTGCCCTGGCATTTGAAATACTTGGAATCTTTTCCTAGCTTATCTATGCTTTACTGAGCAAGTAAGAATGACTACAAAGGCACTAAGGCTCACTTCCAACAAATACAATAACTTTGGTGTCATAAAACCAGGCAAGGCCAGCCCTGGATCATTTGATTAAGTGAACTGTCAGCATAGCTAGAGTTTCTAAGTGCACACCAGTGATGAGAAATCCAAGGCCACCTGTCAGGTCTTGGTTCTCCCCTATGTTTTTTCACTGACTAGAAGATGCTCTGAACCACCTGCTGATTTTCTTGATGTCGTGGTTTAACCCCAGCCGGCAACTAAGTACCACACAGCCAGTCACTTACCTCCCTCACAGTGGGATGGGGGAGAGAATCAGAAGGATAAAAGTGAGAAAACTTGTGGGCTGAGATAAAGGCAGTTTAATAAGTAAAGCAAAAGCTGCACACGCAAGCAAAGCAAAACAAGGAATTCATTCCCCACTTCCCATGGGCAGGCAGGTGTTCAGCCATCTCCAGGAAAGCAGGGCTCCATCCTGTGTGATGGTGACTTGAGCAGACAAACACCATCACTCCAAACGTCCCCCTTTCCTCCTCCTTCCCCCAGCTTTATACACTGAGCGTAATGTCCTATGGGCTGGAATATCCCTTTGGTCAGTGGGGGTCAGCTGTCCCGGCTGTGTCCCCTCCCAACTTCTTGTGTCCCCCCAGCCTCCTCGCTGGTAGGGCGGTGAGAGAAGCAAAAAAAGCCTTGACTCTGTGTAAGCACTGCTCAGCAGTAACAAAAACATCTCTGTATTATCAACACTGTTTTCAGCACAAATCCAAGACATAGCCTCATACTAACTACTGTGAAGAAAATTAACTCTATGCCAGCCAAAACCAGCACACTTGATCTTGGCCATTATGCTAGTTATGATGTCTAAATAAAGGTACATGTGGTAGGTGGTCCAAATACAGCTTTCTGCCTATACAAGGAGAAAATTACTATTCTGTATTTTACTGAGGACATTAAGAACTTTTTCTTTTTTTTTTAACATGCACATACATATTCAAAACCCAATTGGATTTACAAATATAAGTGTATCCTTGACTGATTATGTGCATCCAAACAGGAGCAGAATAAGGTTCAGCTTGGGAATAACCACTGTGATAAATTACAGATAAATACTTAAAAGAGTATATGAACTCTTAAGTGTATCTGAATAATTATCTGTGTACATCATGCATTTATATATCTTGCAGTACTTCTTTAACTGAATTGTTCCTGGGATATCTATAAGGCAGTAACCTTGCCTTAAGTTAACGATGTTTTCTGTTAATGTACTAAAATATACATAACAGCTCTATTTCACAATGCTGTTAAAAAAAAAAACAACACATAGAACCTTGTAAATTAAATTTACCTCTAATCAGGACTTTGGAGCATATTTTCAATTCATAAATTCTGTAATAAGAATATATTTCAGCAGTTTCTTTTGTGATAGGAAACGCTTAACATGAAAACGTAAACGTTACTCTTCAGTTAGCCGCATATAGCCAAATGAATAAAAGCTATGACATTAATAACAACTATACCAAGTTATGATTGATAGGCTTTTCCACAGCGAGAAAAGATTGTCTTGGATACAATCTGTCCTAACAGCCTTGCGATATGTTAATATTTTATTCAGACTAGAGTGAGGATATATTCAGATGTCCTACTCAGTGGAAGGGAAGCAAATGGGTTGCAAATACTACTGCAGCCCTGAGGTGCAATAACAGCTGTGAAATCAGAAAGATTTTATTTCTCCCTCCCAAATTACAGGCCAAGCCCATGCCAAGCACAGCAGGAGGCTGGATTTTCCTTGGAATTTACATCAGGTTATGTTTAATGTATTTCTTCTATGAACAGTCTTAGGGTAGAGCCAACAGACTGTCACACAGTGCTCTAGAAGGCATGGAATACTCTTCTGTGTCCTTGTAAATAATAACTATTATTAGGCATGATATGTGACATTAGGTTAACTTGCAAATGCCCAAATATAATAAAATACTATGATGTAGATAAACAGATTTTCATGGCTCAGTTTGTGCAAAAATAAAATAATAAAAATCTAGCTTTCCCATAGTCACACCACCACTTTCTCCTCGATTTAAAAAAGTGGGTTTGTGCAATTCAAATTTGTGTTGAGATTTAAGCAGACTGAGCTCTCAGGTGGCCGGATACTTCTAAGCAAAAAGAGTACAAAATGCATAAAATACCGTTCTTCTGATGTGACAAAATGTTTTACATCAGTCTTGCAAAGGGCTAAACAATTACAGAAATTGTACTGCCATGGAGAATCTAGTTTCTTAAATAAGTCAAGCATTGTTACTAAAGCCACAAGCATCTAGTAACTAAGAAATAAAATCACAGTGGGACTATGCCAGTCCTACACCAGAGATTTGTTGCAAGACTGCTTGAAAGAGAAGAGTGCTTAGGTTTTTGATGCTAAAAAGGGACTCACAGTGTGGATCAGAGAGGCTTTTAAAATACTACTTAGTACTTCAGCATAATCAAAACCCGCAAAACAACAAAAAACCCTACAAAGAAGCATACAAGCATGACCACGTCCTCATGATACAACAGGGCAACATCCTTTTAAACACATTACTAAATTGATATTGGTACATCAAGAGCAACATCTACTTATCTGAAATGAATTACTACCCCAGCATGTGGTTTCTGTTATTACTGTGGTCAGCATACTTTCTCCTTGAGCAGGGATTCCAGCTGACTTAATGTTATTGTTTGGTGACTGTGCCTGTTCAACCTGAAAATAAATATAATAAAAAAGATTAGATGAACATAAAACACAAGTGCATCAATGAACATAAACCACAAGTGCATCACAGTACCATTGAAGACCGACCACTGTAGGGACATCAATGGGAGAGTTTTATTTTAGCATGTGAACAACTATAAAAGCAAGAAAGTGGCTTGATGCTGCCTTCGTTGTGGCTGTTCTTCACAGCTCTGCACTGGTCTTGGAGAAAATCACCACAAATCTGCATCCCTGAGCAGAACGGAGATGAGGCAGCTGCTCCTCTACCACAAGCGTGATGACTGTTAGTGTAAAATATATTTTCTTGAAGGATTTTTTTTAGGCTGCCGTAAGGGACACAAAGGCTTATTAGGAGCTTGATCTGGCCCCTGGGATTACAGGGTACTGGGGAGTCCCAAGGTCAAGAAAGTTAGAGTGCCAGTTCTCCCCTCTCCTCTGCTCCCGTCAAGTGTTCTTCGGAGAACAAGCAGCGTGTCTCCTCCTCCCCTTCTCCCCCAGCACAAATCTGAGATCCACTTCTCACCAGTAACTTTTAAAATGCTTTTAAAAATTAAAAATACATAGCCTTGTTTTTGCTTTTGTTTCCTCATCCTATTGACTTGCACCAAGCACCAGAGCGGGTCATTTTCAGAGTCAACTACCAGCCAAGTTTACTTTTGCTGGTGGGTTCTGCAGGTGCCAAATTCCACTCTCCGCAGCTCCTTCTCTGGTTTCAGCCTTAACTTACCGCTCCTGGAAAGCCCTTTTCTATTCATATCTGTATTTGCGGGATGAAGTCCGAGAAGCCACGCTCTGCCATCGTTTCAGCCTGCCCATGCAGCAGAATGGCTGGAGTTCTCGATGGAGAGGAGAAGCGGCTCCGAGCAGAACTCCAGGCGAAGAGCCCCGGTGCTGCCCTCCCGTGGGCAAACCACGGGCGTCCGTGCCCGGGGGCTCTCGCAAACCCACACCGGGGCCGGTCCCGCACACCTCGGAGGGGTTCCCCAGCAAACTCGCCGGCCAGAAGACAAGAGCGTCTGAGCCTGATCCTTACTTTCCGCATTTTGGGAGTTTAAAAGGAAATCAAGAGTCATGTCTTGTATATTCTCCTCGAACAGAGGAAGAAAATCCAACCCCAAGCATACAAAAAGCTTTACCGTTTTATTATATTGCATGTAATAAAGAAAAGATTAACCTTTTATTCCAGGAAAGATCCCTCATTTGTTATTTAATTAGTTTTCACTAATTAATTAGAATTTTTTAAGCTCCCCTGTCTCTCTGGGAGAAAGTGGCTTAGGTCCCTCCTTTTTTCTTCTTTTCTTTTGCTGCTCCTCTTCTTCCTCCTGCTTCCTTTCAAAGTCCTAATCCCATTTTTGTATCCTCAGTATTACACTCCCTCATTCTCTCTTTGTCTGAGAGTTTTCTTAGCTTTGCACTTGCTGGGAACAAAGCCGGACTGGAATTTACAGAATATTTTTTGAGGTAACTCTTTATTGAAGGCTAGATCATACAAACCCGCAGGGCAAACTGAAGGAAAAGGAATTTCCCTGCAGATCCCCTTGCAGAATTTCACCCTTTATGTTCTACTGGGGGCGGGGGGGAGGGGTGTGGTGTGAAAAATATTTAGTACTCACTAAGAAAGCTACCGCAAGAGTACAGATTTGGGTTTGGGGTTGGTTTGTTTGTTTGTTTGTTATTATTATTTTTTTACATCGAGTACGGCTCTACTTTCCATTTACTTCATTGACAGTAAGAATCCAAACTTAACCCCAGTTCACACACAGCTGGTGTCTTCTTAACTTTATTATTGAAAAATTACTTGCACTGGAAATGAAGATGAATGTGAGTTATTTACTCCTAAAGGACTGAATCCTGAAACACTATAACTTTCTCATTATTGGGTCCCTTGCCTTAGCTTCTATGTTTCACTTAAAGACGTGTCAAGCTGAGTGGCATGCTTTCAAATCACTATTAAACTGAATCAGTTATAATTTCTTTCATACACAACAACTTTCATTGTTAATTTAGAGAACGGACTGATTAGTCTTAAAGGTTCATGTTTTCCCAGTAGCAGATCAGTGGCTTGGCAGACCATTCCCTTCCCTTTGGCAATCAGGTAACATTCCTATGGCAACTACGCCAATTACCCATACAGAAAAAGTGATTTTAGAAAAAAGTGTATCATATCTCTATGTCACTAGAAGCTCACATTAGCAGCTAGATTCCTCCTTGAGAGCTAGACAACTCACGCGTGATTTAGAAGCAATTTGCCTGCATAATATGGAACACTTACCGTTTGAGCATGCTGGTACTCCTGGCAGTTTTAGTGAACTTTGACAGGAAGTCGAGATATGGCACAGTAACTTTGCCAATATTTGGGGTCTGTATTCCAATATACATGGATAAGTCCTACAGTGATATTAGATTAAATACTTCATTTGCGTTACTCATTCTTTTCTTAAACAGCAAAAATAAACTTATCTTATAATTTTGGTTTTGTTTTGTGTATTATGGATTATTACTTCTCAGCAACTTGTCAAGAATTAAGCAGAGCATTAATTTAATATCTGGTAATTCCCTCCCAAACAAGTTACAACCTACAAGTCTTTCCATCACGTAAGATAAAGATTTCTCAACTCTCTAGCTCCGTGATATTTCACATGTATATATGAAAGTATATCCATTCTCATCAGCGTCACTGATGCATCCTTCTCTTGTTCCAAAAGACTATTTAATGCGTTGTGCTGGTTTTGGCTAGGATAGAGTTAATTTTCTTCATAGTAGCTAGTATGGGGCTATGTTTTGGATTTGTGCTGAAAACAGTGTTGGTAATATGGAGATGTTTTCCTTATTGCTGAGCAGTGCTTACACAGAGCCAAGGCCTTTTCTGCTTCAGGTGTATATGTGTACCCCTAAAGACAATGTAGTATTAGCAAAGAATTTAACATCAATCTTGGCTGAAATAGGCCTAACCCATTACAGGCTGATTAGTTTAAAATGCAAATGTAATAGATCAGATCATTCAAATTAACAAATAAACAAGAGTCAAGTACATTAGAAAGAAAAATATATATATATAAAAATTAGTCACCTACACTTTCAGGACAGAAATTTAAGTGTACAGTAATGCTGGTGCAGATTGGCATCAGAATCTTCCCTTATTTTTGATAAGTGTCAGTCATGATAGCATATAAACACCCAATGTTCCTTCAAGTCCAATCTGACGATGGTTTATAAGGTAGCAAATACCAAAAGTGAGCTGAGAAACTCCTCATGCAGACAAAAAACAGCTGGTCTCTGACTCAAAGTTCACAACCTAATCTATGCATATTCATAACACTGCATGTATATGAATTTAAGCTGTGAGATTATTTTTTTTAAATCAAAAAATCTGCTAGTAAATTACAACTCTTTCAAATAGTGAGACACACTACACAGACAAAATCCTCATATAAACATACCAATTGTCAAATTTACCTCACATTGCTTTTGCAAGTTTTCTATGGCTTTCACTTGAACAAAAGGTTTTGACCATGTCTAGCATCTTTTTTGATAATACTGGTCTGGAACCTGCTCCCATTGAAATTTTGCTCTAGATGTAAACAGGAACAGCCTCTAAATGATTATAAACAGCAATGACGTAGCATACCTCTGCCAGCACAGTATCAAATTCGGCTTCTGTTAGATGGAAGAGAAAGGTTTCAATCACTCTCCTGAATTCACCCTTTGTGACTGTCAGAGTCTGACCAACATCAAGCATCTGAAATGCTTTTATCAGTTCATCTTCTTTTTCAGCTGTCATTTGAAGTAAGATCTGCCCGACGTCCCGGGAGAATAACGTGGGATCTGGGATGGAGCTCACAGGCGTAACTGTAAAATATATCAGGCAGTCACCAGATACCCCTAAGTCTGGCATAATCACATATTTTTCTGAGAATTCAATACAAATCAGTTCATTCCTAGAAATATTAAGTAAATTGGTTATTGTTTGCCTACCGATTTGAAAGCAATAAATAACCAAACACAACTGTAAGTATTTAAATAAAAGATTCTGGGGTTGCTCTTTCTGCTACTACAGCCAAAACAGTAAGTTGGAATATACACTGAAGTTTTAAAAGTTAAAAACCAATAAAGTTACAGTGCATAGATGTGTTCCATGATGGCAGCCCTCCCACTTCAAACTACAGAGAGGATCTCTCCACCCTGTAAAATTTAGAGACTTTATTCAGTTACTGAGCTTTGGGTAGAGATATCATGTAGTAGTGGGGTCAACATTCATTGTCTGTATATGGAGTCTATGGCTGGTAAGTACTGTAGCACATGCCAGCCCCTTTCCCATGAAAAACACAGCCAGCAATGGAGAGTGGAAGTACCTGATAGTGCAATATAGTGTACAGGGATGCCTTATATTACTTAAGACACCTCTGGCTCTCATTAGACTTGAATAAGAACTAAACAAGGACCAAAAGATTTGCCCTGATGTTTCTTTTGGATTCCTAATGAGCCAAATCCAGCCACAGCCATGAGCATTTAATTACCTTCTACTTGAATCAAAGAAGGTTTTGTACACAAATCTAAACACTGAAGCTAGTTCATAGGCATTTATGGTTTTTCCAAACGTTAATCTAGGATCTGCTCTTAAACAAAATGTAACTGCCTTCAGAAGAAGCTTTGTTTCCAGAAAGCAAGATGGCAAAATACAGCTTTTTGTTATTTACAGCTTTGCTGCAGTTTTACGAGAGCCAAATTTTTTCTTATGCTCATCCCTTCCTTACAATGAAAGTATACAATCATGGACACCTTGCACATTTCATTTCAACTTCAAGCTGTTCTAACAAAAGAAAGCATTCAAATTCACAGCTGGATACAGCTTCAGTGAAATCAATAGAGCTGTCACAGCTTACTCCTACAATGAATCTGACCCTCAATCTAAAACTACATGGCAAGGAGAGGAGGAAAAGTGACACGAACTGTGATGGAGGAAGCCTCACATGATAATAATTAAAAAATACTTGCAAGAGGAATGTCCACATTGGGATTAACAGCAAATTCATACTTGATTGGAACAAACTATAAATCTTACTCCTCCAGAAAATGAGCTTTCTGTGGTAAGGGTATAGTCATTTCAAATGAGTTCCCAAAGGACAAGATGTATATCAAATCTGGTAATGTGTTATAATTGGAAACAGTGATCTTGTAGTGACTTCAGAACAGAAGTGAGACAGTGGTCCAAAGAAGGCACCTCTCTCGAGTTCCAGAGGACTTCAGAGAAGGGAATAAAATAGAGACCCTGTTTCCTGGCTCCCTCTTCCACCCTCTCTCCATCAATAGAACTAGATTGATTTTGCTCCTGTCCACAGGATCCAGCAAACATGGTGTATCTGTAACAGACAACTTCTCTCAAAGTAGTGAGGGAAATGTGCCCCAAACCCCAAGTAGCGTAAGGGCTCCCTGGCCACTGCAACTTGCTACACTGAAAGGCACCACTGAACCCCAAGCAAACAACAGGACAGAAAGGACTGAGAGGATGATGCCACCTGCAAGTTACACAGTCCTTGTCCTCTGAGCAATAGGAGGATTTTGATTTAAAGTCCCAAGGCTGTGAACGCTTAGACTTCGGTACATATCTGCAGCCAATTTAATTGAGCTCCACCTGCTGCCACACAATGATGCTCTGTTTTGTGTAGAATGAGGTCCTGGGGTAAATGTGATGCCCTGAGAGGAGAAGTGCAAGGCACTGAGGTCTTCTGCAGTTGTCACTCTGGCCATGGTCTCCCCTGGGTTTAAAACAGGATTATGTTTTAAACACACCAGAATATAGGACATGAATAAGAAGCACTGTGGCTGCCAACAGCAACAAGCGAGACAAAACCCGATTTCTTGACATGAGATCTAATTTGCTGATAAAAATATTGACTGAGATAGTGTCCAGCACAAACACAGAAATTGTGAACTCCTCTCATCTAGTCACTGTTAGTCAGCAAGAGCTATCTCCTATGTCAGCACTTTCGAGATATGCAGTTTAGAGTAGGAGACCAGAGTGGTAGACGACTAACTCCTTTACCAAATAACACAGAATTACCTCTGGAAATGTTTTTGCCCATTATCTTGAAGGCTATGCACATTAAAGTACTCTAAAAATCTTTAAAAACACAACCTTTTAGTTAAGAAAGCCTGCTATTTTATTAAGCAGTACAGTTGCTTAGATGTTTATTTAGACTTTTAGGCTTTTGCAGGAGAAAAATGCATGTACCAGACACCAGCTCATTACAGTAATTACTCTGTTTTATGAAGAGCTATTATTAATTTTCCGCACCAGGAAATCTGAGGCAAACTATACTGTAAGTATAAACAGAAGAGCTAACTGGGAAAATAACAATCAGACAGAGATAGTATTGCATGGCATATGCAACAGTTTCGTAAGTGTGGCTCACTGGTGACCCGCTAGGCAATGTTAAACGGTCTGCATCTGCTCTGTGCAACCATACAGCTTGAACAGCGCCTGCGATTGCAAACACCAGTATGCAAGCTCCCGGTAGGAATGCGGAGAGTCGATGATGCTCTACCACTCAAAACTTTGGGAGATGCTGCTCCAGGGCTTATTCAGGTATGATGAGGCATTTGTCTTTGCCCATGTGGAATGTGTTTTGAGTGCTAATAAAATAAGGGAGATCCAGGTGATGGTGCTATCACCCAATCTTTTCCGTGCTGTTTTACAGTCATTAGTCACAAAAATACTTTCAAATATTGGCAGTCTTATGCACGGGATCGCAGGGTAATTCTATTGATACTTATGTAGTTAACCCAATCAGACACTTCAAAGGAAATATTTTAAAAGGCCTTGTTTCCTCTATTACAAATGTAATTCAAAATTAGAAATTTGGTTTCTCCCCAAACTGAGTGGCAGTCAGACAGTATAATATATTTCCTCCTCTCTCTGATATGCGCCCATCAATAGCACCTTGCTCCTGCCACTCAATTACAACAGTATAGAAAGCGTTAGCACAGGGAGTTCTATGAGTTCTGAAAATCTAGCATGCTATGTACAAATGACAAAGGCCATATAAGGAGGGTCAGCCAATTCTCTGTAAATGGCGACAAGAAGTAAAAAGAAAGCAGACATTGCGCAGCCAAGTGAAAAACAGCGGGACAACAGCACGACTTACTAGTCCTTTAGCAAAAATGCAGGGCTGTGCAGCATTTTACACAGGCAGAAAAGCCCTTCTGCCCCCTCCCCACCTCCCTTCAAAAAAACATCCAAAATTAATAAACAAACAAAATCACCACGGTTCAAACACTTCAAGTTTTCATTACCTAGCTCAGTGCTTTGGACTACTAGGGAGAAGGGGCGGGGGGGGGCGGGGCTGGCGAGGAAAGGAAAGGAAAACAACACCTTTCTGACACCTTAAGCAATCCTATCTTCATGTTATCAAACAGAAATTAAGTAGATCTGAGTAGACCACCTCCACTGCTTAACATGCGGCAAATTAAGCAGTTGCTGGGTAGCGTCACTGGGCACTGCATCTTCATCCTCTGTACACTCAAATTGTTAGAATAATCTCTTACTGGGTTTTGACCCAAGCTTGGGTCAAGCAGCTTCTTGGGCACATTTCGGGAGTTAGCTTGGTCAGGAACCATTCCCAATGGGCAGTTTGCACGCAGCCATCTTGTTTCAGAGGGTGAGAAGTGTTTAACAGTCTGGACATAGGCTATTCCATGCCAGTTAGTCTCAGTGCCAAAAAACAGTCACAAGCACACTTAATTTACTAGCACAGCCCATCTACAGCAGTAACCCCTGGCAGATGTCCTAGATCTGTAGCCATCCATTAAAAGAAATTAGCCTCCAAGCATTCTTTCTCCACCATTCAGGTGGAAAACAACCTTTTCTTCATCTGATACATGGCTAAGTGTCATCATTACTACAGTCTCTTGGCTGATACAGTTGCAGTGGCACCCATGCAAGTTTGGCTCCCTAGAAACCGTAAGCAGGAAGGGTCCATTTCTCAGAGGCCAAGAGCTCAAATGAAGGGGTTCTGGCTGCAAGATCTACCCCATCATAAATATGGGCAGACAATAAGTGTATCTGAAACAAACAAACACAAGCTGATTCTGCCATTGCCTCCTCAGGCACCACCAAGCTCTATCTCAGGTACTGGGGGTTTGAAACTAAAGAGGCTGTGCCAGCTATTTGTACCATGTCCAAGCCAGAGGGAAATTCACGGGCCGTTCAATACTACTCTGCCCTTTTTACAGGTTCAGCAGACATATTTAAATCAATTTGTTAGCAAATTCAAACAGCTAAGGTAGCAACAGCTATGTGGCTCAGTAACTAGGCTACAACAAGAATATGGTAAGCAGAAGCACATCCTGCTGCTGCTGAAGTCATTAGCAAAGCTCTCTGACTTCAGAAAATCAGGATGGATCTCTAAAGTACTCCTGTAAAAATCAAGTGCAACTGGTATTTTCTGGACTCTAGACATTTTCTGGTGGAAATATATGTCTGCCTGGTCTACTAACAGTCAGCTTGCCTTTCTTAGCTATCTTTCACAGACCCTTCAGAAACAGTCCATTGTCCATAAGAAGTCTATATACTGAAAGTCAAATATTGCAGATACAGAGCAATCAAACTTAGTTTCATCGGATACTGAGCCTGGTTCTGTTCTCACTTACACTGCCTTTACACCTGCAAAATATCAGTGCATGAATGAAGAATAACTTACCTGCACTGAATAGCTCCTGATTTATATGTTACTTGGAATTCATGCTGGTGCATAAAAAGTCATAAATCAGATCCATTGCTAATATTTTTAAGTACACTCCTACTAGTGCGAGGGCAAGATCCTCAGTTACCATAAATCAGAATAGCTCTGCTTGCTTTCCTATCTTCAGAAGAATTACAGCATTTATAGCCACTAAGGGATTTGGCCCTCATTTCCTCTCATTTCAATAATTTAATTGATAAGACTTTCCCAAGTGTCTACATACCAAGTTCCTGCATCTGAGGCATGTTTCACTATAGTTACAAGACGGATGGATCTTGCAAATGGTGTACACATATTTCTGGCCAGTTTAGATAGAAATGTAGAAGGCAGGCAGAATAATGAGGATCTGTTACAGTGTTTCAGTCAGAACCATGGGACCAAGTCCTTTTCTTTTCTTGGAAGAATGAATGAAGCTTTAGAATAGAATGCTTTTTCCATTTGTTTCTGAAAGCTTCACTGTTTTGCATTGTGTTTGGCAAGACAGACAACAAGTCTCACCTTCATTTTCTCTTAGTTCTCTTTTTATTTTTAAAGCCTGACACATTTTATGTAACCTAATGTAAAAGGATCGCTGTCACTTTGTCCTTTATTTTGTTTTATTCCCCTTGAAAGAGTGACAGTCTCTGCAATTGTCAGAGAACAATTAAGGCTACGAATTCCCCCATGCAGATCAAGGGTGAACAGTTTGTGGCTCTAGCACAATTTGTTGTTCTCATGATGGGGTTATAGCAAACAACTGGCAGCAGAACCACATCAGAGTATAAGCTCCTGCATGACTTGAAATGGGTTACCAGAGGCTTCCATGCTGTGGTGGTTTGACCTGGACTGGCTGCCAGCTGCCCACGCAGCTGCTCTCTCACTCCCTCCCCTCAGCAGGACAGGGGGAAAAGATAAGATGGAAAAGCTCATGGGTTGAGATAAAGACAGGAGAACACACCAATTACCACCCAGGCAAGACAGACTCGAACTGGGGAAAATTAATTTAATTTATTGCCAATTAAAAATAGAATAGGATGGTGAAAAACAAAGACAAAAACCCTAAAACACCTTCCCACCTCCCTCCCCTTCTTCCCAGGCTCAACTTCGCTCCTTCATTCCCAACTCTTCTACTCCCTCCCCTGGAGCAGTGCAGGGGGATGGGGAAGGGGGGTGGTAGTCAGTATATAGCAGCTTCTCTCTGACATTCCTTCCTCCTCACACTTTTCCCCTGCTCCAGTGTGGGTCCTTTCCACTGGCTACAGTCCTTCACTCACTGCTCCAGCCTGGGGACTCCACAGGCTGCAGCTTCCTTCAGGGCATACCCACCTGCTCTGATGTGGGGTCCTCTATGGGCTGCAGTATGGATACCTGCTCCAGCACGGTCATCTCCATGGGTTGCAGTGAAATACCTGCTTTACCATGGCGTCCTCCAGGGGCTGCAGGGGAATCTCTGCTCCGGTGCCTGGAGCACCTCCTCCTCCCCTCCTTCTCTGACTTCAGTATCTGCAGGACAGTTTCTCACAATTCTTTCTTTCCCCTCAATCCCCACTCTCTCAACACAGCTATGCTGCGTTTTTTTGTTGTTTGGGGTTTTTTTTACCCTTTCTTAAGTATGCTTTCACCACACCTGATGGGCTTACCTGTGCCCTGCAGTGGATCTGTTGGAGCCAGCTGGAAGCAGCTGTATCTGGCAAGGAGCAGCTCCTGCCCTCTCCTCACAGAGGCTCCCCCTGCAGCCCCCCACTACCAACACCTTGACACCTACGCTCAACACACAGGGCAAGTCACCCCGAAATCCAAATGATGGGTAAAGCAGGGGTTTTCTGGGAAGCCGCTGTTACCTCCCACCTCACAACTTTTCCTGGAGCTCCCTGTCTCTAAGTCATGCAGCATCTTCGCCAATGTTTGTTAGCCGTAGGAAAAATTCTGGTGTGCAAATCACAGACTATCCACTGTAAAGATGGTGTCTTCTCGTTGCCTTCCTTTTCTTACCTCCCTAACTCCAATTATGAAATCCTTAATATATTCTCAGACTGCAGTTGCTACTTGTCTCTATTCTCCTTCCATGGCTTGAGGGGGAAAGGCTGATTCTAGAAATATCAGCTACTTAGAGCCAGATTTTGCCCTACTCTTAGGATGACCAAAAAAGTTTTCTCCTCACGTCATAAAACCCAGGGAAAACAGCAGTAGCACTTGCTTTATGGGAAATGCTAAACAGCAAATAAACATGAAAGCAAAAAAACATGAAAGCTCTCTCTAGAAAGAATGAACAATCACTTAGATACCACATCCTCTCTTGCATGTAAGCTGTCCCTGCATGACATACTAAGGCAGCATTTTCTGGATTCTGGCACATGTATCTCTCACACAGTCAAACCACCCCCAAGGCCCCTGCCCCTTAAAAGGTCTAATGTTATTCAAGCGGCTGAGCATGTTCACTTGTTCCTGTGTTTATCAAACAAGGTGGTACAGCTGGAAACATACCTCCAACAGATCAGGCAGGGACCTGGCACCACTCTAATCTGTGGTGATAGCCTTCTCACAACTGCAGATGATGGCTCTTCAGCAAATACAGAAAGTTTCGCTCCAAGATTCAGTTCTGATGAGTAATGCAAAAGACTGAGATAACCTACAGGATGTGCATTTTATTTTGCAATGAGAATTTTATATATTATGAGCTCAGGCACTGTGTACGTTTGTGTCCCAAAGGCAGAAATTCCCCCGAAGTTAAAGCCAACCTACAACACATCAAATAAGGAAGTTCAATAGCACACAGGCTACCTCCTGTACTGCTCTGTACTTCCTCAGTTGAGCAGGTCATTCTGATTATCAGGACATGCTCTAAGTTTGGCTGCAGTGACAGACTACTGGCCCACAAAGATCCTAAACTATAAAGCATGTCTCTTTCAGGTATTTCAGAGAAAAGGTGAAAGAACTCCTGGCAAAAAGAACTGTGGAATAAACCACACACCAACCAGATTCTTCTTTATCAGGGGCAATTAGGGATGGCCTCCCGCCTAAGAGAATTTCTTTTCTTTCTTTCCTCCCCTTGAGCATAACAGCAGAGGATTTCAACAGCCACACCGTCTTTTCCCTCAGTCCGAACCTGCAGCCCTCACCCTGACAGAACATGGAGAGGCCCCTTTCCCTCCATGCTCACCGCAGAGTCCCTCATCCCCATTTCCGGAGCAGTCCTGTGCAAGCAAACCCCGCAGCACTTTTTCTGCCTTGGTTGGGGCTTTGCTCATCGTTAGGCGACGGAAAAGTTAATTAAAGTCATTCAAGAGCTCTGCTCGTGTAGGGAGGCAGCTGACCCACTGGCCGGTCCCCGGCGGGGCGGGGCGGGGCGGGGAGGGGAGGGGGGGGCCCCGCCGCCCCCCCCTCCCCTCCCCGCCCCGCCGGGGACCGGCTTCCCTCACGAAAAGGCCGCCAACACCGGGCCTTCCCGCCGCCCTGCCAGGCCCCGCTCGCCGCTACAACGCTGCCGTAGCTCCCCGGACGGCCCCCGCTGCTCCCGGCCACCTCCCCGCAGTGAACTTCGTCGGTCCACCGGGTTCCCCAGCCCCGGGTCGTTACCTGCGGCCCGGGACGGGAGAGCGGGGCCCGCCGGTGCCGGCATCGTCCCGCACCTCCTGGGACGCGCCGGTGCCGGGACGCCGTTGCCGTGGTAACAGCGGCCTTCGCACCTGATTGGGCGGGGGCGCCGCCGTTCGCTTGGCAACAGTAAGGTAAGTGCCTATTGGGTGCGGCGCCGGGTTGTGGTGAGGCTCGCCCCGCCCCGCCGGGCCTCCTCCGGGCGGGAGCGGGTCGGGCCGTCGCCCGCCGTCGGAGGAGGGTGAGGGGGTAACGGGGGCGGCGGAGCCGCGTCGTGCTCATCCCCCGGAGCCCCGGCTGCCGGGCCGGTAACAGCGCAGGGCCCGCCGCAGCCCTCGGGAGGAGGAGGAGGCTGGGCCCCAGGGCCCCGGGCCCGGAGCCTCACGTAGGGAACCGGGGATCGCCCCCGGGCGCGGCTTCTGGTGGCCGTGGCCGGGCCGAGCGTTTCTGTGAGGAATCGGGCTCCTTAAGGTTCGATTCGGTATAGAACACCTGCTTTTTGATGGTGTGGTGACCCATGTGAAGTATCGGTTGGGCATTTTCCATCTTGATTTGAGTCCTTTTGATTCCAAAAGGACTGCGTAAATTATTGCAGTTGGACGTGAGAAAAGAAGCCTTATTCTGTGGCCTTCCATAAGCTTTGGGATGTGCGTGTGTGTGTGTATGTTGTTTTCTGTTTGTTGGTGGGTTTGGTTTTTTTTCAGTAAATGGAATGAAACTTGTTCAAAACTATATTGTAGCCATTGTCTGGAAAAAATACAGTCTCTTGCACAGTCCAGACACGCTGGCCACGCATCAGCAAGTAACCGATAATGCTTTCTATTTTCAAGAGTCCATGAACAAGTTCAGTATTTCAATAGTTCTTGATGTAGACTAGTGCCCTGCAGGGCATGTTAAAGCTTTGATTCCCACAAAGATTTGTGTATGTAACTTAACTTTCATACCTGGTCCCTTTGAATTCAGCGGTTGTACTCCTTCAGAGACAGTCACTTGAGCAGAAGCATATAGGATTGCAAGAATGTAATGGCAGTGCATAGTGTTGCAGTTATTGCTAGAAAAAACAGAATAATTTTTAAATTCTCACTTCATTTCAAAATCTCCATGTAAATTACATCAGATTACTGAGTAAAAAAAGTAACCGAATGATCCATACTTGCATGGTTAAAAACCAAAGCTTGAATTGGCCCATAACTTAATTTTTGTTTATATTCCTTTTTCATCCCGTTTAGAATACACAGGCTTACAAGATCTTTAAAAATAAAAAACAAAGAACTGGTTTTGCCATCTAATCTCAGTAGGATTTACTGAAGGAACAAGGAACGTGTCCAAAAGGGTCTGGCTGCTAAGAGAGACCGACCCCTAAGCATGTGTGGCTGAAGCAGCGTGGTTAAAGAACAGAACTGGAAACCCACTGTGGATCTTCCTCTGTGGGTTTAAATCCTACCAACTATGGAGTGGTGGCACTCCCAGGAACTGAAAATCTCTTGCAGCATTTCCAGGGTTTAGTAGGGTTAGAACTGCCTTTTTTGGAGGGGTTACAGCAGCAGAAACAATGAAGGTCCAGAAGCAAACAAGAGTGGTACATGAATAACCTGGGAAAAGTTAAAATCTGGAGTGGTGCAAGTTTTGAGTAGCCAATATTCATCATCACCTTTGTTTCCTCTGGTAAATTTTTATTATTTATTAAGCCTGATCCATTTGATTATGTGATGTATGGGCAAAAATAAAATACTGCCTTCCCAGTAGAGCTTGAAATCTAAATGTTTTCCTTGGTTCATGTTTTGTTCTAAATAGTTTGCTCGTGCCGAGTTCTTAGAGCTCTCACGTATTTTATGGGTGACTTTTCCAAAGCTGTAAGAAAGCAGATGTAAGGCCTGCGAGGGCTGAAGTCTTAGCACACTGTTACACCAGCTGTGCTACTGTTATCTGCGTGCGAGGATTAAATTGTCATCTTATGTTCAGTGCTGGCAAAAGCTGAGTATGTGACAGAGATGGTGACAGTGGATTTAACGTCTGGGTGGCAGTTACTTTGAATATCACTCGTACCACACATATCAAGCAAGTCGGCATATTAGTGATTGTGATTGGAATCAGTCTGAGCAGTCAGCTGCCATTACGTTACTGTTCTTTCTGCATCTTGCATGCTGTCACACAGCATGTCTTCTTGCAGCACTCCCTACTACAAAACAATATTCCTTCCAAAAGCAGGTTTGGTTAATTCATTCCATGTGGCAGTGTGGATCTGTCTCCCCTTCCTGCTGAAGGACACAATTTCACCTTTATAGACTATATTTTGCAGGTGAAAGTTGGTCCATGTATGAAACGGACTGCTCCCAAGTAGACACTGCATTCAGCCGACTGCAGAGCGCTTCCAGAAGAGCTCTGACAAGGTCTTGGGAGATCACCTCCAAGCCAGGGCAGCACCCGAGGACATGCTTTGGCTCCTTGCAGCTGCAGTTCACAAATCAGCCTATTATCTGAAACCACCATCCATATCAGTTTAAGTTAATATGTCAGCCTGTAAATTACAGCAGCTGAGAAGCCAGCACACATTTGCTTCTGCTGTCTCTCCTCCACGGTGGCCGTTTCTGGCAGAGAGGCAGAGTGGACAGCTGGAGGTGGTAGCTTCTAAAACTACTCTAGCGTGCATTGCCAGGGCTTGTCATCTGTGCACGGTGAGAACTCGGGCAAAAGTTGTTGCGTGGCTTTACCATTTTACCCACTGATGAAGTGGCAAAATCCAGAAAAATGATCCTGGCACAGCACAGCTTACCAAAAGAATCTCATGTAGGTTCCTGCATTAGCAGGGAGTACGAAGGTTTCTTCTTTCTTTTCTCTCTTTGATTGGTGTAAACAGCTTCACTGTTTCTAAAACCAATTTATGGTAAGGAGTCCTATGCTGCTAATAGTAATTCCCACAGGTTGGGGTCCTAAAGCACAGAAAACTGCCCTGCATTTTTGTGAACTTTTCTCCCATTCATTTTTAAAGACCACACAGCTTGGATGCTTTCAGGACACTGGACATTACATGCACCTATGTATGATTCAAGCCTGAGAGCTAGAAAGAGGCATTGTTCCAGTCTGCCTGCAGAATTTGCCATCGCTTTCCCATCTTTTAGAGGGGTGATTTATTACGCAGATAGACAGGGGCAGAGTGGCATCAGTGCTGTTGACTTCCTTGCCCCTTCCTGGAGATAGAACAACAGTTTTTACTTGAGTATGACTCAGCACTTAAGGTCTAAACCTCATTATGCCAAAATCTGTGCAAATTTTATTTTTAAATGGTGCTCATTTTTGCACAGTCTCTTTCCATTGCCAGAATGAAGCTGGTTATTGGTTGCAATTATTTCTGTTCTGTCTGTGTGATATACACCACGACAGGTAGCAGAAAATACTCATCTGCATATGTTTTATGATTCAAACACTAGAGGACAGCAGTCTGCAGATCTACAGTAAAGAAATCAAATGGATTATGTAGTGAGATTATATATCATAATTTCTGTACTGTGTCCTTCCCATGGGTGTGGTCACTGGATTTGGGATTTTTTTGTAAATATTATTTGATTCAGCTAAATCTGTTTAGCCTTTCTCTTTTGACTAAGAGACAAATGCTGTTCCTTAATCCTCCCTCTAAACCTCTGCTGGTAGCTACCAAGCGGCATTATTTATAACCCAGGAAAGACTGAATGGCTTATAATAATGGTGACTCAAGCCTATAAATCTTTATAATTATTGCCAGAACTATTGGTGCCATGTTGTGTTGTGATGCTTATACAAAGGTGCTGAGAATCTTTAATGGTTACTCATTAGCTTTCTCGTCTTTCCTCTTCACTGCCCAGCTTCACTGCCATGAACGCTTAAACCTTTTGTATACAAAACCGTGCAAAAATTTCTCATCTAGATTAGTTTCCCCTCAGTTCCTTCATGTTAATGCTTTGGAGGGCTCTTACTGAGGCAAGCCACTTAAAGCTGCTGGCACCTGAGCCATCCCTCCGGCTGAAACTGCAGGGATGGAGAGCCAGGAGCCACGGCGGTGCTCAGCACAGCCCGGGGGCTTTCTGGGGGCCTGACGGCCACGGCCTTTCGAGTACTGCGTGATGTGCACCTGCATAGTGACGGATTGATCCAGTGAGGTGGTATATATGGTATTTCCATGAAGGTATATGGCCAACGATGGCTGGTTTGAATGAACGTTGAGGGTACTCGGTGCTTTAGAGGAAAAGGGGGAAGCCTGTTGGTGATCTGAAATACCATTGCAACGGAGCCATCCAAATCCTCCCCGCATCTTGCACATTTGTATCACTAAATGGGCTACCAGCTGCATAACTATGATAAATCTCGCTAGCATGCTAACTTTGCAGCAGTTACCTCAGCAGAAGCAGCTTACCAAATTCGAATGCTGAGGGGAGAAAAAAAACCCCTCTTGGTTTTCTGGTATTTTTGTTCTTCACTTGCAGTGCATTTGTATAAATGAGGCATTCTCACCAGAGACAATTTGGGGCACTTGGCCAAGGGGTGTCTGTGTTTGTACAAAGAGAGTTATGGTGACATTTGGCCGAGTCCTGAAAGTTCAAGTTGTCAAAATAGGAAGGAGCTTACTACCTATGGATTTTAATAGACTGAAATGCTTTCAAGGACCAGAGATCCAAAGGTAGAATTTCAGCATGGCTTATGTGGAATGGGCTTTGACCAGGCTTTCAGCTTTGGATGAATTTCACCTAATAACACAGAAGGCAACAGAATCAGGGGGTAGGAAAGAATAGCTCTGGCTGAGGACAGTCTTTCTGGGCCTAGAAGGCAGATTCCTGTCACACAGCAACTTTGTCGTCTAAAACAAGGAGCACCAGCATAGCAGTAGGTGCACAATAGACTGTCACAGAGGTTATTCCTCTTTACTATAAGGCAATGTTTTTTTGGCCAAACTATCTGTTCCCCCTCCAGCCTGGTAGCTGGTGGCCCTCTGCACAGGCTGAGTTTGGCAATGGCATGTGTATACACCTGGCTGTTAAAAATGTGGCCTTAGAACATTTTTGGCTTTGGGGGCTGGTCATCTGCTGTAGCAAAGGAGACAGGCTGTGCCTAGGAACCGGAATAGGATTCCCTGGTGTATTCAGAAATGCAAGAAGCCTTTTAGGCAGCCAGTAAAGATGTATTGTTCATACATCCTCGGGATTAAGTGATTTAAGAAGATTTTTGGTGCTAATGAAATTTTCTTCTGACTCTAATCTGCAGGAACCGTGGGGAGATTTTGTCTTCCTCTGTAGCAAGAAGGAATTCTCCTACTCCTGCCTTATTCCAGCCTGTTATAGTTTGTGGGTTTTGGTCTCCTGTAGGACAGAGACTAGTAGGACTCCTCAGCATGGAGTTGCCTGAGAGGTATAAAAGTGTGTAAAATCTTGTGTGGATTCAACAGTGACTATGTATCATGTCATAATGCAAGAACAAAGGAACACCAAATTACACTATCTGGTGGCAGACTCCAAGCAAACGAGTCCTTTTTCATACAGTGTGCATTTAGATGAAGAACTCATTGCCATGGGATGGTGTCAATACCAGCCTGAGGGGAAGAAAACCATGTGGAAGGCTATTAAACACAAAGATGCTCATAGAGTCCTGTGCTCTCTATTGTACTCTTGCACAGGCATTCGTTATGGGCTGCTGTCAGAGACAGCTCATTAGGTCAGATGGTTGTCTGAGTTGATGCCATCTTTCTGTGGTTCTTCTGTCTTAAGTTAGGAGGTATGGGTAGGGGAGAGGATCTGTGGCTTGCACAAAGACTACCTGGCCTGAGTGGAAGGTCTAGAAAATGAGCAAACCACAATGCATGGAACACATCTTTTATTCAATAAGCAAGCAAGCACAGAAGTATAATGTGTAGTGCTTAATATTCATACAGTACTAAAAATATAAAAATAGAAATAAAATCTCACTGAAAGCATTTTCACTCACAAATATACAAGGAAAAGTGCTGTCAAGCCACATCATGCTACACCACTTGCCAGTTGCTGAACTGACAGTTAGTTTCCCAACAGAACTGAAACACTAAAAATCTGCTAGTCCTTCCTCATGGCTTTTGGTAAGCCTGAATATTTGACTAGCAAAAATGGGCCTCCTGCAGCCGAGAACCTAAAAAGCATATATGTCATTACCTAACGGAACAATAAAATAATTCTGGAGAGTTTTATAGTGATAGTAGCCTGGTTCAGGCTGTTTGTGTACCTGTCGTAGAAAATAAAAAAAGATACAGAAATAAACTTGAATCCTGATTATAATCCAGACCAGTCATGGCTAACAATTACTGCAACTGTATTCTGCATGAATTTTTGTGCAATACTCCCACCTGGTGGCGTGTTTTCAAACTCCCTTCAGTGCTGCCGGTTCCTCTGCCTGCTTACACTGGCATGTATATTCATCTTCCACTTAGGTCTGGTGGAGTCCAGTAGCACAAACTGTAAACAGTGTTAGGTGCCCTTAACTTTTAGTGGAACTAGAGGATATCCAGCACCTTCTCTTCTCTTTCTGTATCTAATGGGTGAAATTCACACCTACACAGGAAGGCGATGCAGGTCAGAGACTCTGATTCCTCAAGAAAGACCCTGCGCCAGATGTCTTGCTTTTAAGCCCCATTTTGAGGGACTGAATTAGAGTTGGGGGCTTAAGAAGCTTCTGTTTGCTGACCTTCAGCATGGAGCTGAACTTCATCCATCAGGAAGACAGCTGTGTGCCGTCATCCATGAAAGCATGGGTGGGTTTTGGGATTAGACTGACAATCACAGCTATGTTTCATAACAAGGCCTGTCTTGCAGAGTATGCCAGTGCACGGAACCTACTCAGATTATACAGGTAAGGGTGTGCAGAACCTAATGTGAACCCCACTTTGATCAGTTACTATTTTGGAATGGGATTTATTTATACTTGATATACCTGCTATAAAAATAAATGTGACGATTAACCCCTGAGATCATTCTAGCATACAGTTTTGGCCTGTTACTTGTTTCCCTCTGAAATAATTTTTTATTTGGTTTACGGATGTTTATTTAGGTTCTAGTGAAAAGCTTTTATAAAACACATTAAATAATCAATGTGGGGCTGAAAAGGTGTACATTCTAGTTGCATATATGATACATAGCTTATACATATATAACACATTCCGTAACAGCTGAATATTCTAGTATTGTCTAGGAAGTTCTTGCATGTGGACAAAGGATTACAATACTAGAAGAAAAACAGCTGTTTAGGATCAAAGATAATTGTATCTGATATGGTTTACTTAGATTGTTTTTCTTTAAATCTTGTTACACATAATAGCTACAGTAGTTTGTCCAGCAGGTAATAAATGAATGCATAAAGCACTTCTAGCTATATTTGGATATCATATGCATGCATTGTTTATAAATAAAAATCAAATGTGAGGTCACATTTTCCCATCTTCTGTTTATAAACTAAATCAAATTTCTCATTCATTGAAACAGTGAAGATGTCTTTCCATAGCCCAACTCGTCCTGAAACACAGAGAAGGAACACAAGTCAGAGAGCAGACGTTAACAGGACACCAAATATCTACAGTCTAACTGTGCAGGGCACCAAGTATCATCTGTGAGATGCTAATCAGTCTTAGCTTTCATTGAAAGCTCAATGAGACCTAAGGCTGTTCATTGTCTTACCCAGTTGCTCTGCTACAACCCTTGCAAAGCCTTAAAATAAGTACCATACACCTTGTCATCTGCACCAGCCAAGTATGATACAGGAAGAATGCAGATTTTTCTGAGATTTTGCTCTAGCCTTAATCGGAAATGAATACAGATTTTGGTTTGGGTATTCATTTAAAAGTGGATTTCTGGTCTCAGTGTAAACTATGGCTGTTTAATAATTCCAACAGCTAACAATAATACATTTCAAAATTACTGTGCCTTCAGCATACACTGGTTAGAGAACTATCCAAAAGGTACATGGAATGCAGAGTATTAAACTGATCACTGAATTCCGATTATTGAGATGTAATATTATCATTACTAATTTCTATTATTTTATGTTTAAAGGTAAGTTCAACAGATTAATTTACATTCCTCAATATGGAGAGAATTATTTGTTAAATATCAGTGCCTAGACTATATGTATGGAAGAGAACAAGTGCCATGCACCCAGTTTATGCCATTTAAATTTCAATTTTGTACACAAGGAATAGGAAGCTTTTAGTGGATGCAATATGGACACTGAACACTTTTTCCTTGTATGGAGTATTCTTCTACTCTACTGAACCCAACTAGTAACATAACCTGATGACACTGCTGAACCCACCAGTCAAAAGCTGCGGCCCCCAACCACTGTTTCACTGCAGTCCAAAATTTATTTAACTCAAAGTCAGCCAGGGTTACTTGTTGGTGAATAATCCCCATGGAGTAACCAGACTGAGAGGCCCAAATCTCTTCTCATTTATGTTGGCTATAAATAAAGACAAAATTCAGGCTTGTTCAACTGGAATAAATGAAAGGAGAATTGGGACAGTGCTACCAGAGAGTTTAATCATAACAGCAAGAACAAAACTACATGCAGGGAGCTTAATTATGCATTTGATGCATAAGAAGAATACCCATTTAATTTAATTACCATTGCTTTTATGCAGCAACTCTATAATTGAGTCCAAAGACAAAACTGTCTGAAACATCTACAAATTACATATTAACATGATGGTGCAGTATGTGTGGCAAGGGCCGTTTTGTGAAATCGGGATTTTCCTATAACTCTTGAAGGTATGATAGTGTTCTGGTTTGTTTTCAGGATCCTAAGATCAAAAGAACTGGAAACTGACTGAAAATGCATCGTTTATTGTTTTCACCAAATTTCTCCTGTATCAAAAAACACATTAAGAAAACACTTGCAATCATAAATATCCGATATGGATTTCAATTTTGCTCTGGCAACTATAATTGCATGAAGTATAGCATGAAACATAAAAGCCTGTATTTCCCTTTCAATAATAATAATAAAACATTTTCTTCCTCTGCTTGGGAAAGATAAGCCTTTTATTTCTCAATCTCCCTAACAACATGTATGGACAAATGACAAGTTTTATAAAGGACATATGCAGTGGATTATTTGTAACATCTTTTTTTTTTTTACCATATGAATTGATAGCTTGTCAAAAAGTCACCCACCTGGTTTATGATTTGAATCATGCAACTGTGTAAATTATGGTGTGATAAGAGTCAAATATAAGTAACATATCTAATCATTGTTCTGCTTTCACAGCAGCTCACGATTATCTTCAGAGTAAAGATCAATGTGCTAAAAGAAAAAAAAAATGAAGAACTAAAATAAAGCAAAATAATAAAGTAAATGTAACTAATGACAAATTAAAAATATTTGAAACAAATTACAATAAGCTGTCATGTTATTGCCACCATTGTTTGTCACAGAAACGAACAGAGAAGGAACAAAGCACTGTTAATGAAGCTGCATTCTGAAGTAACAAAATACTGTAAAAGCCAGAGACAGCAAACAAAAGAAATTCAAAATAAGGATATTTTTAATAAAAAGCACACAGTGAACAAATGACAAAATATTACATTAAGTGCTGTAGCTCCCTTCCTTCTCTATCACAAAATGGAGGCTTCTTTTTGGAAGATCTGTAGACAGTACAAATAAGAGGCTCTGCCCCTTGACTGGGGGTTTGCAGGCTCCACTTCAGAACAATGAACACTAACACCATGTACAGAATGGTGCACGCAGCAAAAGTGGGCATTGCCCTGTTTATCTGGATGCAGATGAACTGGCCAGCAGAGACAGTAGTTGACCTTTCTGCCTGTGAAAGGTGTCACCAGCAGCTCTGTTCTCTCTTCTCTTGGGTTAAAACCTCACCTTTCTTTCACAACCACCTTTCTGGCTTTCACTGGAAAAGGAGCGGGGATTTAGACTGTGCATAGCATGTGGTAGTGTTGCTGCTCCACAGATCTCCAGGTCGTGGAGGTTAGGAACAAACCTAGGTTTTTGTGTTATGTGCAAGTCAACGGAGGAGAACATGGCTCTGTTGTTTGTAAAATCTTGCACTGACATGGAACACTATCCAAGGCCCTCACGATGTCTTACCAGACTCATTATTTTGTGATCTTGCCTTCATAGCAGAGAAGCGGGTTGGTAATCAGTTAGGCAACGTGCCGTAAAATCCTACTGGAAAATGAAATAGTCTGTTGTTTTCACACAAGATACAAGTTGTTTTACATGATGAATTTTCAGTTTGAAGTAGTAAGGGGAGGATAGGATGGGAGTTGAAAGCAAGATAACTAAGAGCAGGAAAACACACCATCCAGTGGAGACTCTACCAGAAACTATAGGGAATATATTAGGTCTTTCAGTGAAACAACAAACTCTTTTGTCTTCACTGGAATTTTACCTCAAGCCAGCAAATCTGAGATACTTATTTCAAGAATGGATCGTTACCATAATGTCAGTGAACTGGGGCAAAAAGAGATGCCATATCAGAGTTATGACAGAGAACTGCCCATAGGAATCTGGTTTCCAGGCCCTACTGTAATGACCGGAGCATATAGCCCCTATAGAACGTATGAAGAGCCTTTCTGTACCAGGTATGCAAAGTCACAGATAAAAGCAAGGAGGTGCGAGAAATGGCTTTTTACCAAGAATGACATTCTGAAATGTTCGTGCCAGCATACAAACAGGGCAAGTTACCCTGGGTCAGTTACTCTGACAATAGCCTGAGCTGAGTAATGGAAAACTGGCACAAGGGTCTGCCAAGAAAGATGCAAAGGTAGTACAGAATACCAGTGAACCTGCTTTCATGGGAAAGCAAACTTGCTCTCAAACAAACCCAACTGAGTGTTGGTAAGGTTACAGTTTGACTGATTAACGGTGACCAATAGACTTTAGTAAGGCATGTGATTTTAGTGGTTTTTAATAGAACTATACAATGTCAACAAAATGCATGATAAATGAATAAACAACTGGCTAAGTCAGAATCAGTAGTCAAATATTTGATCTTTTTATCAGAGATTTGAAAATAATTATAAAAATTACACTGATATAATTTGCAGATCACATGAAGGTTGGCTGAGAGAGGTAGTATGGAAAAGGCTCCTACAGAGAAACCAAAGAACAAAGTATTCAGGTCATGATCCCTGAGTAAAGGACAATAACCTGTAAATCAATTCCTCTGAAAGGACTTTGTGGTCATGACAAACGCATGCTTCATGTATGATGCTGTATCAACAAGTGCCGACATGGCTATGGATGGACAAACAAGGGAGAGGGAGAGAGGAAGTTCCAATTAAAACTGGATTAAATTAGTAGATAAAGTGACTTTATGTCTGGGTAAGGCATTTGTGAGGCTGACAGGAATTGTCCATCTTGATCTTATTCCCTCATTTTTAGAAAGAGCCGTTAAGTGCTGTAAAGCAGCCTACAGAAAATAATTTGAGGGAGACTTACTAAGTTCGCTCTTTTATGCTGATCAGAAAGACAACTGAGAAAGGACTTGATTTCTCGACATTATCAAAGGACAGATCTATCAACAAATCAAAGGGCACTTCAAGGTTCCTAGAGAAAGACCTCACCAGAATAAACATCTAGAAGCTAAACACATTTTGAATAGCTGAGGTAAACAATGAAAAGAAAAGAGCTCATAAGGAAAGCTACAGGTCCTTGTCATTTTATGCCTTCAAGCTAGAATTATCTGCTATTCTAGAAAATCTGATATACTTAAAACCAAGGGCTTAGGCCAGGATAAACTGTATGAAATTGTGTGGGCTTTGACATGCCAAAGGTCAGAAGGAGCGGTGCAGTCTTCTCAGCATGAATAGCTCAATCTGTTGAAGTAAGCCAAAGACTCTCTAAAAGAGTAGTTTGCGTGGTGTTGAATATACCCTGTTGATCTTGGATGTTTCCATCCTTTTTAGTCACTTCTACCTAACCTTATTTCAAAACAAACCAAGCCCTATATTGCACCAACAGTCAGTGACCTCCCATCATTTACATAGCAGTATTTTGCCAACATCTTAACACATCCTGGAGGTTACTAAGTTGTCAGTTGCTTCTTGCAATTTCCGCAATAAGAGTTCTACTGTGGGTTTTAAACATACCCCTGCCAACGGGAAGTGCTTCTGCATTACAGCACTGATCAATGAGTTGATGGCAGTGTTCCACCATGGATTCCAACTGTGCTTTGTCATAAGAAACTCCTAAGAACCTCACCAGCTGCTCAACCATCGTTGCTAGGTCCTGTAAAAGAGTATTTAAAAAATAGTTTGTTTTACAATATTTAAAATGACCTTTTTAATGAGTTTCAGTATTTCAAAATAAGTGATATTCTGATGAGCGTGAAAAATACAAATGCAGAAGTTGTAGAAACACCACCATCTTAAACTTTTGCGACCTTCCCATTTGCTGAAAATAAACACATTGCAAGTAATTAGGGTAAGACATGTCAACAGAGAACAGAGTCATGTAAGCTCGCCTCTTCAAATATTAGAACAGGGAACTGCAAAGTAATTGTGATGCTTCCCACTTCAGACAACACCAGGCCCTTAACTGATCACCTTGGAATACCAGTGTATTTTGGAGGAATTAAAAGTTACTTTGATTTTGATCATGGTAAAACAAATGACTACAACTGTTAGAACTGTTGGAGCCTTCCTTCTTTGTTAGCTTCTGGGCCTGCATTCACGTAGATGGAAGGGATCTAGTGAGGTGGCCTCAGAATAAGCAGTCATTAATTTACATATCCAGAACTCCAGGGTTCTTCAGTATGAATAAGACTTCTGTAGTTGCAAGGACAAAATAGCAATGTTTATCAGGAAGCAGAAGATACTGTGATGCCACCAGCTTTCAACAGCATCCATCAGTGAGCACAGCTAGGAATAAATCACCATTCAAAACCACGGGTTTGAAATAATTTCTACTAAACTTTTTTAATTATTCTGATTGTATTACATCATCTTTTAGCATCCCACTCCATCAGAAGGCTCAGTAAAGCTGAAATTATAATTTACCCAGCTTTATTGAGTTCCACGCTGATTTTGCCTTTTTGTAGGTTTAGAGATAGGAGCTGGGTTTTTCCTATGTTTGCATTAATGTTCCAGTCAAGTAAACATTTTGAAGCATTTTCATTAATTCTCAAAAATATATTATTGCAATAGGAAATGGAAACCAATGTTCTATGTAGTATTTCCACTAAATTTCTGATTAAAAATAAAGTGGATTTATTAGCCAGCATACTATAAGGACCCAATAATTATGTTCACCTTATGCTACACAATCATCCCTGTTTTCAACATTGTTTCACAGAAGACAACATGAACAACCAAATAATCAGAATAAATACCAAATATATAGGACAAAATACTGATGATGTGCTTTTTTTTATTCTCATTGATACAGCACACACAGCAAGACATTTCTTTTAAACGAATGCCCAGGGCTGAGTGTAGCAAGCACTGAACAGTTACACATCTCTGCAAGTAGTTTAGTGCCTATGGATGCAGGCACATTCCTGAGTAAATTACTAGGTTTATGAAAGTGCTGAAAGTCCATAGAAGCTATTGAATGCCAGTGCTTTAAAAATGGTATCAGACATTAGGGAGCCCAAATATGGACATAAGCAGGAAATTTTGTGCTTTATGTATTTTAAACACTACAATGCTAGACATATTAAAATATTCAAACAATTAAAGTACCTTTTTGCTACTTCTAACCTACCTTATGCATATCTTCATACTTGAGAAAAAGTACATTGGCATCCATGTGATGTTCCCAAAACTCTTGCACATGTTCAAACCACGAACCGTATCCTACTACAAAGACATTATGATTGGCATGAGGAAAATGAACACTTTTGTTATTAAGCCCTTTTCAGAAAGGAAAAAAAAGGAGAAAAATAAATTAACTGGAGTGGTTCATAGCCCCAGGAGAATACTGTCTGGTTTTCACCCATTGCCATGCACAGCAAGGAACTTAATTAAAAAAGAGTTTTTCTATCAGTTTAGAATATTCAAAAGAACTAACTTATCATAAAGATAAAACGTTCAACTGAAAATGCCACCACATTTCATGATGGACCTCTCAGAGCTCAGTATTAATAACTCCTGACTACTGAACGGAAACTGAGCCAAAATAAAAATTACACAGAGAGCTTTGCAGAAGGCAAATTTCCAGTGGCTCCAACCTGTGTGAATTCCTGCAATTAACATACCACACTGCAGCTGCCTTCACTTAGTAGCTAGATACATCATTCGTGGAAAGTTCCATAGAGCACCCTCTACTACGGACAAAGAATTGCCAACAACCATTGTCCTTTCTTAATTAAAGAAGTATTGAGGAAACAGACCTATAAAAATGCTTCATGGTCATTCCCAAAAATGTAGGAGGTACTGACAGAATATTCTATTTATCATTACATCTTTTGCCTCCCCGCTAAAATCTCAGACCTATTTCCTTCTATTGTTATTTTCTGAACACTGCCACACAACTTCTGTGGACATGCCAGAACACAGTTTCAGTTATACTGTTATCAGTTATCTCAGTTACACAATAAATCCAGACTACAACTAGATGCCCATGAGGTGTTGAGTGCTCCCAAAATCTTAGAGTGATGTGATGAGGTACTTCCCATATATCACATGTTGTGAGCAGGCCCAGTGTGCGGGGTTGCCAATGATTAAAAGCTTATGCCTCCTACCTCCTGCTTGCCACCAGCAGCTTGTCTTCAGTTCCCCATACCTGCTGTGTGGGGTTTAGGACTTGAAGAGAAGCTGAGGTGCTATGCTGGGAGGGCTTGTGCTCCCAGTACTGCTGAGGCAGTGGTTACTGGAAGCCTCAACCCTTCCCCCAAAACTTTCCTCTGTTATTCACTTCTCTGATAAATTCCACATTTGCACTGATTTCAGTCAATTTACGTGTGCCTAGCAGAGGTTCAGACACTGGTATTTATCATCTAGAGAATGTCTTTTGCTGCCAATATTACTGGAAAGACAACCCAAAGAGAAATGCATTCTGCATATTTCTTTGTTACCTGTGATAAATTCCCCCAAAGTACTTCAGATAATCAAAGAAGGAATTAAGCAAATATAGTGAGCAGCTTTTCACATTCTTTCCCAATATTTTTTTGGTCAATTTCATCTTTTCAGCAAAGCAGCTATAGAGAAATATTAAACTTTTTACTTTTGTATTTTGAAGCCACCTTTTCCCTTTGAAAAATAATTTTTTAATTTTGGTAACTGAAACATTTTCAATGGACAAAGAGGTCAGTATCATAGAAAAATTATTTTAATCAGCTGACTCATTTTCAGTTTCTATAAAGGTATTGGAAAAATTCCATTTTTGTTAATCCCATTCCACACACCCCTAAACAAATTCACACATGAAGCTAACACATCAGTCAAGCAAAAAGTGCTTCTAGCTGCTCTTGATGGTACAGGGCAAGAATCCACTAAGACTATGTTAGCAGAGTTTACCTATGCTTTATGTAAGAAACTCCCTTAAGCTATAGAGGATAATGTCAAAGAATTAGCACATTCAAGACTAATCCCTATCTAACCGTATGCTTTCAAACAACACAGCTAACATGCACTGAATTTGTTTCAAGACGGTCAGGTAAGAAGGGGTAAAAAGAGTGGGATTGTGTCGTTTGGGCTCAGTACTTCTCCCTCTAGCAGTACTTTGACTTCTTACAAAGGTTTTTTTGCCGCTGCATTGCTTCCATCAGATGCAAACATTTAGCTAAATGCTAAATTTACTGTATTACGAAACACTCCATTTGCACAATTATGGACAAAGAACACACTGTGATGTTTTATTGACTCTGGGAGGTTATGATAAATCAGCTAGCTTCTACTAGATGAAGATATAAATAACTCTTGTGATACTTACACGAAAAAGAATACAGAACCTTCTTCCTATTTTAGAAGACCTTCTAATGTGTCTTTCGTATGTCTCCGGTCTAGAAGTTCCTGATCATGGGCTACAAACATCCCATTCTCAGGGAATGCAAAAGAAAAAGCTGAAGGTGGGCTGGAATGGAAGGAGAGCATTTACCCTCCCTGCGCAAACTTGCAGGAGAAAGTAGCAAAGGTTTTTAAGGCCTGTTAAATAACCTCCACTGGTAGGCTTTTACTTGTACTTTTTTCTTCCCCTTATATAGCTCCTTTATCATCAACTCCTCCAAATTCCAGGCTGAAGAAAAGTTTGCTGCACTGGTTCTAAAGGAGATGCTGCTCTCAGAGCACAAGGTACCTGGTGAATTCTTAGTGTCACATTAAGGTATCATAGAGAAGATTTTGTAGAGAAATAGAAGGCAGTAAAAAATTCTTCTCTTCCTAGCTAGAATGTGTGGCAATCCATTGGCAAAAAGCCCAGCAGCAGCCAGTTATGTGAGAACATAGGGCTTGCCCTCCCTGTAAGTTTACTGAGCTAGTGCAATGGAGCTACTTAAGGCAGTGCGGCCTGAGTGGGAACACCGTGGGTGGGTGTGTCATGAAACAGCCCTTGCTCAAAGGGGTTACTGGGTGAGCAGCTGATGAGTTGTTGTGAAGCAGGTTACTGTATTCTCATTATAGAGTGTATTTTTCAGACAGTAGCAGGCTGCAACTGCCTTTTTACAGGGGCTCACTTCAACTTACTGATGTACTCCAGATCAGTCTCATGCAAACTGGAGGTTTTTGTGTGCTAACTGGTATCTTGCAAGGGACAAACCGTGAATTTCTGGATTAAATAAAAATATTAAAGGAATTACCAGGAAAAAACCCCAAACCCTGAGGAACAGAAAGACTTGTGAGAAGTAGCTAACAGTAAGGTACAACTGAAATCAAATGATGCTTGGAGTATTCACCACTTTTCACAAGGTACCTGGTACCTTGCAAACTAAATTTTAGAAGAGTAGACCAGAGTTTTGCCTGACCTAAGTGGAACACTGCTGAGCCCATGGGGTCAAATATTGTAAAGACAATTATTTACAAGGCATCGCCATAGTTTGCATGGGCAAATCTAAGTCCACGCAGCACTATCCGTAGCAACGTCCTTGCTGTATATGCAAAACAAATGCACCTTTATCCAGTTCATTTCTGTACTTGCAGAAGGAATGCAGAGATGAAAATAAATGTGTAACAGCGTGTGCAGAGAGAACAGCTCCTTACACTTGTCATTCATAAACCTTCTGCAGAACTCCTGAAACGTTCCTCTGTAGCTCATGGTCCTTAGGGAGCGGTGAAACTGGTAATAAGACACCACCAGGTCTTTGGGGTTGCGAGCCATGTATATTACCTATGATGGGGGGGTGAAAAAAAAAATCATCTTATTGAAAGCTTTTTCCCCACCCCTCTCCCAAAGCACTTAAACAACTGCTGCCAATATAGTTAAACAAACATGATTTCATTTCTTTTTTACCTTTGAATTGCCATTATGGAGGTCCGAAGGCAAAAACCGATATGGTAGGTGGCTTTTTATGAGACGAGGAGATGTCAGTTCCTAAAATAAAGCAGACAGAAACATTTCTTATTGTTCATTAGTTTCTGGCACATCCTGAGCTGTCCTGAACTGTCTTGAAGCCCTTTACTATACTGAGTCACATTCACAAATTCACTTTGTAAATTAATAGGGGTCTGGGACAAGAAATTAGGTCAGGGAATTACATCTGGTTTTTAAATATCAAAAGGCTGGATAATGTGTTGGGGGGGGTTTGTTGGGTTTTTCTCCCCCTTTTGTTTTCAAAGTACTTCCATTTGTAGGACCTTCTCAGGAAGAGAGTGTAGTAGTTTAAGATTCTTAGTATCAAACTAACTTTGTTTCCAGTGATGCTTCCACTAAAGTTCCTTGAGAAATACTAGAAGCTCTGAAAACCCTACCCCTAACTTCTTCACTTCAAAATTTTACTCTTGCAATTTATTTTATCCTCAGAATTAGGCCTGAACAGTCCAAAGGTTTATTTGAGTGTGTGAACATCTTTCAAACAGAGTATTTTTCTATAATTTGAGAGAAAATTGTCTTATGACACAAATCTTCTAATAGTTAAAAACTGCATAAATCCATATTGGATCAAGTTTCTAGCACATAGTATAGGCAACAATGTGTAATCTCAGACTAAACCTTTCACTATTGCCACCACTTATTTGCATCAAGGTAGCACTGAGGTTTCATTGGACTAGGCATCACACAGGTGAAAAAAAAACCAGCCTCTGACCCCTAAATACTCTCAGCCTAAAGCAGGCTGATGCTGCAGAAGCAGCTTAAATCTACCCATGCCAGCCTTAGGTAGCTCAATTCAACAAGCACTGTAGCTGTTATAGGATGGAGCCCAGTACTTTGCCTCATCATTCCAAGATACGCCTATATCAGAAGTAGTTACAGCAATGACAAGATCACACTTGTATGCCATGCCACCAGTCTCTGAGTGATTCTTAACAGTGTGGAAGTCATTTCATGCAGAATATTCCAAACTCCTCGAACTACACCTACAGAGTCTGTAGATCCAGAGATCCTGGGTCTCTAAGGATTTAGATGTAAATTCAGAGCAGTGGGTCTACAGATCCATAGATCTCTGTATTTGTAGTTCTTCTTTTGCAGACCCAGGGAAGGAATCAAAGCAAATTTGCCTCATTTGGGCAGCTTCTCTTTATGTAAGCAAGGGAGGCCTGGAACTTTTATTCAGAAAACCCACTGCCAAGATATTTAGGACATGGAGAAACATCTAAAGCATTAAACAGAGTATAATAAAGCTTAATAAAAGCAACTTTAAAATAACCTAATAATACTCTGAATCATTCCAACAAACTGAGCAAGTCCAGTGATGAAAAGGACAAGGACACAAGATGAAATGAAGTGATAAATATAGAACTGAGGAAAAAGATATCCAAATGCTGAAAGACTTTCTTTGCAATAAATTGTACCTTGATGATGTCCAGACCAGGCTGAGGGTACTCTAGGACTGGAAGTTGTTCATCTATATTCATTAGTCCAATCTCATCTGGATCAGCTCCCTGACTCACTAGATATACCACTTCCTGTAGCAAGCCTGTGCCTGCACAAACCAAACAATGAAAGAGAACAGATTGTATTACAGTTCTTATCTAAACAGAAGCATATGAAGGGAGACCTAGACATAGAAATAATAACTTCCGTCCTTAACAGTCTGCTGTGAACTAAGTCTGTAACTACTGTTTTAGCACAGTCTGTCTGCTCCCTTAGTTTTATTTTAAACACATGAAGATCTCCTTTCACATAGAAGACCTCAGATTTTTCTTCAGTAATAATGTAAATACGTTTCTATCTCCCAATCATTTTACCTGTGAATTGCAAAGCATTTTTAAAAAGTTTTTCTCCTGTGAACATTAGCTAGGCAAAATACTACTATTTCCATTTTAGAAATGAAAAAAAACGAGGCAGAGATCATCCAAGTTCACAAAATGCATTAGCGGCCATACTGGGAGACTGCCAGTGTCCTCTATGCTAAATTGTAGGCAATTCTACTGTTACACAATAATTTGAGAGTCTATTTATACCTCCACGTTATGGACTGGATAAACCACTGAAGGCATAAATGCACAGCAAGTTTGTCATAAGCTTTAGTGGCCCCAGTTACGTCCCTCTCTCCAGTCCAAGGACATTTACAAAGCAACCATTAGATATTATAGCCTTAATGACTGCACTTTGGAAAATTAATAGGTATTCCAAATAGAAGTTTGAACAAGGAAACTACTTCAAATGATTTTACCTTCAGGCAGGTACGAAACCCTCAAAACAGGCAAACAAAGGTTCAGAGATATCTGACAGATGCTTGTGAAGAGAAAGGCATGGGCTTTTAGTGAGATGGAGGAACAGAATGAGGAGAGATCAAACCAAGCTAGCAGGGAAGGGACTCCACAGTTTAGATGATAAGTCACACGGGCATGGGACATCCTGGATACTGCAATAGACAGACCAATTATTTAAGAGTTGTGAGTGGTAAGGAAAATGAGACCAGGATTTATTCTCTCTCCTGTGTTGCCTAAAGGAACGAGTAATTGTTCCAGAACTCTTTACAAAGCCCCAGTCCACCTCAACATCCCATATCCTTGGAAAGATGAGCTGCAAACTCTGAGATCGTGCCTTTCATTCTCGTTTTAACTTGAAAATAACTTGCAAGTTGCAAGTAACAGTCACTAGGTTAATTCATGTTAACTAGCATGACTGTACACACTAACAGGCACACTTTGTACAAATTCTGTATGTTGCTCCAACACAACGAAAACTAGTGTATCGTTATTCAGTTTTGTTTTTTTTTTTAATCTGAGCTATGAAGAGTTACAAAAAGCTGATGTGCTTTAGAGGCTGGTTAGAATGAACACCGTCTGGATACAATGTGAAAGAACACATGCCTCCAAGAACTGCTTTGGAGAATAAGTACTTTAAGATTTCTCTGTCTTCTGACTGATTGGTGGGTAAATTAAAATGGCTTGGAAAAAAAAGAAACTTTTACATTATCATCACCCACAGAGACAGCTGTCACAGACTTAATACACACTTGCCCCTGAGGCTGTTCACTCTGCATTTTTAAGTCCAAGCATATATTTTATACATTAAAATTAACATAC
Source organism: Buteo buteo (assembly GCF_964188355.1). NCBI lineage: Eukaryota > Metazoa > Chordata > Aves > Accipitriformes > Accipitridae > Buteo > Buteo buteo. The sequence goes on along the minus strand of NC_134189.1, from coordinate 28,470,253 downwards.
ATACAGTACTTCAGTATGTGTCCTTGTGACTCTGAATGAGCACAACCCTTGTTCTCATTAAATATTTATTCTGACAGGAGACACCCTGGTTCTCCATAATTTATTTCTGTATTTCCAATTCCGCCTGCAAAGAAAAATGCTATTACAGCAACCTTGTTCCATGAAAGGAAAAGGAATAGCTGTATGGGGATAAACAATACAACCAGGACTTTCTAATTTTTCGTTACTCAGCTGCTCTCTAGGCAAAAAGAAGCCATCTCCATGGTGCCTCTGAATACCAAAGCACCACAGGGTTTTAAGGCAGAACTATGCTGAAACTTCAGGAGAGCAGCACGTTCCCTACCAGCTCTCCACAAAGTCCACCAGATAAGTGGGAGGCGATGGGCAGGGAGCACAGCCCCCATGGTCTTACCTAGTTCTTTTTCAGACCCTTGGCCATGCACTAGACTTGGCTTGATTGCTAGCAGATCCATGGAGCACTGCAGAGATAGGAAATTACATATTGATGTAGGAGGCATGGGAAAGAAGGGTTCTGATTCAGAAGGAAGTAGGCCTTTGAAAGCTTAGAAGTCTTTAAATGTGCTTCCATCAAAAACAGTGATTCATTGAAAGAGTAATGCTGTGCACATGGCAGGTACTCAAAGCAGAAAAATAAAAATCTCCATCAAGTACAGGTTCTCTAGAACAGTGCTTTAAATCTGTGAACCTCAGTGCTAATTAGTAGCATGCGCATACACAAATTACTGTAGTTATGTATGTAGTGCTGCACATCTTCCAGCATCCTATTCCAATTCACACAGCAAACTATTTCTGCAGTATTTCTTCTACAAAGGCGAAGATTGCAAGCTGACAGACGTCTGGCTTCTGCTCATCCAGCAGGTTAGAACTTCTCCTCCCTACACCTGCAGTAGGGCCACTGATCCTGATTTCTCCCACCCATGAACTCTGTGCTAGTTTTCACTTTTGTCACTCACTACATTAGCCTGATTTTTTTTCCACATTAGCACTCAAGTTATTCTGCTTAGGATTTTCGGAGTCTTAATGCAAATGAAAACCAGAGATTTAACTTTTGAGGGAACTTTTGAGGGTTTTTAACTTGTTACCCTTAATCAATTATCATTTATCCCCCACACACACGCCCAAGAGCGCCCCAAAATTATCATCAACCTGATATCCTGTTTTAAAAAAACCTGAAACACCACATGCTTATTTGTTTAAAAAAAAAACAACAAAAAAAACCCCAGAAAGCCAACAAACTAAAAGCCTTTATCTATATATAGATAGATAGATAGATATATAATTAGATATATACAACCTCCTCACATCTCTATTAGGGTTAAAGACAACTCAAGTTAAATTACAGACATCAGAGCTGAATGTCCTTTTGGTTTAGAAATGGTGGATTAACCTAGAAACAGACAAATGGCAGCCCAAATTCCAGACCTAGCTGCTAGGGCAAGGTTTTCTAGCCCCTGAGAACACCAGCTGGCTGGAAAGCCAAACAAACTGGGGTATTGTACCCATGCCTGTGATGAGAGGCCCAAGCCTAGACTGGGGTTAGCAGAATTTATTAAATTTGCCACTGTGGGAGGTGAATGCGAGTCTTCTGGTGTAGCCCCTGATTCCTCATCTGTGTATAAGGCATACAGAAATTGGCCATTTAAACAAACTGACTTAAAATGATGCCTGTGGGGATGTGCAAGAACCACTATTTTATGGGTGGAAGGTAGAGTGAATTGCTGAAACTGAGATTTTCAAAGGAGATTATGGGAATAACCTCTGATAATCCTACTCTCTATCACAAAACTTGGCCAGATCTAGATGTCACAGAAACTTTCTTAGTAAAAGGGAAAATGATTATACTTGTCGGAGAGAAGAAAAAGATGAAGGAAGCCTAAGGAAAAAAAAAAAAGATGCAGAGCTTATCTTTATACTCCCTAGATTTCTGGCCTGGCTGCCAGCAATGATTTATTGTCACTTGAGGGTTACTCACTTTTTAAGTGAAATTAAAGGATTAGGTCAGTAAGTGGAAAAGCTAGCATGTAGGCATATGAAGCTAAGGTTTTTCTTGGAGACAATCAGTGGATCTTGTGCATCTCAAGTATTTTCCATCATTTTCTCCTTGTGTTGCTCAATGCTTATGCATGTACATGCATGCCTCACTTGGGATGGTACAGAAAGAGCAAACAGTCACTGACAAACAGGATTAATCTGTCAGCCTTGGGCATGAGGGACCAGATGCAACATTCATAAGTACCCAGCAACTCTACCCTTCCTTCTTCGAGCTGCAGCAGATCCACATCTCATCCTGGAGGAATACTGCTGGCCCTGCTACCTCTGAGGTCATATTGCCAAAAGAGTTGTGGAATTCATTTACATTTATCCAATTCCAACTAAAAAGGAGCCAGTCACCATCTGAGGAACTTCAGTGCACTGTACCTGAGAAACGCTCTTCCCTGACAAGCTCTTCTGTTATGTCAATACCTCAGGAGAAAACAGTGTGTTCCAGTTTATCTCACAAAATCTGGCAAGAGATAGGATAGGAAACAGCTGTGATAAAAACCTGCAAATTCCAGCAGTAGCTTAGGAGAACCTTTTAAATTATCTGTGAACCTGCATTTTGCATTTCTGCTCTGCGTAACAGCATGTACAAAAGCAGCCCAGTCACAGCAGTTTGAAAGTCTGCTAGTTGAGCTGCACCGTCCTTTTCTGTGATGCCTAATCATGCACAGAAATCAGGACTCATTAAGAATCCTACCATGCTTACAGCATCTGCTATCATGATTGGAAACTCTTCGTTTGTACCCTTTTTCATGGCCAATGCCTCAGCAACAACAGCAAAGTCAGTTCACGGCCACTCTGCTTCTGCTTATCAGTAAATATAACTGCTGCAGCAGTAACCAGACAGCATAGCAAGATAGCCAAAACTCTGCAACACCACAGCTACTCCTTTCTGCTTCTAGGCGTTAGGTGACTTTTGACGTCAAACTTGGTCTCTCTAGGAGGGAGAAATATTCTTTAGTGCAGCTGTTCTCTGGCTCCTTGCACTACTTTCTGGCCACTGGCACATTCCCATGCAGCCACCGAACCTCAGATTTGTTCAAAGTGAAGTGGCAGATATGAAACCATAAAATTTCCTGTGAAATTTTGCTTCCCTACATGGTGTCTAACGTAGTTTATTTCAGTGTTCTGCCCTCCATATCAGCTAACATAGGACAAACCTGCAACTCAAGGATGCAAAGGTCTTTGGTATGTTCCTGTTATTCACCTCTTGTTTGGAAACCACATGGAAAAATAAAATAAAGAAATATTCATGTTAATACTAACAGTCTTCTAGCACTCTCAATTAGTTGCACTTCATTTGATCTACCAATGCTTGATCAAGTTTCAGCTAATACAATGCAATGGACCCATTATGACTCATAATTTTTTTATAACATTGGTAGATGTAAGTGCTCATTAAAAATGAGGGCTGCTAAAGCTGTCAGATTGGCCTAGCAAGTGCTGTAAAGCGATTCCCCACATAGTTGTTCTAATTGCCTGCAAGCTCATTCCCCTTTCACCAATTTCAGTGTGTATCTCCAGGTAAGCATGACAGATTCATCTTCATGCTAGAATAGTGGAGGGAAAAATAGATTTTTCCATTAGAAGAAAACAATTTCCAAACCATAAAAATATCTCCTTTTGAGGTCTCTATTTTCAGGTTCTCCTACATATTGGAATTCCAACTGGCTTAAGAATAGACATTTTCATTATCAGATAGTGATATCAAATCATATCAGTTTAATAATAAAAATAATGTATACACCTTGATACTGTATTTTCCAATTCTTCTGTTGCTAGATGACTCAGGATTCAGAATAAAGGCTGAAATTTTGATGTTATATTGCCAATATTTTTGACTGACCAATTAAATATATATTAGTGGGCCCAATTTTCAGAAAGGCCTGAATACTCATCCTCTAAGATTAATGCCCCTTTTATGTGGCCTACATGCCCCTAAGTTTAATAGTGACCTGTCAAGGGACTCTGTGGAACATGATGAAACTGAATTCAGATCTTCTGAAACTGATGGCAACAGCTTAAATAAGATTGGATTTAAAACAAGTGTTAACTGCACGGCTTCCAGTAACATTCAGTAAGCAGAGTCTTGGATTTTTAGACTTACTAATCAGTTTATTTTTCCACTTGCAGATACTGACTTTTAAAAGAAAACCAACAGGCTAAATTCTGCTTGTCTTTCACTAGACTTACATCATAGAATGCAGACACAGGTCCATTAGGTCTGACTTGTGTTTCGAATGTGTTTCATCAGAGGCTGTAATCAGCAAACTATGAACACCGTATTCTATTTAGGACTAAAATGTACTTTCTGTTTGGTAAAAAAGCTGTCACTGAACTGTTTACATACATATATTATCCATAGAATTATTGCTACTAATATATATTGCATAATATAGTATCCTAAAGCACTGCTTTAATGAACTGGTTACAAACCAGTGTTATTTTCAGCTAATGCATTAGTACTATTTTTAAAAAATGGCCTGAGTCCTAATTCTCCCTTACATTAGCACACTCACTACTCAATAGAGGACAGGATGAAAAGTGTAGAATCGACCACAGTGCATCTCAGACCAGGCACCGACTGTTGAGGATCTCCACTTCCATACGGCAAGCCAGGCAAGGCAGTATGTTTCACACATAACACCAACAGAAGCAGCCTGGAGAAAAAGGCCTAGTGATGCTTTTACGCATGCTGGATCCTAAAGCTGGAGCAACACTAGTAAATAAAACACACCAGGGCCTGTTCTCTGGGAGGACATGTGGGACAGCTGAACCCACATCCACAGAGATTGATTTCCCAAAACAAGGCAGCCTCGTCCATAGCCTCCTGGGAACAGTCCCTGGCTCCAGCTACCTCCCACACCATGCTGAGGAGCATGCTGTCTGAGAGAGAGCAAAACTGTCAGGGAACATGCTAGCAAGAAAATAGCATGGATGACAGCCTGTTGGAGCCTCTGCCTAGTGTACTAGTGTAGCCACAGTGAAGCAGATAACTGGATTGTCTATGTTGTGTACCTTAGACTTTATAAAACCAGAAGAAAAATAGCTCAAGAGTCACGTACTCCCTAACCATTGCATCTAACCAATGGCTACCCCCATGTGTCCCAGCAGGCAGAGGCCCACAAGGCAAAAACGTCTTGAGGACAGCTGGGGCAAAAAGTGTTTCTCTTCTGTCCCTCTCAATAAGCCACAACATCCTCACATGCACTGCAGCAAGGACTAGGCAAGTAGTGTACTAACAGCTCTAAGAACTAGGAGTCAGGTCCACAGATTGCTCAAAATCTAGGGATCAAAATAACAAGAAATCACAAGTTTGTCTTTATTTGCCTTCTGATTGATGAGTCTTAATTTGTGTCTTCATGCTTGTCTCCACATCCATGATTTCATCATATCTAGGTGTCCCAGATTTTGTTACAGGTCCTTCACTGACAGCTGATATTGGTTGGTAACTGATATTTCTTGGTATCAGATATTCAAAGGGAAAAGTATTTTACTCTTCTCTTCAGGCTTTAGCTGGGCTGGTAAAATCTGTTCATGTCTATGGATGCTCATCATGTCTGCACCAGCTGTCATCACCAATGGGGCAGTTTGTGTGAAGTTACTCCAATTCACTTAAAATTAAATCAGCCAAATTAGCTTAAGGAGTTTCTATTTTTGGCATCAACTTACCTAGCAATTTTTGCCTGAGACAAACTAGAATGCATCCACACAAAATACTCTGTGGGTGATTCTTCAAGAGAAACGACAAACAGCAGGCTAAGGACACCAACATCCTGCACTAGCACAGATGCTTTTAAAAGAGGACATCTACACCTACACCCTTAGATTATTTCTCTCTTTCAGTTTTTACTCGCCAAACATGCTCCCATGGTATAAGAAAGCACAACACCTATCATCCTAAAACAGAAGGAAAAAAATGTATAGTATAACATGTCAGGAACATGAAAATAACAGATAAGCCTGCTTGCTCCCTTACCAACTGTCTGGCAGAATCACATCCCTTTTCACCCTTCAACCTTTTCAACCTATTCAAGGTTGACCAGGTCTGAAGTCAACCCAGTACATTCAGTCCTTACCTTCTTTCCCCAGGCTCCTCCCTTTGATGGACATCCTCACAACCCAATTAAGAGACACCATGCTTTTCATGATAATAGCGCGAGCATGTAGGATTGTGCAGTCACACCAAAGCATTGGCCAACAGGACAGTAATTCACAGGGGAAGAGTACTTTTATTGGCTCGTCTATGCTACAGGGCAGCTGCTGTCTCAAACATCTGAAAATTATCTGGCAAATTTTGGCCATGTAAACTAACAACAGTACCTCCTCACATTGATGGGCAAAAGGTATATTAGCAAATTTTCAAATCTTACCTCCTCTCTGCAGCACAAATAAGAAGGTACATGCGCTTACCCCAATCTTACCTCAGTTGTATCCTGCCCTTCTGCTTCCTCTGGCAGTCCTATTCTCCTAACCTTTTAGAGCCTGTATCAAAAACATGCCTAAATTGCATCATACATTACCCCAGCAGGAGCTCACAATCTCCAACAAAGTCCCCCCACCGTGTATAATTTCCCTTCATTTTCATACGGGTCACACAACACTATACCAAGGAGGACAATGCAGAAGAGAACTCTGCTGTAACGACAAGTCATTGTTTTTTAAAATCACTCTCAAGGACTTCATTAAGTCGAAGAGAAGTGCATAGTTGTCCTAGAAATCAGTGGCGCTAAGGGTAACTATATCACTTTCTGTGTTCTGTTCTACAGAGTCGTAATATGGTCTGTGGCTAAATGCAGAGCCTCATAGTGAGCTCTGCCGATTGAAATAGGATCAGAAGGCAGGAGACAATAGGGCATCCATATTAGAAACTTGTGTGGAGGTAGTTCTCATACCCTTTGCTGTGAACATGTTCCTCTCCTCATATGGTTAGTGCATTTCAGAAGACATCTGTCACTTCTTAAAATGCAATTTTATGCCTCAGTTTCAAACCCTTCCAGGAAATTTGTTAGGCAAAACCTGCCTACACATTAATGTGTATTTGCATATATTAGGTGGTTAAATTGCAAGAAGGCAGCACACCAATAGTATAATGTGAAACCATTGCAGATAAGAGTTACACATGTAAAAAAAAAAATAAGCAGCACATTTTTGTTTCAGAATTTCAAGAAATATTGTTTATCATTTATTTATGAAACTACACAGCCTGTTTAGTCAGCTATTGGTTGTCTAAGGTCAGGGAGTAAAGCATTTTATCTCAAACAGAATCCTCCTCATATTATAGCTGCCCTAAGCAAAATCATTCCTGCAAGGTACCTATGCCCCCACTCATATTTAGCACACAGTCATTCCCTCTGTCTGCTGAATGCAAACTACAGCCATTTCTATTCTATTCCTATTGCTGCTCTTCAGAATTAGAAATGGAAATAGATCTAATTGGGAGTACAAAAGAGGATCAGCCAATCTATATCACCATGGGTTTTCTCAGTATTGCAGCAAAATCCTTGAAAAGAACACACTTTCTGATAGAAAACACTGGTGTTCCAATAAAAGGACTGACATTGATCATTATTAATGTGCACTTCAGCTATATATACATAGAGCAATCCAATTTTTGCAATGCCTGTAGCTGTTCTGTGCTACTTTGGCAATCCTGATCAGCAGTAAACAGGCTTTTAACTGGATGGTTAACCTAGGTTTACGACTGCCTTGCATCAACAGGACACTGCAAAGCAGCCAACGTACTGCCAAATCTGGACTGCTGCACGTATAGTCAGTGTGTGTCTTCTGAACAGGATTCTCATTTCGCCTGCTTCACACTTGTCTCATTTTGTAGCGAATGGCTAATTCAGCACCATTGTCTACATCACATACAGTGATCTAATGTCATCATATTTCATCTAGAACTTGCAGCCTTATAAAGGATGATGGCCTTCACATCCTGCACTATAAACAGCAGGTGGGTAAAAGCACATGAAAAAAAGCAGCACTGATGGGACAATACAGGGGGTAGTTCCTTCCCCCCAGCATAGGGTGTATGAATCCCTACTGTACCCAAAAAGAGAAAAGTCTTCATTTAATAAAAGACTGCATAATAAGAATGAAAAATGATGTGTGCTTAATCTAATTCAGTCCAATGTTCAAGCATTTTGCTTCCTTTCATTAATATCTTCACTATGAAAGATGAACATTAACACGAGAATGACTGGCTGTTGGGTTTGGCTGATTTACATCATCTTCTAATTCTTTAGTCTTCGAGGTCATTATCATCTAATCCAGTTAACAGTGATTTCACATGTCCAGATTACACTTTTTACGCAGGGTAAAACTTTTTTCTTTTTTTTCCCCTGAGCCTGCTTTCAAAAAGCAAGTTGCTTGAGTTTTGCACTACTTCACAGCAGGGAAGCAATTATGCTACATTTGCAAAAGACCCAGCAAAGCCTATTAGGTAGCTGGAGAATTCTTCCTCTTCTGAACCATGTGTTCTGTCTCTAGTAACATCTCTCCACTAGTTTGATAAAAGGCTCATGAGAGAAACACTGCTAGCTAGATAACAAACAAGTTCTCCTTAACAGATTTTTCTTCTCCACCCTTATTTCCTGTTCAAGCCATGTAAGGACCTATTCAATTCTACTACCACTGAAATCAAGTCAAATGCATTAGTGGCAAATTTAACATTGTCTTCAATTACTTATTATTTGATGTTTTTATTTATCATTTCTTTGCCTAGCAGTATTTAAGACTGAGTCGATACCAGAAGGTATTTTGAGCTATACATAAATAAAACAAGATGGATCCATCTCAAAAGGACTTTCAAAGCACAGGAAATGAGTGGCCCTAACCACCAGAAACACTTGTCTAGAGGTGTTAACTTTCTGCACCTGAGTGGTCCTCAATGGAGCAAGTTTAGGCAGCAGAGTATTTACTCTTCTAATTGGTGGAAGGTCCATGACTTCAGTCACCAAGAGCATGAAATCAGATTCAAATATGGAGCCTGTACATCAGTCCCTAAAAGGACAGCTCACAAAACATATCTCCATCACGCAATGCAGTTTGCTGTTCCCTTTCTGCTTCCGTAAGAAGTCCATTCTTTCTGGCCAGTTGGTATGAGAACTGATGCACATTCATATCGCATTAAAATGGAACAATATCTGAGCTTTAATAATTACTTAAGATAGAGGAACCAAGTAACTGTGATGTTATTGTAAAAAAGTTAAATACCATATTCTGATTTGAAAGACATTAACTTGTTCATCCACATTCATGAAACTAACAGATGTTTCCTATCATTCCATGTCACAGGGAAGAGCTTGTAAGCATGCATAACATTGCCTCAAAAAACAAAGGTCAAAGGAAAAGAATCCCAAATGTATTTTGTGTAAAAATCTCTATTTTTAAGCCAACCTCATGATTTCTTGAGGCATGCTTCTGGGCCAGTAACATTTCCATTCATTCTTTAAATGAAAATGGATTAAGCTTAAGGTATCAAAATGCCGCATAGAGAATAGGACTATAAATCCAGAAGAGCAGAATCTAGCTCTTTTGCAACTGCAAAACTGTTGTTATAAAAAAAATGCCAACAAAACTCTTGGGAGGAGTTCCATGTGAGAACGCCGGAAATTAAGGCAAGTCAACTGAGTTAACACACAAACATCCATGTGGATGCTCACATTCCCTGAGGAGCCTTAGCTACAATGGCATAAGGCCACCTCAGACTTGCTATTACCAGGGTAAAACTCTGCAATCAACCTCAGCTGCCTCCTGTCACTGTGTCTGACAGCTCCCAGCCTAGAAACTCCCAGAGCTTGGGCACATCCCTGGGCAACCTTTCAGTCTGATTCTCCTTTCATTTATGACTCCACAAATCAGGACTGTCAGAAGTGTTGGACCTATGCATATCTGGGTAGGTGCGAAGAATTGGATTCCTTGTGCTTAGGCTTATCAGTCCGTCACATCATGCAGAGGCCACCAGTACATGTTAGCTAGTTAGGCAGCAAGCCAGGGCACTGAGAAAGTACAACTTACCAAGCCATAATGGAGGTATGCTTACAGGCAGGTAACAGAGGACATAGACACAGTGATTCCCTGACATAATACTCAATCGACATAGCTCTGTGCGGACCTGTCACCTACTCACCTATTGCTACGGCATGTAAGTGCAGATATGTTAGCTGGTTAGATGTCCACAGACTGCAGGACACCCCTGCAAGCATAGGTCATATGTAGCCACATAACCTTAGTCAAGCAATAATACTCTTTAAATTGAATAATAAGAGTATTATTGTGCAGTACAATAATGCTTAAAGAACCAGAAACCAAATCTTACCAGTAAATATAACCTCACTGCCAAGAGATTTTTATAGTCTGCAGAAAACATGAAGAGTAGGATTGCGCAAGACAAACAAAGCAAGATTTCACACAAGGCGTAGTCATTTGGTACATTTTCTTTATGGTGTATTTCTTAAATCAAGACATTTTGCCAGTATGTTTTTATAACATGGTCCCACAGACAGCTAAGACTGACTGGAAGGTGAAGGGGAAGAAACAAGAGGCCAGAGATAAGAAATCCTTAAAGCAATTTCACAGCCAAAGAAAAGCTACATGTGTCTACGTGCCCAATGGTTCAAGCCTCCCTTTGCCTAACTCTTGAGTTTTGAGCACCGAGTCTGATGAAAGAATATTCTAGATGCTGATGAGCAGAAGTCTTATTAATTTTAGTGGAGAATCAGACAAACGAGAAAAGTGAGGTTTACATTGTATCCTCTTTATCTGGTTCACAGCCCAGCAGCTGTGACTGTCACTGCTGTAATGGTCAATGGATCGAACAACTGTTTCCCCATAACAGAAGAAAACCCTGGGACACAGCGTCCCTGGCATGGAAAGATTAACAGGGATTACAGTACAAGGGAAATGGGCCATGGAAGAATGCAGACAGAGCCCCTGACACGTGGCAGAGAAAGGGGAAGGACAGAGCTTCTCCCATCAGCCAAGGAAGGGACTGGGGCACACCAGTGTCCCAGCAAGAGGAGGGGTTGGATTCAGGAGCACTGGAAATAGAAGAGGATAAAAGAGTGGTATGCATGCAGTGGGAAAGGCATGCAGAGCAGGAGACAGAAAACCCACAATGCGTGCAATGCACTTTACCAACAGATGCAACGAGAAGCATGACCTTCTTCTGTACATACAGAAACTTTTAAGCAAATAAAATAATGGACAATTCAATTTAACTTTCTCTGGTTGATTTCATATAACACTGGATGTAAGCGTTAAAGAATCTTAAAGAGAACTCAATGAACACACACAAGAAAGCTGTCCTTGAACTGATGCGCAAATTCACTGCTGGCACTTCATCAAGCCAAATGCCTAGAGTCAGCCATCATATTCCCTACAAGCTAATGGGTAGTTATAAAAATCCAGTGCTGCAAGGAATGTTCAAAATGCTATCTATAAAAAAAACCACTTCCAGACAGGTAAAGGACATATCCAGAATTTGCTCTTCTGTCTGGCACTAAACGAAAACGTTCTCATGAACTGGGCAAGTATTAGCTTCAAGTCCAGCCAACAACTGACATTTTCCCACACAGAACTCCAGAAAATTATTTAGCAAAATAATCAACATGGGAGAGACAGCTTCATTATTAATGTAAATAGCTCACTTTCTCAAATTACCAGTTTTGCAAAAGGCATTAATTTGTGGGCTTTGACCCAAGAATGCAAAATGCATATTCGTTCAGAACAGATACAAGATGGTATTGAGAGCTGTTTTACACCATTTGTGTGTAAAGCAAATGGACAGATCGTGTACAGTCAGGGGTTAGCATTGTTAAGACACAGCAAAATACCAAGTGAACCTGGACTCAATGCTATCTTTAGGGACTGATTTAATTCCACTGAAATAATCGACCTTAACAGACAGGGACAGGCTAATCTAGCTCTTAGCATGGTGACTGAGGGAATACCACGAAAGAATTTGCTTATTCATTAATTCTGTAGTTTAAGCTTGTAGAGGAGAATTTTAATCTTCAAGTAGGGTACAAAAAGCCCACAGTATGAGAGGGTTCAAGAAAAGCTGTGACAGAGGCACAGTATTTCCTACTAACATTGCATCTGTATCTTACCTGTAAAGCAATCTGTTGCGCGAGCTCCAATTATTCAATGCTGAAGAGAATGGTATTCCATTCTACATTTGCAGCTACTGTAAATCTCAGTGCATCCCATTCAGCCTGCCCATTCTATACTACAAAGTTATATGAAAGATGAAACTTGTGATTTCATTTCTTCAAGAGCAGTAGCACGCCTGATTTTAAATTATGCATCATGATAAAAAGGTTTTCTGTAATTACAGTTCTACCACATGCATATGTATAAGCATATACGCACATTCACATATTTACATGTCTGAATGAGTCTCTGGGTTTTAGGCATAAGCTTCTCCTAGTCCAGCACCTCCCCAAAGCTATTAACGTTGATTGGACACAGGTGTTAAGAATAATTAAAGATATAAGGAATATTATTATTTAGCCATCCATCAGTGGAAATCACATTAAAGCAGAGTCATCTTCCATTAGGCTTATTACATTATTCCTAGTAAGGCCACTGGTACATTCAATTTTCTACCATTATTGGACCAGCTTTTTCCTGGGTCACTCCCAATTTACCAATATTTGTAACTATTTCCAAGCACTATCTCCATTTCACATGTTTAGAGCTGTATTGTCTAGTCTTGCAGAGCATAATGTCTTCAAAATGGCATACGTACTACTTCATCAGTCCCTAGGATTACTGAAGTAGTCCTGACCCTATAAGCCACTTGCTCATTTTCTTTGACAGATAAACCAACATACAGTCAACAGCTACTGATGGAGCCTTCTGCTACTAGATTGTAGCACAGGGCTCAGTAAGAGCTAGAAGCTCTGGCCTCTCACACATCTAGCAGACAGACTTGTTTGTGTATTTTCCACAGTTTGAGCAGATGGAGAGCTGGTGAAACACTAAACAAAAACTGATTTCCTTAAGAACAACAAAAAGAAGTTTTCTACCAAATCTATCTGACATTGGTGCATTTTTCTTTTCCTAAAATTCTGTTGTCAAAAATATTATTGAAATTTTGTTCAAATGTAATTTATCAACAGGAGCTAGATAAGTGGTCCCAACCACGTTTTACCTTTAAAGATTACCAAAAAAGCTAAAGTATTTCAACCCACAGAATTTTATTTTGTGCATGAAATCTGTTTTGTAAACCCACTTTTCTGATTACAGCAACATTATGAATATTCTGATTAGCTCCAGTAAAGAGAAGAATCTTTGTCAATGCTACTGAGAGACAGGAAGATGAAGTTGTAGTTAAGGTAATGCAGAAGAGCTTGGGGTTCTGGATTTAATTTCTGGCTTTGCTGTAGCCTTCCTGCATGACCTTGGCTAGATCTATGGAAACCATATAAGGGCAGGCTAATTTCTACTGACATGCTTGTCCCTAGCCAGCAGACCCTTTGACAATTGATTCAGAAGCCCTAAATAAGGCACTGAACTGTAAGCCACATAGGATCAGCTGACAAAACAAGTTCCAAGGGCCTCAGTAGACTTCAGGCTACCTAAAGGTAGAACTTGCAGACATTATTATTATCTAGAGCCTATTCCCATGACAAAGGCATCAGATTTCTCAAGACCTAAGTATTCTCTTTCCTGGCAAGTAAAATACTATGGCACCTATTTTGATCCCAAGGCTATTCCCCCAGTTCCTTCACACAACACCGTACCTTCAGTTTTGGTGCCCCAGTTCTGGATCTTCCTTTTCCTTCTTCCACAGTGACTGTTAGTAAATCCTCTTGTAGTAAGCACTGCCACTACCTTTGTAAGTGGACAGTTCCCTGTCACTAGCCTCAGCTGGGACCCCAAGAGACCTAATATGATGTTGCTATATTCACAAAACAATAGCAAATTAAATATGATTACGCAAGCTGGCTTTCCACGGCCAACTGTATAGCCATCAAAACTAGGCTGCTGCCAGCTAATATATTAGCTATATTGTACCCGGCTGCTGGAAACTGAGGTTAGCTGAGGATATTTAACGATCCACCAATATGAAGGGGGGGTGCAATATTAACACAGGAACATTGTAAACACAGATTTGCAAAACTGAAATCTTAAAACTGAAAGAATTAAACAGTGTTCTTGCTGCATGCTATAAATCTTTAGAAGAACAATAAAGATGTGGCTGTCTACTCCTAATCCTAGAATTTGGGGGGCCATCCTTCTACATACTATCCCTTATCTAATGCATGCTTCTATCAAGCTCTACCCAGTCTTTAACAGCATCACTAGTAATGAAATATCAAAAAAATGTGAAGACAAGTATTTGAAACTGCTTAAGAAATGATAACATAATAGATCCCTCATTGTAGAAAACGTGTATATGTTTGAAGCAGCACACCAAGAAACTGAAAAGCATCATCCATTCATGCCACAAACAAATAAGTCAGAAATCTATGATACTGAAACGTCATTTTACAAGGGTATTTACAGAGCTAGCATCCGTCATCTCTAGTGGACTTTGTCTTTTCTAGAAAGAGATCTTATTGTCAGGAAAAAAAGTCACTCAAGAATGCACTTGAGGGAGAGTCTATCTGGTTCTATCAGGCGGGTTACAAAGCTACCATGTTGTCTGCCTCTTTGCAGGCAGCACTACATCCGCGTTAGTTTTGTTTAAACATTTTTGCTTAGAAACGCAGACACTGAGAAATCAAGCAATACGATATTAAAAGCAGACGCCCGAACGGCCTAAAACAGCCGAAGGATGCGTTCACCGGGGTCACGCACACTTTCACTGCTAACAGGAGATATTTCTGGCGATTCGGGCAGCGCAGCGAGAACGCACTTTGCGCACATGTTCTCCCCGAGCGACCGGGGCGGCCGCCTCGGGAGCGCAGTCGGGAAGGCGGTAGAGGAGGCAGCAAACCTGTACGCCGCATCAGGCATCTGTCCGCACGCCGTAATACGTTCCTGCTTTTCCACACCTACGCCGGGAGACATTTCCCTTGCCGGGAGCGGCATCTTTGTCCCCGAACGGTTCGGCTGGCGGGCACCAGCGCCACCGAGGCCGGGACCGCCGAGGCCGGGACCGCCGAGGCCGGGACCGCCGGCTTCTCCCTCACGCCGGCGGGGACGCCCCCCCCGCGGCGGGCAGTCCCCTCAACCCTGAGGGTCCTCAGCGGCCGCCGGCCCGCAGGGCGGCCCCTCGCCTCCCGGGCGGCCGGCGGCAGGGCGCAGGCCTCGGCCCGGCCTCCCGCGGGGGACACGCCGCCGCCGCGCAGCGCCCGCCGGGCGGGGTCGGCCGCCGCGGCCCCGGGGCCGACGACCCTGCGAGGAAGGGTGAGGGGAGAGGAGAAGCCGCTCCCGCCACCCAGCCCACCCCGCCTCGGGGGCAGCCCCAGCCCGGGCGGGGGGCCCGCCCGCCTACCTGATTTGGGGTAGGTGACAATCCAGACGTCGCTGTCCCTCACCGGGAAATTGGCGATCTCCTCCATCTTGCCCCGGCAGAAGGGCGGCAGCCGCACCCCATTGTACTCGAAGTACTTGCTCTCGAACTCGCCGGGCGTGCTGGGGGTCTCGGCCTCGCTCTCCGCCATCCTCTCCCCTGACAGGCGGGCGAGCGGCGGGCGCGGCGCGGCAGCCCCTGCCCCCGGCACGCCCCCGCCCACCCACGCACGCACCCGCGGTGACGTCACGCGCGGCAGCCGCAGCGCCCGGCGGGCGGGAAGCGCGTGGCTGCTCTCCCTCACAGCCCGCTCTTCTCAGCCCCGCGCCGGGCCAGCGGCCGCCGCCGGCTGGGGCTCGGGACGGAGGGCGGACCTGCCTTCCCCCGCTTTTACCGCAGCTCCGCGGCAGAGGAGGAGGAGGAGGAGGCGGCCCGGCCTCAGAGAGGGGAGCTGGCGGGCTGGGGACGTGAGGAAGAGGGGGGTGAGCGGCGGCAGCAGCAACGGGGACTCGCCCCCATCCCTGCGCTGAGCCCAGGCACAACGCGCAGCAGACAGGCAGGGAGGGAGGAGGGGGTAAAAGGGTGAGGAAGGGGGCACGCCGGAGGGGTGGGGTTGTTTGGTTTGGGGGTGGTTTTTTTGTTTGTTTGTTTGTTTTTTACACAATAAGCTCTTCATCCTGGTTCCCTTTTCCAGTCTCTTGGATGCCACCTCTTTGTATCCCGTGGGGTAGCAGTTTTCGTTACGTACAGCGTGAGGCATCTTGCAGGTGGGCACAGGCCTGAGCACCCAGCCCCTGCCTGCACAGGTACCCAGCACATCCTCTGCCAATTCTGACTTGCTCCCTGGACTTCCCAGGCTGGCATCGGAGCCGACTCACTAACTTACCTTGTTTGGTGGCCATTAGGCAGCAGAAACCACCCCTACCCCAATGCTGCTGGGGGCTGGTTAGCGAGGACACAGCCCCACCTGCGCCATTGCTTCTTCCTGCTCATCCCTCACCCTCCCCATTGCCACAGCTCCAACCTGTCTGCTCCTGGCAGTACAAGTGAGGTCTGTAGCAGAACTCAGCTAGCACTCCTAATGGGGCTTATGGGCAAGATAGCCCAGGTGCTGCTGTTCAGAGTATTTAAGGCCTGTTGGTGCCTGCTGGGAAGGTATAAAAAACTCTAACCTTCCTTAAGATCTGTTTGTATTACAGAAATGAAGGCAGTTTGGTCTGGTGTGAATGAAAAGCTTAGCAGTAGTTCAACCAAATTAAGAATTCCGTTACCTCCAGAAAGGTTAGTGAAGAGTTTTGGTTTAGTTTATGTTTATTAGCCTTGTAACAGCTACTTTATTTTGTGTTTAATTATGTATGTTTCTGTAATAGTGCTAAAACATAATAGAAGTTCTTTGAAAGCTTCAGATACAAAGCATCTGTAGCAGATGTGCATTTGAAAGAAATAAAATAAGCATATAAAGAAGTAGTAAAGCAAGGGAAGAGGATACAGTGACTTAGAAAATATATGTTTCTAAGTACTAGAGAGTAAACTATGGTTAATTTCAATTGAGTCTACTGAACTGTAGCTAGCTGGAGGTTGTGTGTCCTGTCAAACTGTCCCTTCTAAAGGAGCAACCTCAGGAAAAGCAACAGTGAAAACAGCTGAGGTCAGTAACTGCTTTCAGCTTCTATAGCTTCATCTACCAGCATGTATAAATCAATACTTTTACTGTAGTTTACTTATATTTGTTCATGTTAATAGTAAACTGCAAACATTAAAACTATGGTTAGACCAGGTAGGAAAAGTCCACCAAAAAACTAACACCAAGAGTATTATCACATTGAATGAAAATGATTTGCAGGAATGTGTTAGGTAAAACAAAACAAACTTAAAAAGATTCATCCCAGAGTCAGTGGTTGACTAGTAAGACTTGCCCTAGAAGTTGATAATGCAGGTTCAAGTACCTGTGATACTAAGTTTAGTTTTGAGCCTGCTTCTTCAAGACACTGAAATCAGAATTATCTGTTGACATCTAAAAGAACTTTTCCAATTTTTAAAAACCAAGTTTTTGATAAAAAGTGGGTTGACAAGAATAACAGGCAGCTGGTATTCTGTATTTTAAGATAATATTGTAAACTCAGGGCATTCTGGCTCTGGTGCCTGTTCTTTTCTTTCCTATGGTGTTTTAAATGGTCTGATTTCTTCTTTTACTTGCTTAAAATAATTCAAAATTGCAATTTTCTATGGAAAGTGGAGTTGTGGGGTCTTCTAGCCAATCTTTGAGGCAAAATTTATTTATTAGTCTTTTCTGATGAGTCGAAGCATTAAGCTATACTAGTAATAAGTAACTTTAAAGTCCAACAAAACAGACAGACTTCAACTCCAGTCTCTATTACTATTTTTTTAAATTTTAACTTAGTTTTTTAAATTCCTGACGTAGTCTTCAGGCATGGATGTGGTCTTTGCTCAATATGTCAAGTGGAGGGAGCCATACTGACAGTAGAAAAAACTGTTTCTATTTTCTCTTTAAGTTAACAGGAGTTGTACAAATTTATCTCAGGGTGGAATATCAGCTTATGTAGAGCAAAAAGCCAGGCAGGCGTTACCACAACGGATGCAACAATAATTGGAGCTATGTCTTTAGCAATGGATGCTTTCACTTCCCTTACAATGTTTCAAATGAAAGAGCAATTGGAGCCCAATGTGAGAGCCCTGAGAATCCAGGTACCCTGGATTAACTGCACTTGGAAAGATCATCCCTATGTTACAGGTGAAGTAAATCCTAATGTAGGGATGTTGGACCTATAGTGGACAAATTGCACAGCTGATGTATGTGTGTGGATACTAAGAGTAGAGGATTTACTGCATGCATGCAGATCACTGGCCTAGTGCTTACTCAGATCTGACATATTGGAGATACATCGGATTTGCTGGGAATTCAAAGACAGCTGAAGTACAAAATGCATGAAAGCCATTTGTTTAGGAATTCCCTGTAAAAAAAGACTACAGTCAGTACATTCTGCTCAGAGGCAGTGTGTCATTCACAAACAGGGTAGGCTACAACAGAAATGGTGAAGCTGTAAACCATCATTCAGTTACCTAAGGGTATATGCAAATGACCTGAAGATGATCCAGTATTAAAGCTAAATAAAAATCAAATATGCTGTAACAGATGAACCACGCTGGAGTGTTTCACCCTCAAACTAGAGAGGAGTTGTGGAGGGAATCAGAATATGTAGTCTGCAAAGTAATTTCTGGTAGATTGCTTTTTTCTGTTTAAAAGAAAAATTTTAACAGTATCTTGGTCTACTTGACTGTGTTCCCAGCCTTTTCTGTAACACTTAGACCATTCTGTAATGTAACTGATCCCAGAATGTATAGCTTATTCAGTGTCCCCGTGAAGCAGCAGGAGAAATGTAGGTGAAAAAGTTTGGATTCTCTCCCAATGATGTAAACTGGGACCAACTTCACAGAAGTTGCTCGACTCCCCTCTGTATAAAACTTGGGTAAGAAGCAGCTTGGGAAAAGAAGATGATCTTAGAAAAGAATTAAATGCTTACCTTAGGAAAACGTTGTCATTTTAAGATCTGCAAAAGTAGGATTTAACCCTGGAAAAAGACTGTCTGTTCCTATGCTGTTTTGGTATGTCTGTATTCCTGTGGTCTGTCACTACAAAAAACACTCCTGTGCCTTTGTACTCCTGAAGAATCAGAAAGTGTCTCCTTATCTTTGCTATCAAATATGCCTACTTATTAGCTGAAGATACAGTAAAGAATGTCCCTGTCTTGAGATGTGTGCGTACTGTTGCATACACAAAAATGGAGTTTCAGCTTTCAAAATCTATCTGATGAAAAATGATAAATCTGGCAATGTTTTGTCTTACCTTTTTATTAAATCATTGTAACAGCAACCTGCATCAAGGTTGGAGTGGCATGTTCAGAGGAAGATAAACTGTGCACCTGTTGGGGTGCCAACTGCAGTTTAGTTTTAGACATGAAATCTGTAAATGCTACCATAAGTATTACATGAAGCCAATGTAGTGATACCCTAATAACAGCATGTGGTATTGTATTAATGCTGTAAACAGCTGTGCAATAGATTGGTGTTTATAATACATTGCTGTCTGCTAGTTGCTTACATTTGTTCAGTGAGTACACATGAACTTTCAGGAATGTTTCTTACTGACTCAGGCAAAGTATGAGCCATAGCTGTGTGACGTTTGAGCACATGATCCTTAACACAGCATTTAATCCTTCTACTGAATGTGGCTGAAGATCAAACTGTTAATTGGCGCTCACCATCTTTTTTTGTTTGTTTGTTTCTGGTACCTGTAACCAGGAATGAGTGTTCTGGCCTCGTAGCCAGGATGTTAAGGAATCTGATCCCTTTTCTGCTAGTATTTCTATGTAACCTTAACTAATTCAGTCTCCCCGTGCTTTAATTTCCACCTCTCAAAACAGTGCAACTACTGTAATCCACCTCACAAAGCTATCTGAAGATAAATCTCCTGCCTCTCATTACACAAGCACAAGATTCATGGTCTTTCTAGGAGGCAAGATTGATGCAAATCATGATTTCTTTGATGTGATCCTGATCAATACAGTCAGAATGCATGGGTTTGTATTTCTTTCTGAAGTGGTCATAACTGGTATTTAAAAGAGCCAGTTGCTCAGTGTCCCAAGCTGCAGAAGACCACTCAGTGTTAAATTTGGTAGCAATGCAAATCACTCAGTGTGCCAACTTTGAGGCAGGTCCTTACCATATAATACTTTTCACAAATTTACAGTGCTTCTAAAATTATACCCTACAGCACTTCAAATTCAGCAGACTTGGATCATGAGTGCAAGTAGACATCATGTATCATCTTTATTCTTAGCACTACACTTCCCAGCGGGCTGTGTAGGGAGAGACTTTCAGACAAGATGAGCTTGCCTTACTATACCAGCCTAAACAGTATAAGGAAACGTGTGGTCACTTTGCTGATGCGTCATATACATTACGCATTAAATGAGGGCAGGAACACAAAAAGGCAAGTAACCAAAAATAATCAGCAAGCTGTGGTATCATTTCAAAGGAAAAATGCAAGAGGTGCACCAATATTTTTGGTGAGTCAAAGCAAAGATCACATGTGAGGAAGATGAGCAGCAAATAAGTCACCACTGTGAATTAATGGCTTTGCTTTCCTGAAAGGTCAGAATTGCAGTTTTGTAAACAGCCACGACAAATTGTGCAATGATAATTCCACCAGAAAAGACAGTATGGGATACCTTGGATAACTTGGCTAGCCACCCTGTAAATATTTCCGTAGTGGCTTGTAGATGGCTTTAGCTATCTGCACATTTCTATCTGTTCCTTTCTCCCACAGTTTTTAATTTGTGGCTATTTTTAACAGCTACTTCTGTTGAAAAAAAGGGATGTTTTTTTGGTTGGGGATAATTTTTTAGTGTAACTGTTTATGCCTGGGACTGAGCCATAAGGGAAGAAAATTTCTAACTTAATCCGCCCTAGGTTTCACTGGAAATGTTCACAATGTGGCCTTGTAGGCACAGTGCTGGCCTGGGATGTCAGGTATCTGGATTCCATTGCAAACTCTTGCCACTTCCATAGGTGAATTTGCAACCCTTCACTTCAGTCACCCTTCATTTTAAAGGGGGACAGAGACAGTTGATCATATTTATGTGTTCGTGTGAGAAAGTCCAATTCAATACTGATATATAACAATGCTATTAGTTATTGGTCTTATGTTCATTATTTGTGTCACTAAAGTTGAAGACAAACTGGGGGTAACTTAAATGGTCACTTAAGTAAGACTAGGGCACTGAAGGCAAATGGTCATTTCAAGGCAGTAATTAATGTGGTTTTCACTGTATTCTTACAGTAACTGTTAGTTTTCACTGTGTTAGAAGAGGCAGACAACTGAGTGGCCTTTGGATGTGCTAGTTTCATTATCTGTGCATAATGAAGGTTATGCAGCTATCTCGTATAAAACTGCTTTATTTTTAAGGGACCTGATTTGAACATCTCAGTGATTCAATAACACAAAACCAAATCAGTTCTATGGGAGTTTTTGTGATTGTTACGGTTGCAACACCACAGAAACTGAAGCCTAATAGGAGGTGAACTGGATGTGGCTGCTTTAGTGCTATAGGCAAGAGTTATTTTCCCTTCTAAATGCCTCTGAATTTATCTATCTCAAAGCAAGCTGCTGTAGAAATGGCACAGATACAGTTGTCCCTGGTAAGAATCAGTGAGAAAATTTTCGTTTGTATTAAGCTTCTAAAAGTGTATTATTATTTTTTTTTATCTAAACATGGGCATAGAGGTACAAGGATGGATAATCTTCAAGTCATGGGCCTTAAACCACTGTCGTGGTTTAACCCCCGCCAGCAACTAAGCACCACGCAGCCGCTCACTCACATCCCCAGTGGGACGGGGGAGAGAATTGGGAAAAGAAGTAAAACTTGTGGGTTGAGATAAGAATGGTTTAATAGAACAGAAAAGAAGAAACTAATAATGGTAACACTAATAAAATGACAGCAGTAATAATAAAAGGATTGGAATATACAAATGATGCACAGTGCAATTGCTCACCACCTGTCCCAACTTCTTGTGCCCCTCCAGCAGGAGAAGCTGAAAAATCCTTGACTTTAGACTAAACACTACTTAGCAACAACTGAAAACATCAGCGTTATCAACTTTCTTCTCATACTGAACTCAAAACATTGCACTGTATCAGCTACTAGGAAGACAATTAACTCTATCCCAGCTGAAACCAGGACAACCACACAAGACCCTGTGAGTTCCTGAATGGACTTTAAAGTGCATGCTTTTGTACCAGATTTCTGCTGTTCAACCAGCTGCAGAATGTCATGTCATGCCTGGTTAACTGGGAGCATGTGTACATGAAAAGACAACTCTGAGCTGACTGCACCAGTCAGGCTGTGGTATAGCTGGGTTTGTGTCGCGATGTAGGGAGACTTCACTGCTTCTGGACAGCAGCTCAGCCTTCCGTGTGCAGCTGAGCAACTGTGTGGATTTAAAGGGTTGGGATGGCATTGCACTAGGGACTCTGTCCTGTGCTTTGCAATGCCTACTTTTAAGGTACTTTTGTAAAACCGCTCAGATACCTGATCAGCATCTCCTAGCAATTACAGCTTTATAAATCTGGCCTCCAGGCTTGAAATTTGGGAACAAATGTGTTACAATAAATTAGCTACTATAGCTGTGCAGTCATTTTTACACTGAGGATATAGATAGCAGTAAAAGGTCACCGCAAAGAAAGGAGCTGCTCAGCTGGGCTTCTGAGGAGTGTCTAGAATTGTTTTAATCATCAACCAGTGTTGATCATGGTTCTAGACTACTTAGCTCAGAAGACAGTAAATATGCCATCCTGGACAATCTCTTACACGATTTCAGAAAGGTACAGAACAACAGTCTCTGCTACACATTCATTACAAAAATTGCCTTGCATCAACACAGAAAACTGACTGGATACACACAGCTGTGAGGCAGCTTTCTGCCTCATTTACTAATGAATTTCTGGGAGAGGAAAGGCCAGAAGGAAGAGATTAAAGAGATTGAGGGGAAAGCATTAATAAAAGAGAAACATATCTGTGCTACTGAGATGAGCAAGTTAGAACGTCAGGGAAGAGACAGGATGATCACAGACAGGTGGTGTAAATGTGGTCAGTCTAGGAAGAGTGGAAGTGCTTACCAGATAGAGGTGGAAGGATCTGGATGCTGAAATGAATGTGCCACATTGCTTGCAAGAGTGGGTGATGGCTTGGCACTGAGCCTGCTGCAGTCAGGAGCATTAAAGGTCCCAGAAACAAGACACAGAAATTGAGGGGGGTGGGAAATGGAAGACCACACAAGGGGCCTAAAAAAAGGTAAGAGCAGATTTATGTAGTAATATGATCCATACTAAACTACTATAAATGTTGACTAGGACTTAAGATGCAGACATTGAAGAATACCTGACTGGAATTACATGAGCCCATCAGCATGAATGTGGCTATTCACATACTTAAAATGACCATGTGCTTTAATACTTTATTGCATTGATGTGTCAATAATAAAGGTGTTCAGATGTGCAAACTTTGAGCAGGAACTGATAGTAGTAATGTCATTAGTGACACAACTAGCATAATGTTCTGTATGTTCATCCATGTATGTGTCACGTACATATGCATTTAACTAGTCATCTACTGCTTCAGGACAGATTTGAGTCAAGCTAATTACGATGATCAAGAAAATAGTTGCTGTTGAGCTCAGTCTTGGCGGTTCCTCTGTCAAGTTGTTCTACTTTATATTCTGTCTGCATTTGAGCACATACCCATGACAGTTGTCAAGGTTAGACTCATTCTCAAAGGCATTCTCAGAGAGTCTGGTATTGTAAGTTGTATCACCTGAGCCTCGAAACATACAACTTGGGAGGTGTGATGAGAAAACCTTTATCTGGGACACTAAGCAGCTGGCTCACATGGTTCTTACAAATATGCTTGCTGCTTATTTTTAACTCCTGGGACAATCCTGGGGTAAGCACTACCTTCATTGTATGTGAGACACTAAATAGCAACAAAATGTCTATCGTGAACACTGTGTTTGTAAGAACATAATTCTTATAGACTAAAATCAATGCAAAATCCTCCTTCCTTCTCTTCGGTAGGTGTCTTTGGAGCAGATGGTGCCTGGTATGTTACCTGCGAACTTGAGCTACAACAGTACTGCCGTCCAACACCGTCCTCAGCTGAACATGTCTCATGTTCTCAAGTTAAAGTAGCTAATACCACATATGATTTATCATACAACTAGAGTGCTTCTTTTTGATCTTCAGAGGAAGCTTTGGGTTTTTTGTTGTCTGAGTCTGAAGTTTGTCTCGAGCTGTTTCCTAGTCACTCATTTGATTCCTAGGTGTGTGGTGGAGAAAGAGGAGTTTTAAGGGACTTTCCTTTTCTGTAATCGTAGGCAGTCCAGGATGACAGCCTCTGTAGGGTAAATACCCATGACACCTACTGATTGCTGCTGCAGCTATTCTGAGGAAAAGTGGCTATTAGATTCTAGCAGAATACTCAGCAGTGGGAAAGCATAGTGATTGGAAAGAACTTGAAAAGGTGGAAGGAAGTGTCATGACAGATGCCTCAAGGTGGATAGTTACTCAAAGCATCAAAATATCATTCCTACAGCTCACAGTATAGAGAGTACAAGTTGCAGGTGTGGACCATGATCTTGCTGCTTGGTGAACACAGAGCAAAGTAAACCCCCCTCACAATTATTCCAGACACTGTGCAGTAGCAGGCTTACACTGCTGAAAGGGAAGGAGGTATTTTCTCATACAAGTGTTTGAATAACATTTCTTATTATGTGAATGGAGTGCAGACAGAATAGCTGTTAGCACTTGAGAAACTGCAGCCTAAACTTTCCCTGTGTTTTGCTAAGGCTTGTTGTGTGAGTGGTGGCAGTCACTGTAATATTCTTCAGGACATGTCTTCTTTCCAATCCTGCCTGTTGCTCCTTGTGCAAAGTGTGCTCCCTGAAGGCTAGTGTGGTGCGGGAAGGGAGAAGCTAAGCTCTTCCTCTCTTCTTACCACAAAATCTGTCAGCAGGAAGAGAGATGAGCAATGCCTTCAGCATTGTCTGCACAGATTGCATAAGGCACGGGGAGAACAACCCTCAGGTACCCAAGAGTGACTACACAAAACTGACTGAACCTTCCCTGTGTGTAAGACTCCGTGACTGGTTCTGTGAGAACAGCAGTGTTAATTCATAGAGGCCTGATCATGCCTAGGTGTCTGTAACAGAGATTAAAACCCCACATTACTACTGTGCATTACTATATTCCAGGCCTCAAGGCCACTCTGCCCTGCAAGTTCTGAAGTGAAATGCAAGTGGAAAAGCAGGCTCTTTTAGTGGCACTTGCTGTATTTGGAAATGAAGTGGTTCATCTTTCAGCTGCCAAATTCACGTGTTGACTATTGCAAAGTTAAGAGATTTTTGGTTCCAAACCACCTCCAGCTCCATCCTGATCCTAACACTTAGAGCTAACAGTAGGGTTCTTCAGACAGTCAGTCAGAAGGGCTATGGTACATTATCTGCTGGCATGTGGTGGTATCATGATGATTCTGGATGTATCATCAGCTGCATGATGAAAGCACCTGTGATGATGTAATGTGTCTTCTGCAAATGGCTGCAGTCATTCCTGTGGGCGGACCTGTAATGAGGATAGAGGTCACAATCTTTAAAGAGTATGTCATATGTTCAGGTGTAATATGACTTATCTTAACCAGACTCATTAATTATGCTAGCAAATAGCTCTGTATGTTTTCCTTACACTGTATGTTACACCCTCAGTAGCAAGCCTACTTGTTTGCAAAATATAATTTAGAGGCTTTGGAATATAGTAACCTGCTATTATTGCTAATAACCTTTATCATAGTTTAGGTACTGAGTGCTAAGAAAGCATAGGTGCTGGGTCTAAAAAAAAAAAAAGCCAACAAAACCATAAGACTGCAATTTAAATGCCCAATCCCGACTCTTTTCTCACCAGTTTCTATGGGACTGATCATATGAATTAGGGATGTAGGCTTAGTCTCTAAAAAGAGAAACAGTACAAATCAGATGTAGTCCAGGAGAGATATATGGTTCTGAAGTTTAAGCATGTGGATGGGAAATAGAAGTCTTAGTTTCTAATCCCAGTTTTGCTCTAATTTACTTGACGTCCCCACTCAAGTTCTTAAACCTCCTCTTTCTGTACTTACAAAATGCAGCAAATGTCTTTGTCTTAGTGTCTTGGAGTCTTTATGATGGATTTACTAAAGCCTCCTCCCTTATAGCAGCCTCTTCTGAGCTAAATGTGAGTGTTTACCGCATGTCCAGTGCTGTGTTCTTCCTAGCACAAACTCGAACTCCTAATACTTCATACTTGTTCAACCTTCAGTTACACAGCAGAGCAACAATGGCTTTGCAAGACTATTACAACTTAATCCTCTTGCTTGTCTTCTGTCACAAGTTTACTAACTCTGGCACCAGGACATGTATTTGTGACCACCTAGTGAGATGAACAGTACAAATCCGCTCAGGAAACACCCGATGCCCACACATTTAGTATAGTGTGTATAAGACAGGAAGGGATAATAGGAGAAGTTAAGGCTCAGAGCTACTTTTATGACTTAGGAAAACTGAGCAAAAACTGATTTTTAGTTGAGAGACAGCTGCAATGAGCACATAATAAAAATCTTCTGTGGGAATGATTTAGAGGAAATGAAATTTGTCTGTATCAAGCACTGGTACGGAGAGGACAATTGCTGGGGAAAGAGGCTGTTAGAAAGAAGCAATTGCCCAGTAAGTTCTGCACTGACAGGCTTGGGAGTTTCTGACCTAGCGCTGCAAGCTATTCTGGTTATGTTCAGTATCTTGTGTGGCTTGTGCAGGAAGCCATTCCAGAAGCAGAAAGCAAAGTGTCTGAGTCTGCCTGTGTTAAGATGCCATCTAAACCGACTACATTAATTTTCTGAAATAAGTCTTGTTTTCTCGCAGATGAGCCTTTCTTGTGTTTACATTGAAGGACCCTGAATGAGGGCCTGGGCAAACAAAGATGAAAAACACATTTGTGAGAAAGCTTCAAATCCCCATCATCCCATCTCCCTGGACTGTGGCCTAGTCATCAGGTTATACACTGGGTGAGAATAAAGGCCCCCCCATGGTTCCTGTGGATGCTGTGGACTGGAAAAGTCTTGGGGCCAGCAGGAGGGAAAACTTCAGAAGTGCTTCCCAGGAGTCTTTGCCTTCTTTCCCCTGGTACTGGGCAAACTGAGTGCTGGGGCCATTGGCTGGCTTAGTGATGCAGTTGTGATCAGGCTGGGATTTAGTACACAGCTCTAGGGCCCTACAGGTAATGCTTTTATTAAATTTGTATTATTTTTTTCATTCTCCTCTTTGTTCTTAAAAATCATGGTAGAGAGTTCCTCAGACTGACTGTCTTGAATTGAACTGAATAGTCATAATAAATACAGCTCAGGCCATAACTGAAGATATTCTACACATCTGAGGATCCTGTACTCAGCAAAGTACTAAATAGCAGATAGAAATCAGGATAGGTTTATCTGTTACTGAATCTTTGCCACTACTTTGAAATGGGTAGTAAAGGAGATTTCTTTGCATGCAGATGAGAAATCAATATGAAGACAGAAGCCAATCCTAAAGGAGCTATGTGCAGATGAGCATGAAAGGTTTTCAACTGCTGTTAGTACAGATAAAAGCCTCCTGGACAATTTAACTCCAAGCCAGTAGCTACTAAATCAGTGATGGGTGTCCTGAAAGGCTGTGGCAAGAAAAGTACTTTCATGATGGAGGTGATTTGGAGAGAGGTTTACTGCAATGGCAAAAGCAATTCCAAGGGTCCTATGTACTTAGGAGTCTGTCAGAACCAGAGAAACAGGAGAATATGAAAAGAGCTTCTCAATCCCAGTTACTCAAGCTAGCATGCTCTGGAGAAATCTGTCCTATAAGTCTCTAAATACCATGCCAGAGTGCCTTAACTTTTCATGTTGCAGCTGTGTTCACATTGCTATTAGGTAGTGAGGTGCAACTGGCAGTGATGTGCCAAACATCTTATGCTTTACAACAGTTAAGTTTGATTTTTGAAACAGTCACTAGGAAAAGGAAAATGTTCAGGGGTACTCTCTAAACTTTAACAACAGTGAAATTGTTCAAGTCCTTACTATTCTCTTGCTCGCCTATAGTCTTCCAAAGCACAGCTTGATTTTTTTTTATTTTTTTTTTTTCTCAGAAGCTCAAGCTGAGGGTGATACACTGGATTGCTGCTGAAGGTAAGGCTTTCCTTTATAACAAGGGATGTAAAGGCTTCAGCTGTGGTGGTACATTTGGGCAGGAAATGCTCTTTGGGTAGGTCTGCTCTGCCTTTCACACATAGACCCAAATCCATTATCGAGCTTCAACTTCTTATTCATAATGGAGGGCCATATGTTCAAAAAACATTAATGTTTCCTAAACTACTTGGGTATTTACATTGTGAATTGCACTGAAACTGGAGATAGCCTGTAGAGGTTCTCCAAAGCACCACTCTACGTTCACTACAGGCTGTGCTGAACAAGTAGCCTGCATTGTTCTTGTCAAATTTAGTTTTCAAATGGAGCACTATCTTTGACCAGAATCACTGTTTACTCATTTGTGATGTGACCTTCACCTGAAGAAAGGGCCATCGTTTTCAAGTGATGGGAAGTTGCTGTGTTTTGGATGGGTGTCCCTGCTCTCCCAGCCAGAGTCCTGCAGTAGCGATGTACACTCATTGTGTGAGCACTCCTCTGATCTGCTTTACTACTAGGTCATCCAGGCTAGCTCAGTCACTCTTGTGTTTCTATAGCAAATAAAACTAAAATGCATGACTCCGCATTGAAGCAAATAATGTATGCTCTATGGCTTTTACCAACTTTGCTGTGCGAACCAGTGATCTCTAGGAAGGAGTAGCAAAGAGACAAACAAGACACAACTGCTCCATAGATTTACAGCATGAACTTGTGGCCAAGCTCATGTTTGACAAATTAAATAGAGCATCCTTGGTCTTCAGTGATTATGTTGCTTTTGGTTTGCACTGCAATAGTTATTAGCTGAGTCAGAATTGCTGTGTTTCAAAATGAATACTTTTTTTATTATGAAAAATAAGAAGGAAGTATCCACTACTCATGTTTCATCTGGCAATATTTCCAGTGCTAGAGAATACACTTAACAGCAGTATAATTCCAGGCAATTTCAAAAAAAGTGTACAATTTTCTACACTGCAATTTCAGACATGGCAATTTGCATTCACAGACTGAAACTGCAGTGACTGATGCAGCTTCAGATGCTTCTTTCTCTTTCAAGGGGGTGGTTTCCAACTGAGGGCTACAGCTGTGACTACCAGATGTCATCCCTCAACACTAGGGACATAGTGAGCATAAACTGCATTGCTTTTCATCACTCCTCTGTCACAGGGATGAAGCAGTCTTGGATTTAAATGGATTTTGGTTAAAAAAGGACACCTCATAGCCTAGGTAAACAATATATGCAAGGAGAAAGCAAATGGCACTTCAGCTGTAATAAGGAGTCTGTTTTCCTCCCCAGTTCTAGGTACTGCATGACCTAACCTTTGTAACTCTTGTTTAAACTATCCTTTAATTATACTGTTGCATTTGCAAAAGCCAGGCACATGTTGAATGGGGCTGCCAGAATTTAGCAAGAAATTCAGCCTGCCAGATTTTGAAAATCTGACTTGAAGGGAAGTGTTCTTTCTTGCACAACAAACTAAATCAATTCCTAGTTCTCTTGTACCTGGCTTTTCCCTCACTTGATTTATATTGCGTTCCATGCTGTTACACACAAATGAAACTGGAGAAAATTAATAAGAAAGAAAAATTTGGCTTAATAGGTCTGGCTTTGGAGTTGAGAAACCAGAACCCCCATTGCCTGTGTATGTGCCTTCCAGCTACTGAGACTGTAAACCCCGTGTTGGGAATAGGACTGCATTAATCTGTGCTAGACCTGCTTTCTAGATTACTGCTGTTGGCATTACAAAGGAAAAGCCATAGGATTAAGCAAAATAATAGTTACTGGACTACTGGTTGCATATTTACTTGTAAATACTGTAACACCATTCACTTTTTGCTCTTTGACAATTTATATCAGCTAAATACTTGAGTGCTATGTTTTTCCTCCTGTAAATGTCTAGTGATACATTGCCCATTAGGTCATAACAAATCTTCGTTTTAAGTGCAAAGCCTCAACCAAAAAAGGTCTGGTTTTTATATATGATTCCTTGTGGTTTGCAAGAAGTGAGTGAGCAGTTAGGTCTTAGATCTGGTTTTTGTTCCTTCTCTGTAAAGGAGGGCAGAAGAGTTAGAATGAGAAAAATAGAAGTTATATTTTGTACACATGGTGTTGCACTAATAATAATGAATACAGAGGTAACATTCTGTGGTCCTTTGAATCTGCTGTTACATAGAGAAATCAAACTACTGAAATACAGAAAATGGACTATAAGTCAAACAACATTCAGAGATTTTAACTGGATCTTATGAGCTGCAGCAAGGTTTTGGGTTTTTTATTACTATGTAGATTTTACTTGCAGTTTCATATATGCTTGATATATATGCCTCGGAACTTATGAAAATGACATTACTGCAATGCAATATTTTCCTTTGCTCTATAATCTCTTTTATGATATGTTTAAGAGTTGTTTCAAGATGTAAAAGTTTTTCTTTCTCTATATTGTACTCTTTTCTAATTGTGAAATAAACATTTGACAAGCTTGGTTGCATTGTCATTCTTTGCAGCGTTGCTTTGAGGATCTAATTTATTTTGTCATTCCAGGAACCTACAAATTAATCAAGCCTACTTGACATCAGGAATGTTTTTTAACAAAAGATAAAATCTTTAAATAGAATTAGAACTGCGTCTTAAACTCAATTAAAGCAGCTATTTTGTGTGCATTAAACTTAACCATTCCTGTTGTGAAGCAATGACAGCACATACCCCTGATCCCACAAAAAGCTTAGCATATTAAAGAACAGTTTCAGACTGCTGTTCTGTCACACTTTCTCCTGATCAGTTACTTCCCCATCTCCTCCTTTTCCCCAGCCTCAGCTGTTCATTCTTGCTTATTTGCTTCTATGCCAGCTTCTCAGTTGTGTTATTTTGACTGCTGCTGTGGCTGCTCATTCACCTTGCAAAACAGACCATGGTGAAAGAGGATAAGCTGCAGTCTTCTGTAAGTTCAGAGTTTTTATTGGGAGGAGGAAATAAAA
This sequence comes from Buteo buteo, assembly GCF_964188355.1. Taxonomy (NCBI): domain Eukaryota; kingdom Metazoa; phylum Chordata; class Aves; order Accipitriformes; family Accipitridae; genus Buteo; species Buteo buteo. The sequence continues at coordinate 28,438,939 of NC_134189.1, read as the reverse complement.
GGTGTGAGGGTGCTGACAGTAATTACTTAACTGCAAATGATTTTCCATTAGGGAGTCGGGCTTCTGGTTGGCAGAATATCAGTGAATGAAATACAGAATTTATACAGAGTAAGATTTTTCTTTAGAAGAAAACCAGAAATATATACGTATTAGGAATACAACATAGAACTATTCCCTATTGGTACTGCAGGGCACTGTTTCTTTGACCTAGAGTCTGTGCCCTGCTGACGGGCCACAGTACATGAAAGAGAACAGAGAAATCTTGGCAGAAATGGAAACAATCCCACTCCATTCTGGGAAAATAAAAAGATTTTATAATCTAGTATTTAATTGGTAGTACATGGTGACCAGGATGGCAATACTGAGCAAATTTCCTTAGGTTTATTTGGAAAACAGTTAAGTGCTCATTGAGTTATCTCTTGCTCTTTTTAAAGGTCCTGTGGGGATCTGAGGAATTAGTCACTTAGCTGCAACTGGAAGATCACAATGAGATGTGGGGAAAACTTTCTTTTTTCCACATTTTCTCTGGGAGTTTCTTAGGCAACTAAATTGGAATTATGCACACTTTCTTCAAAGCTAGGAAGCAGTATGTTATGGCTTCATTCAGGAGACTTGGTATATTTTGAGGACAGCTTTGGTCGGGTTTGATTTCTCAGGAAGGGAAAAGGAATAATGGTATTGGTTTAAGCAGAAGACTGGAACTGAAGTTCTGGATTCACTAAAGCTAGGAACAGATAACAAGGAAGGGAATGGATGCATCCCCTCAGTAGGGGACATCACAGCCAATGCACAAGATCAGGAGTTGTAGGAATGTGTTTTATCAGTGTTGGTTGCATTTTGAAAAGCTTTTTGAGGTCTTGGGCTGAGAGCTGACTGAGGTGTCTACAACTCAGGATGAATAAAGTGCTCGTGAGCAGTTTGGGATATGTACAGGGCAAGCTGTGTACAATAGGCCTCCATCTGACATCGGACCCTTTGTACTTCTAGGATTCATTGGTGAGTGATTAACAGCTGGACAGCCAAGAGCTTCTAGCTGGACCTTCCCATCAAACTATGGGGGAAATAAAATTCCCACATGCTCTTTCTGTTGGACATTGGATTTGAATGTAGATTATATGAAATTGTGTTTTACAAAGTGACTGGTAACTTTAGACTTGTCTAAAGACCCTTTCAAACTAGCTACACCCCTACCCCACAAATTTAGAAACTGATCTGGGAAGGCTGGTTTGTCTCTACGTGCTCCTTGAAAGAATTAGAGAGTTATAACTAATCTCAGTTGACCCATCAGGGGTGACCTACATGAAAATATTTTTAGCTGTAGACTCAATAAACCTCTTAATGCCTCTTTAAGATGGCATCCATGAAAAGTTTTTTCTTCTGGATTTTTAACTTCCCATCAGGCAGACAGCCCTCGAAGTATTGTTGTCAAGGGCTGGCTTTCACAGCTTACCCACTGCTAATAGATATTTTCTATGAAGAGAACAGATTGCTTGCACCTGACAACAGGAGAAAGTCTCTTGTTTATCAATGTTTCCACTTTGAAAAGTGTTTTGGCTGGATTAATGGGGACAGAGCTGCAGAACCTGCATGAGGAAGGCTGGAGTGCTGCCTGGTGTTATGACAACAGAGCAAGGAATCTGCTGCCTGCAAAGGAAAAGTGCAAGGAAGAAGGACATTCAAGGACAGGCAGAAGTACAAGAGGTAGCAGTCCTAATGCCAGGAAGATGGTAGTTCTGGTAATGTAAACCCAGCTGGTGTCACCTTCTCTTCTAGCAGTTATTGTAATGAGTCACCGAAAAGAGCAGCTGATGACTCCTGAGCAGGTGCTGCAGCTTATACAGCTACCTGGAGTCACGAGGAGTCACGCTGATTTATTGGAACAGGCTTCCTATGCCCAGAGGGCAGGGCCAAGCGTCTACAAAAAAAGTGCTCCCAAGACTGATCTTTTGTCCTTCTCTCTGACCTTCACCCTGTCCCTTGTCTAGCTTTGTCTAGCTAGACATGCCCCTAGGCCAGCTTCCTTGCTCCCTATGTGCACCACTATATGCCTTACCTCTCTGACTTTAGAGCACGCAGCTGTCAAGTGCCTCTTTAAGAAACAACGTCTCATCATGTCTGGATAGCAAATAGAAAGGGGAACCTCTACCTCCATTGTTCCCTATTATAATCTTAATTATGTTACTAGACATATCTCAACCTCAGTAACTGTTAGATGTGAAATGCAGCCATTAAACGGATGCCTATAGAGCTTTCGATATGGAAACACTTGCTGTAGGCTGCAGTATGGTCTATATGCTGTTTATAGCAAGGTTGTGGTCTGAGACTTGCCAAAATTGAATGAACAGCCCAGTAACAGCCAATGGGCACAGACTGAGACAAGTTGTATCCACCTTTGTGGCAGGTAATCGTGACTGAATCTTGGTTTTTCCAGAGACTGCACCCTGCTCTTTGGGGCCAGGGTTTTCATGGCCCCACAAAGAACAGCATTCTCTTGGTACTCATAAAAAGGCGGAAAAATGCAAGCAGACACCAAGGTTAGAAAGTGTGTCTATAAGCATATATGTGTCTATGTAGTTAAACCATTTATGCTAATAGTTTGTGATAGAATAACACCTCAGTTTATAAACCTATGATGCAGCGAAAGACATAAAATTGTATTTCAGTGCTTATGCTGTTAGTTGTTTTGTAGATCTATGTATTATTTTTCATGGTACAGTGGAGGTAGGCAAAGCAACATCGAAGTCTTCTCTGAGTAGAGATATCAAAATATGTGCCTTAAATTATGCCAGAAAAACAGCTTACCCTGATGATACACTGTGCATAAGGCATGATTATCTAGCTGAACTTTGAAACGCGCGTGTGAAATTATGCTAAGCCTCTAGTTCCACTTGGCGAATTTAATGCAAGATAAAGATTAAAGCTACTAAGTGCATTGTCTTTTTGTTTTCTGAATATGCAGAACTTCTGCTTATGTTGATCTGGGCAATGAATGAGATTAAAAGAGGTCATCTAAAGATAAGATTGCTTATCCCAACTACCTGTATCCTTTCTTCCTCCTAGTCTCCCAGTTAATCTTCACTTACGCTGCTGCATGCCTGGGGCAGGAGAAAAAAAGAAGTGGTGTTTCTTCTGAGCTAGTCCAGAATTACCTCCCCCCTTCCATGGAGCATCCAGAAATGATGGAACACTTTTGCTATGGTAGGAAAAAGCCTGTTGTTGTGTTCAGAGAAAAAAAAAAAGTAAGAGCGTGCTATAGGAGAGTGAATCCTCTGCCTGCCACGTGTTGCAGTCGTTATGAGCTTCCTGTGACCTTGCTGTATTTCCTGGGAATAATCAGTATTAGCCTCATCTCTTGTGCAGTGGGGTACGTATTTTCCCCTTCCAGAGGTGGCAAAGAAGGGGTTGGTCTGTGGCTATCAGGACTGCAGTGTCTTATTCCGAACATCATCTTTTGCTGAAATGAGGAACACAGTTCAGCTAGATGTAATGGGTTTGGGACTGTGCTTTGCCTAGGTGTGTGTACGTACCGAGGCGGGGCTGAGTGGGAAATCAGTGGGCAGAGAGAGGCAGCGTTCCCTGGAAGAGGGGTGGATAGAAATAGGGAATTTTCTTATTCAGAACTTGACTCCAGTGAGATTAAACTTTATTCTTTGCTTTTGAAATTGACTGGAGCAAACAAACCTTGTTTCTTGGGTTGACCAAAGTCAACATTTAGTTAGGGAAAGGACAATCGTTGTATTTCCTCTCTATTTTTGGAGTAAGATAATTCATTCCACATGACAAGTCAGGGCCAGATCTATCACTGTGGGTAAAGTTGAAATTAAGACTTTCTCTGAATGTTCCAGCTGCGAATTAAGATCAGAGTCTGGTTGTTTCACAACATAACTGACATATCGCTCCACAGCCAAATTCCCTACAGCAAGCCAACATTTGGCAGCTGTGAAAGAAGGGCGGGGGGGAGTGGTGAGTATGGGGTGGTGGTGTGACACAGTGGCCTAGATTAGTAAATTAGAATGGATTAGGGAAGGGGAGAAAGGGATTTTGTGCCTTCCCAGTATGTGGACAAGAACTTAAGGCACAAGAAGGTGACAATTACTGCATTGTACACAACTCAAGGTGGTTAAAAACGTAAACAGCGTGGTCTACTGCAGCATTTCTCAGAAGGCACACCTACAGACATCAGAAATACATTGGGGGCACCTATATGTGCCTGGGGCATACAGAGAGCAGATTTGGGCGGGCGGGGGTGAGGACAGACCAAAAAAACCCCCACTCTTTTTGTCACAGCAGAGACAGAAACTGCAAAAGACTAGACTTCTGAAAGAACTAAAGGCAGATACAGCAGCAGTCTGGTTTCCATGGCATGTTTTTTGGGGGGAATGGCAGAGGGCAGAAGAGATGAAGGTCCGTCTCTCCCCACGCCAGAGGCAGCCGACTGACGCACTAACCAGCTTTGGCTGGCACCGCGCTGTGCCCTCTCCCTCACACGGCCAAGGGAGGGAAGCAGGGTCTGCCCACCAGTCACGAGAAGATCAGAAATGTGCCTCAGCACCCACAGCCTCGCTGCGCCCACCCCCGTCTTACGGTGAAGTTATGCTACGGACAGAGCCCATCCACCAGCTGGCTCCTGCCAAGAAGGGAAGGACTGCCCCTGGTACTTGCTTAGCTGCTCCTTGCTGAGCCAATTTAGCTTTCTAACCCAGCAAACTATTCGCTTTTGTCTTTTTGAATTTACCTAATTGACTTGGCTAAGCCCAGGATCAGAGAAGTGGCAGGAGAAGGAAAGGAAGATGAGGGCATACAGACATGGAAGCAGAGGAGGAAGGAACAGAGAAATCGGGAGTGGACAAGGGGCAAAGGGATGAAATATGGAAGTATCAGAACATGAAGAGTCCTTGGTCTTGCAGTAGAGCAGAGGTGGGAAAGATGTCAGTACTCCTGGTCCAAAGAAACACCTACCATAAGCTGCATAATTACTTATTTCAGGAGAAGAAATCTTACAAATAAGGATAAAATAGGAAGGAAGGTCCCAGAGCACAGGGTGTCCTTCTACATGAGGGGTTTGGGCAAATCTGACTGAGAAAATAGACAAAGTAACTATTACAGAAAAGGGACCAAGAAGTGATAAGCAACCACCTATATGTCCTAAGAATACATTAACGTATTCCTATTGTGAAAACAATGGGCGTCTGTAGATGCCAATGGCTATTAGAGTGAGGAAAGGACAGTTGGTTTAAGGTGAATTGGGGCTGTCATGTCCTAGATGTGGCCCTCAGTTTAATTGTCACTGGCCTTGTCCATAAGCACAAGTGAAGATCAAAGAGGAGGATTATTCAAACTTTTGTGATTTAAGGTTTGGCCAAAGGATGAATAGGTAAAAATAAAGTTTTATATCAGTTCCAACTCAATTACAGACAAACAACATAGAACAGATTCTTCCTTCAGAAAACTCAATCTCTTGGAAATAATAAATCACAGCAATGTGACAGTTTCAGCAATTTTCAATGATAAAAGAACTGCTTCAACTCTTATATTTAATAACCAATTTACATCCAGTAAGGTAAAATATTTAAACTCATTTTGGTTTAGATCCATATTAATATTAATTTGGTTTATATACTTTAACATTACCAAAACCACTTATTCAAAGGAAACATTTGAATTTTCACACGGAAATATTTCCAAATAACCATTTATTTTCTTCTTCATAGCAAAAGAAAAATAGTCTGGATTTAAATTCTAAATCAGAATGTAATCAGAGTTGAAAATACTAGACTTTCTTAGAGGAAACAAGCTGTAAAATCATAAAAAATGGAGTGCAAAACAGCTACAAGAGGATGTATTGATTCTGTTCTCATTTTTCAGCTTCTCTTTTGCTGATGCAAGAATGGGATTTATCAGATATGAATATCAGGTCAAGAGGAAAAACACGCTACGGAAATGTTCCTATCAAATTGTAGCAAATATTTAAATGAAGACCAGATGCTGCAGTGAAACAAAAATTTAGCAGAGCATCAGCACAGTGTATGAACTGACAGTGCTTGTTTGGGAGATCTGCTTCAGTCTTCAAGAATTTGGTCAAAACTCTTTGTATTAGTTTATTTCTCTAATGACAAATTCTGAACATATATGCTTATCAAAGTGAAATCTGTATTATAAAATGTGTAATGCTACGGGCTGTTCATTTAACACTAGACAATGAGCCCTGTAGTATGAATTTGACTGAACTGATTGACTCAGAAGTAGAAAACCAGGAAATGTACAATGAGAACGTGCATGGAATTTTTTCTTGAGAAACCACAACAAAAAACTCTGTAGCAGTCAGCACTGACCTATAAAAATAACTCTAAAATGAACTCACTCTACTTAAAAAGTCAAATTCCTGGATGAGCTACATGAGTTAGTTTCAGAATAATTCAATCATAACAGGGAAATGAGATGTTTGTATTTTAGAAGATGAATCTTGGGATTGGCTGCAATTTAGAAAACTTTGGTCACCACAATGTTTTAAATGCCTTCAATCTCTTCCTGTGGAGGCCAATAGAAGTTTCTTGAAGGATGCAGACTGTGATGTTAATGTTGCTTATGCAAATTGTCTCTAGCTGAAGAAGTAACCCTAGGTACATTTTAATTATAAACATTAATGGCTGGAGCGTGGTGGGGAATCTATCTTTCAATTGTCATCTTATGTGTCCTCAAATCCCTCATTAATTTGTTCTGCTGAGTTGCTTATAAGATTGTTGCACAATAGTGAGAGAAGTGGTAAGTCCTGACAAATGCTTACTTTGTAGAGAGATGGTTGTTCTATAAGAAATTCCTTTTCATACAACTGTTTCAAAACTGAGAAGGAGTTGCATTGGTCTGAGCATACTAATCATTGATTGCGGACATTGGGCAGCTTCTCAGCGTTGTACGTGTAGAAGACAACTAATGTGACTACATAGAGGTGCTTAATTTCTGTGCTTGCTGTCTGCCCCTACCTTTGTTCCTCTTCTTTGCTGTTTTCTTCAATCGAAGGTGGAGTTAGAGCTCCCTTCTCTGGACATGCTTTAGCAGGAGAAGAGAATGGCAGCGGTCCCCACACTGTCATGCACCACCCAGGGTAGCATGTTTGCTCAGGATCATAGCTGCCTCCTCACCTCAAACCATTCCACAACTACATGCATCCTCTCTTCTAGTTACCCCTGCTCTGCAACTGAAGTTCAAGCAGCCATACCACATAGGTGGCATGTCTCCTTTCAGGTCATCACTGCTGTGCTATTTTATGGGTATAGAACAATACTTTGTCTTTCTGGTACAAATTTTATACTATTTTTCTCACTGAAAAGCATCACTGAAGTAAGAGGAACTACTCAGAGTAAAAGTGTTATTCAAACAGAGCAGTTTACTGATTTCTAAAAGTAAATGCAAATTCACCAGCAGATTTGAAATGTGAATACAACGATTTGCAGCAATTGAAGATCTGGACCTGGCATTTATTTTTAAATCCTAATACCAATGGATAGGGAGTTGTTGATTTGTAATGGCATTTAAACAACTGGTGACACTGGAAGTCTACAGTAATATTCTTGCTGATTGTGAACTTCTGTAGGATTCCTGGTTAAGTTGGGAGCGTAGCAGGTTCTCATTTTCTGCTGTATAGATTATTGGCCTACTAAACAATTAGATCATATCTAGTGCCATCTAGATGAAAATGAAATGGTAATTAGACCAACAAAAGGAATTAGGTATTGTTATATTCACCATTTCATCGGCTCTCTTGAAACACTTGATCCCCTGGGATAAAATTTACAGCCTAGAGTTAAGGCTGTGCCTACATAACCCTGTGCAACATTTGGGAAGAATGGTGAGTTCTTCAAAATGGGATTCACAACAGCCAGGGCTTTGCACAGTTAGCTGCTTAAAAAAACTGACAGAAGGATGATGAGGACAGATGTTTACTTTAAGCCAATGTGATGCATAGCTTAGATGCCTTCCTCACTGACCTTAAATTACATCCTTCCTCTATAAACAAACAAAAAAAGCTCTCTATTCCTGTTAAAGCAGAGCTATAGGACAAAGAGCCTTCTTCAAGTCCTCCTCCTTGCACTATAATTCAATGATTAAAAGAGGTCCAGGCTGAGGAAGGTCACTTACAACAACTTCTATAACACAGCTGCTTGGCCCATAGATGAAGCTGTAGCCAGCTCTGATGGTTTCAGCCACTCTTCTCTAGCCATGTTCTGGAATAGCTGCTCCAAACTTCCAGCTCCACAAACAGGGTCCTCAGAGACCTTTTGGGAAAAGGCAGAATCCCTAAATTGTCTCCTCTTTCTTTCCTCCTGATTTTTAGGAAGCCTAGAGGCTACAGAATTAATTTAGTGTGACCAGCCACAACGGGCACTGGCCGGTTGTCCAACATCTTCACAACACAGGGATAACTTTCATTAAGTCCCTCAAATCTCCAATATAGCTGATTTGAAGAGAAAGGTCCCTAAACACTGTGCAGCATGCAGTGTACATCACCCCCATCCAGGCTGCCTGCCGTCTCAGCTCCCCTCACCCTCTGTTACGTGCCAGTGAATGCCTTTCCCCAGGTCACCTGGCTTACTGGTCACAAGCAGCAAGGAAGCTTGTCCATGGTGAGGCCACGGGTGGTTAGCTGGTCAGCAGCAGAATGGTTTAAGTTGAGAAACACCCCAGAGGAAAAAAAGCTATTTCCTGGCAATGTAGATCCTCCAGCTGGTCTACTGTGCATGGAAGTTTGTATGAGCACAGCCAAGGGTGGCAGAGGGCTGGCGGTGACTGCTCAGGTTGGTATTGTTGCCCAAAAGCTCACTGGAAATTTTTGGTTTGCAAGACAAACTGTGTGAACTCCTCTGGGCAACATTCTGTGGCACTTGTGAAGTCCCTGCTTCTTTTGTGCTGGCATTATGTGGCTCTATCATCCAGCCTGTGGGTTGGTTTAGCCATCTGCAAGGTGCAACTGTTTGGTATAATTTTCTTCCCTTCTCTAACTGGAAGGAAAAGATCCAAGAATTTTAAATCCCTGGTATTTAAAGAATCAAGGGAACCAGGACTACAAAGGCCTATATCTATGCACAGTGCATATGTTTATAACCCACCCACACACTCTGCTGACAGCGTCTTCACCTATGTTCAGCTCCATAATCTCCTCTCCAGAATTTCTTACCACATTTTCAAATGTTAAGAAGGGGCTAATGCATGCTAAGCAGCTTACGGGTTACTATTTACACAAGCAATCATTTTGTTTTATTACAGATGTAAGTTCCACACCATTCTCACGAATTTCCACCTCTCAGGAGTGCTGAATGAAGGACAAGCTGTTCCTGTGTCCACAGTTTCACTACAGAATGGGAACGTCTGTAAGCAGGTGAACATAAAATAATCTTCACGTGTATTTCCTGGCTGATGGATCATTGTGCTGCAAGACAAGATTCAAAACTTGCATCATAACTCTTGGGAAATATTCTGCCAGGGAAATTGTTCCTTATGTACACATTTATCTCTAGAATAATTCCCTAAATATTATTGGTCCTAGTCTTTAGAGCAATAACAGGTTTGAAGTCTTTTCTTAGGTCAAGACCAAGGAGAAGGCTTTGCTGAGAATCTGTCTCAGCAGCTGTTGTAAGGTGCTAATTATTAGGCCTTTTTATGACAAGATATTAGGTCTTTAAGATGCAACATTATTTGCCACCCAGCAGTTACCAGATATAGTAATATCCATAATTGTAATTAAAAATAATAATATAGTTAATCTAGAAATGACACAGCTTAAGAAAGAAAACAGTAGCCCCAGTACAAACAGAAAAAGGAACTTGCGCTCTGCAAGACAAGATTTGAAAAATCTAACTCTGGAGGCTATCTGAATTTCCCCCACAGTTTGTTAGCCATGCTCTTTTTTTTTAGTTTTCTGTCTTAATAACAAATCCTTCAAAAGTAACAAATAAAAAAAAAGCTAATGTTGCGAGTTAGCAATGGCCATGGTCATTGCTGTGTCTCATTTGTAGGATATATAAAGCTGTATGGGATCTTTTGCAACAAACTGTTGCCACATACATATCAGGCCACAAAGTTATGAAACAAAACCAATGTGAAAATATAAAAAAAAATGGACCCTGTTCATGTGAAAGAGTATTAGGCTATTTGTTCTATGCAATAGTTTTGAAATTATGAAGAGTAAAGGCAATGATTGTGGTATCAGACCTGAGAAGCAAATTGTAACTCTCAGGATTTATCTGTTTAACTTTGAGAATGAAAAACAGAGATCACACCAAGGAATTCAAGGTATGAAAATTCATTGCTTCTCCTGCCAGAACCAGTTACACTGGTTTCCAGGCACCCTCCAATATGAAAATATGCTAAGTGCTGAAGGATTTTTCTTGCTTTTAGAAATAAATTGACAAAGCAAGACTCGGGTCACAGAACTCAGTCACTGTTTTCATTCCTTTAGCATGAGGTGGATAGCTCTTGATTATTGGTGAGTGGATTACACGCACTGTGGATTAACTAGACCCTTGCCAGCAGCACAGCGATGCCGAGTGCATGATGCGTAGCGTGTGCCCCTTGCACCATGCTCTTCTGTCATTTAAAACACATTATGTTCTTGAGACAGACCTGTTTACAAACAAGTTGATCAAAGGCAAATGTGCTCAATATGTTTCATTAGTTACCACATGTTTTGTATTATCTTTTCTAAATTTGGATTACCACATTTCTCCCTCCCACATCACTTGGGAGTAAGCGAGGGTTGGCAGCAGAATTAGCATTTCAACAGACAGAATTTTTAGGACATGGGATGCACCTAGATCTGAGAACCTCCCATATATTTTGAGATTCAGCAATAGTTAGAAAATAGTAACAATAAATACAATACCAGCCAAAGTAACCAGAGAAAGTACTTCCGATATAGCTTCCAAAATGAAGTTCCTCGTTTTCTAAGAGCACACAGCTTGAAAGAGGGCCTGTCAAGAGATTTTTCAAAAGATAGCCCTACTACCCCTATGTTTCAGACATATTACAGAGAAAATAGGGGTCTACTTCTGCAGAATGACTTAGTGTTGGATCCTAGCAAAAGGTATGTGAAACGGATGCTTGATTCCCCGCCCGCCCCACTTTAAAAAAGATTATGGCAGAAGCCTACAGAAAACTCCACAGGTTGCTTTATCTATCTGGTTTTAGATTTTTGTATTGCTCCTTTCATACAGATCTTCCTAGCTGATTTCCCGTTGCTCAAACCGGAGCCTGTTAGTCCACAATCACAACTAAAACTCAGAACAGACTTCTTAGCTTAGTTCAAAGCAATCATTAGGATTGTGCTGTGAAGCTTGGAAGCTGCGCTAAAATTGCTCAAACTGTCAGCATCTACTGTATTAGATGTGTACAAACCAACTTTTAAGATCATACTTTTAAACTTCTCCTGCTTTACTATGCACTACCATAATCACTTAGGAACATAATCACCAGACAGATTATTAACCCAAACCCCAAAATCTTACTCAAACACTAGAAGATCAGGCCCAAGGGAAAAGCAGAGCAATAGCTTTCACCAAAATGACCTACTTGCCATCTCTTGCCAAAGAAACCTGAGAGTAGTTAACATGAGACCTTTGCAAGCTTAATGGGCCATGATACAACACGCAAAGAGAAAGAAATCCCCACCAAGGGCCTATGTCTTTGCTGGTTGATGTCGCTGTTTTAAACAGAACTGGAAGCTGCTAACGGAGCAAGAACGATGCTTGTGCCGAGTGTAGTTTCTCTGTGAAGGTTAGTATAGAGTGTAGTGAGGGTATCTCAGTTGGTGCTACAAACAGATTAAAAACTGTGAAAACTTATTTTGGCCAGGAAAATTCAAATATCCTTTCTCTGTCCCTGCTCCCCAGCGTCACAGCCCTGCAGCAGAAGTTGGTGAAGGGAGCGGTGCAGTGTGCCTGTGGGGCCTTGGCGCAAGGACTGTAATGGGATTCCTTGTCCGGGTTATGATCAGTGTTTGTCCTCAGCTCACCTCCCTCTGTAACTCAACACTTCTCTGTTCCTGCCCTGTGGTTCCTCTTGCATTTTAAACAGTAAAGGCTGTTTAATAGTCTTCTGGTCACCGATCCAGTAGGATTTCCCTTATGGTCTGCCCAAGTAGGATGATCATACAGGATGATCACACAAAAGGAGTAAAATTAATCTCTGTTATTGATTATAGTTTCTGTGACAAATTGGCATCTTCAGGGGAACATGGACAGGAGTTACCTGAGTAACAAAGACAGCACAGCCCATACTTTTTCTCCCCTGCATGCATTGAAACAAGAGGGGTAAACTCACAGCACCCCATATAAAGAGATCTCAAAGGGAGTGTAAGCAATCCCTTGTTTTTGCCCTTCGGGTCCTTTTAGGGAGAGGAGAACAAGGCTTTCTATCATGAGACAAGGTTGTATTATTCACCACAGGCAACTAAACCGTGCCAACAAATGCTTTGTTTCTTCAGAAATTTTTCACAGTAGAGCATTCCCAGAAAGGTGTTAGGCAGAGATGAGGCCTTGATGTTTCTAGATTAGGTAGATTATCACTTGATAAGGCCAGAATAATACACACATACACACATATACACGACAGACTGCACTAACAAGTTAAGGTAATTTTCCTGGGTTCCAGAAATTCTCGTAGGTACTTTGTCATCCTTCTGGAGAAGTGCTAGGCTATTGATCTGGCTTAACACTCAGTAAATCAGGCTTCTCCTCCAACTTTGAAACTGGCCTCACTGAGTGATATTGGGCTAACTTCACTACTGTATCCCTTTCCACCTCCCCCATGAAAATGGCTATCATGATACATCAATCTCTTCTAAAATGCTTTATGAAAAGTGAGATCAATGATTACTAATGAATCCCTGAAAGTCAAAAAGATCACAGAAAACATTCGCTGTTTCCAAGCACGGCTTAGCAATCATCTCTTGGAGCTCATATCCTCTTTCTGATGACAGAAATTCTCATCAGATTTTCAAGGCTGGCCAAGATCTCAGATCTGATGACTTGCCACCTGTCCAGTAGTGCTCTTGTTACCTTCTGCTCATGTTCTATCCTACATGGTTCCTTTTCCTATAAATTATATGCCTTCAGCTAGCCTAGTACTTAAATGGTACCTTTCTTCTAAGGAGTTAAAGGCACTTTATGAGTGCTCTGCTGGTTTCTCTCTTCTTTTACAATAGATTTGATTTAATCCGTATCTTAGGAAAGTGGCATGCCTGTATAATAATTAACAAGGTAACTAAATGGAAAGGATTAAGGGAGAAGCTTTTGGTGGTTACATGATGGACAGATAGCATGCCTGTTGAATTTACATGCCAGACATTGGGTTCGGTTAACTTCTGTTTACCGAAGTTTGTAAGCTGCATGCAGGTTTCCTGGTAGATTGTACCCTCACCAGACTATATTTGGTTTTCATCACATGGCCTTTCAGGCCTTACTTCATGTTCCCAGAGTTACAGGGAAATTATTATGGACTGGATTCAGTAAAGGATTTAGGACACATCTGCAACACAGACTGCAGCATAGTATACACATAGTGATACTTGAGATAAATGGGACAATCTTGAAACTGCATGTTGTACAACCACAGTAGGGTTAGTTGGTAGTGCTTGTGATGAGTTTGCATTGGTTTTCTCAGATGTCCCAGATTTTAGAGCTAGCTCCAGGATCTTTATCCTAAACAGCTATGTGCAGGGCAGCTAAACCTGTAACTGGAATTAAATAAACAAACTGAAAAATGTGAAGAAAAAGAAGGGATTAGAACAGGTTTTGGGAGGAAGGACAATTATCTTTATAGGTCTGGAGATAAAAGGGAGATGAGATAGCCAGTGATTAGCCAAAGGTTCAGTGTGTCAAACTAATCTACCTTTTTGATGAGGCAGCTGCTTTTCCTGGGAAGGGAAATGGGATCCATCCTGTCTATGTGTACCTCAGCTGATTTTTTTTTTTTTTTCCTGCATGAGAAGCTATTTGCTAAGCTGGAGATGACATAGTGAAGAAATTGCAAGATGTGTTAGGGAGCAGCCCAAGGAGATAAAAACAGGTACTGAAAAAGAGTAGGCATACGCAGGAAGGGGAGTCTGGTGTTGGGAACAAACTTGGTGTTGTCTACTGGGGAATTGCAGTACATTTAAGAAAAATTGACCTAAGCTGAGATGGGGAAGGACCTGGATCATAATATGAATCAGTGATTCAGCTTTCCTAGCAAAGACTGTGTAAGGCTCTTAATGAAACCCCAGCTGAAGGACTGGTTGCAGTACTGGTCGGGGAGCATTTGTAGCACCTTTCTCACGAGATGAAGCTAGAGGAGCTCAGCTCCCCAAGTATCACAGAATGAGGGCTGGCAGGAAATAAGGCTTATCACTCCAAACATTGTCAGTCACAGGTAAGAGGTACTAATGTAAAAGGACAAAGTACAAGAGCAGATGGTTATGAACTGGCTATGTATCATTCTATGGGAGAAATAAGACTGCTCCTAACTATTAAAGAAATGAGGTTCAGGAACAGCCTTCTACTGACAGTCTAGGGATAAAGAATATTTTTAAATGGAGTTGATCCCTACAGGCAAAATTGACATTAGCCCTGAAACACCCCTTGATGGAATAATGCTCTGAAAATCCCCTGCTCCCCTGCCATTTAACTGGCTCTCCCTGTCAAATTTCTGCAGATGTTCAGAAATGTCCCTCTCTGAACACCTCAGTGTTGCTTTTCCAAAAACATGGATTAAAAAATGGTACTCTCCTGCACTTAAGCTCCGAGTAAATAGCATGAGAGCACACATGGAGAGAATACAAAATACAGCCAAGCTGGCCCTTTCCTTTAGAAGAGAATGGAAAAAGATAGGGGTCATAGTCACCTTTTTAATGAAATAGGACTCTTCTCAGAAGCGTGGGATATGGTTTCATCTCCCTTTTCAGCTCCCTCCTTCCCTGTGAACTGAAAGGAGTTCAGCCTCACACTTTCCTCTTCCCTAAATGAAGGGAAGCGCCTAAATGACAGGCAGGATTTGGATGAGGACACTCTCTGCTGTGCTCATTGAAATGGTGAGATGATGAATGGATGAAGATGCATAGCCCAGCAAGGCAGAGGTGGCTAGAGAGCTAAGTTAGAGGTGGGGAAACTGGAAGTATGGCCCAGTGCTTGTGGTGCTCACTTAGAGGAAGAATCCTGAGTTTCTCATCATAGTGTTTTGTCTGCAGCTTGTTCAAAATCCCCTTGGTAAAACTCTGAGGAAACCAGCACCTTTTACAGGGAGCTGAACCCTGCCTGGATGTGTTCAGCCGCATTTGAGACTTCCAGAGGACTTGAGCAGAGAAACATTTAGGGCACACCTCTGGCCTGCAATGCAGTACTCCACAGAAATACCTGAACCAGTGGTGAGGAAAACAGTCTGCAGAGTTGAAAGCGTGATGGTGTTGCTACACGGATGCAGACAAGCATCAGGGCTGGTTGACAGCAACATGGCACCTTCTTCATACAGGCATGTTGTGTACCAAATAGACAGATCTCACACAGTGCTGTGCTAATAAACGTATGGGCCTGTTTGCGACTAAGTTAGACATCGCGATGTGGTGCTGCATTAAGCAGTTCTGTAAAGACAATTGCACGTGATCACCTCAACCAGCTGGTGTCAATCACTGTCAGTGTCCTTCAGATTTCCTGGAGGTCTTCAGGTGCTTAAAGATGCCATTATGACGCCTGGTTTCGATGGATCAGTCAGCTGGGTACTATTAAAACCGTCCGACGACACTGTTCTGGACTCTGAATGGCTTTCAGCTGCTTTGTTTGTACTTTGTTCTGGAAAACGTCGGCATAACGCAAACGCGGAGTTGTGCAGTTAATGGTTCGAGACAGAAAAAAGCAGATTGTTCCATCACCTTCCCTTTACAAGCCTAGTATTACCACCACGAATCTCCTTCTCGTAAAGTTTATTACAGGCTTATTAAGCAGCGCTTGCTCTTACAGCAGGTCGTGCAACACGAACGATCGTAGGCGCTCACATGACGCACTTATTCCTCTGAGCCTCGGATAACCGGGACGGTTGCTAAACCCGCACCTCCCGCCGCCTCCCCCGGGCTGTGGGCGCTGTGCCGCGTCCCGCTACCCCTGCGTGACCGGATCCCGGAGACGATCCCGCAGATCCCGGCCGCCGCCGTCCTTCCTTGTCTGAAGACCGGCAGGGCGCGTTCCGGCGTTACCACAACCCGGCTGCCGAGAGCCGGGGGGCCCCATTTCCCGGCGGACGGCTCTGGGTGGGCTGGCTGGTGCGGGACGGGCCCGGCGGCCCCGATTCCCTCGGGGGCAGGCAGAAGCAGGGCGGAGAGCCGGGGCCGGGGTCCCCGCGGCGGCCGCCCTAAGCCGGGGGGAACCGTGAGGGGCCGCGGCCCCGCGCCCTCCCTCCCTCTGAGGGGCAGCGAGAGGAGGCGGGACCTCATTTGCATCTGCCCTTGGGTTGGCTGGGGCGGCCTTGGGCCACCGGGGCGCGGCGGGCCGGCAGCGCAGGATTGGCTGCTGCGCGGGGCGGGCGGCGCTGGGCGCGGCCGCTGTGGAAACGGCAGCGGTGGCCGCGCCGCCTCAGTCGCTGGGCGGCGGAGGGCGAGCCGAGCCGAGCCGGTGCCGGCGCGGCGGCCGTGGCGCCGGTCCTCGCCCGCCGGTCGACGATGCTGGACCGCGAGCGCGGCTGGAGCGTCTCGTTCGCCGGCTGCGGCTTCTTGGGCGTCTACCACATCGGCGCCGCCACCTGCCTGCAGGAGCGCGCCCCTCACGTCATCCGCGACGCCCGGCACATCTACGGCGCCTCCGCCGGGGCCCTCGCCGGCGCCATGCTCGTCGGAGGCGGCTCTCTGGGTCAGCGTCCCCCTCCTCCTGCCCCGCCGGCGGCGGCGGGGGGTCCGGCGGGCTGAGGGGAGGCGAGGCGGGGCCGGCGGGAAGGGGCAGGTGCGCCGGGCGGGCCGGCTGCCGCTGCGGCTCCGGGCCCGGCCCCGGGAGCGCCTCGGCCCGCTGCGGGCCGGCGGGGGCAGCCGCCGAGGTCGGCGGGGCCGGGCTGGGTCTCTTTCTCTCTTTCTCGCTCTGCGACCCCTCCTAGGAAGTTAAATCCGAACGGGTTATGTGGCCCTGGGGGTGCCGGGCCGGCTTTTTTGTTTTTTTCCTGTTCGCGTGCGTCCCATCCCGTGCACATCTTGCCTCCCGGTAAAACACACAAAAATTTGTGTGTTTCCTTGCGGGTGGGGGAAGAGGCAGGTGGTCAAGTTAGCGTGTCTTCACCTTGGGTGGGTATTTAGCAACCTCCCGGGCTCAAGAGATGGTCTTGACGGTGCCTCAGTGAATCTCAGCACTCGGGTAGTCAGACGGTCGGCGTTTACCTCCCCCAGGTAGGGACAGGTCCGTGTGTCCGGCTGGGGCGTTCTGCGCCTCCTGGGCTCGGCGTTGCGAATGCGGGGTTGCTGGCAGCTGCTCTTGCCTTTGCGGAAAGCGGAGGAATTAAGAGCTGTCGGGAGAGCGGGAGGCAGCTCAGTCCTGACACCCTTTAAAGCAAAGAGGCTGGCTCTGTCGTTAGCTTGAAACGAAATATTGGCGCTGTACTGGGAAATAATGCGTCTCTTCTCTAGTTACGTTTGGACACGAAGTTTCAGTTAGCTTTAACTTGCTTCCTCTAAAGCTTCTCCTTTCTTGGGGTAAGGCTAAGAGAGTTAAGGTCAGGGCTTAGGTTAGCTTTAACATGCTTTTCCTCTTTAATCTGTGCACAGTATATATTGCATAGGTCACTTAGGTGTATGATTAGAAACAGTGGATTGATTAAAATCACTGATTTTAATTGTGATTTAAGTAATAGAGTTAATCTTGTTTTGTATTTATACCGGATAAGGATGTTAGCTTGCAACTAAATATAGTCCTTCTTGTGAAATAAATGCTTATTTCTAGCAGTAGGAAAAGTATACCTTACTTTTACCTATTTAGGGCTCACGAGAACCCAAATATACACTTACCTAGTGAATTAGACGTGCTAGACATTAAAGCAAGGTTGATACAAGTAAAATCAAGGTGTTTAAGATAGTGACTGGAATGCAGTTAAAAAGGTGTACGAAATATCTGGAAAACTGACAATGTATTCCTTTTAAACCAAAGAAATCAACTGAATAAAAGCTTGTCTATTTCATGATTCAACACTGATTGTTTTTGTTAACAGTACCCTTAACAGGTTTAGAACTAGGAAGATTTTTGTAAATTCATATTTCATCTTATTTATAGATGGAGAAAAACAATGAGTACTTATTTTGAATTTGGAGAGGGTTTGGGTTTTGCTTTTGCTTTTAAATTTCCGAGGGAACAATTCATTGACTTAAAAAAAATAAGTTCTTTGTACATGCAAGAGAGTGATGCTGTGGAATGCTTGTCCCTGCTGCTTAGCCACTGATCTCTATCGATCACGTATGCTTAATTTCTTCAAAGCTTTAGCAATAAACTTGTGCTACTTAAACTTTTTAGTTTAATTTTGCTGTAATGTCCTAACATAACACACTTGAGTTATTATGAGCCTAATACCAGCTTTTAAAACAAAACATTTATCCACAATAACTATTTATTTTTAGAACGTATCCAGTCTTAAGTCATTGTAAATGATTTAAGAGGGAAGCTGCTTTAAATATTTGAAGTGCTTCTAAGGACAAAAAATGTATATCGTTTACCTGAAAGTACGTGTTATTAACAGCTTTTGAAATTTTTAGCATTTTAATAATTGAGACTTGCAGACTTCAAATTATTCCCTTGTCTTTCCCTTCTCATATGCCAACTGAGATTTTTGCTTTTCTCTAACTAATAGAATAGCTAGTCTGTGTGCGATCACTGCCCACTTCATGGGCAAGTGTATTTCTTCTGGAAACTTTAAAAAAAAAAAAAAAGCAAGCCACTTGGGAATGTTGGAAGATAATTCAAAACCAGCCACATTCTAACGTCTGTGAATCATTGTAAATTTATCAAATTAAGAAGGTATTCCGATGTTAATTCTATATCTTTTTAGCTGATAATTTTTTGTGAGTTTGTGTGAAAGCAGAGGATTGTAAATAAGCTCTAAAAAAACCACTGTGTGGTATAATAATTTGATATATTTCATCAGTTTGTATTGTACACCTCCCTCACATTGATATACTTTAATATGCAGTATTTGTTATTTCTGCAGTTGTGGTTATAAGTCCCGCATGGTTTCACTGTGGGAAGACAGAGCCAGACTCTTCTCAGAGATGGGTAGTTGAAGGATGAGAGGCCGCAGACACAACCTAGAACATGGCAAATTCTGATTAGGCATGAGGAAAAGAAAATTACCTTGAGGGTGGTAAAATACTGGAACAGGTGCCCGGAGAGGTTGTGGAATCTCCATCCTTGGAGGTGTTCAAGACTTGACTGGACCCAGCCCTGAATTAGTACACTTGTTGGCTCGCATAAAACTCTGAGTGTATATGTATGAACAGGGTTTTTGACTAAAATTGACATGCATATTTCATCTCATCTTACAGGTTTGAAGCCAGATGTTTTAAGTAAACGGTTTTCTTTGTGCTTCATGTTACCTGTTGGATAGGCAAACAGAGAGTCCATAGAATTTCAGGTTTGAATAAATGTAAGCATTAGCCATTGAATGGAAAAAGAAGTGTACTTTTCCAGACTGAGGAAGAAGTTTCCTTCATTGAATTTGGGGAAAGGTAGAGAGAGAAGCTTAGAGGTGACTGTTCTGAGGATGAAGCACATTCATCTCCTGGAACTGATAAGGTGCACTCCTCTTGTTACATCTTCCCCATGGATGTCTTGGAGATCTGGTATTTCGTTGGCAATGTGGTCATCCATTCTAGTGTGGCATGAAGGAGAACAAGTTTGGTGGGGGCTGTAAATATGATGTCAGATTTTACTCTGTGGGAAACGAATTAATAGTTATTTAACCATTAAAACTAGGAATATAGAAATATAACTAGGAATATAGAAATATAACTAGGAACAGTTCACATTTAATAGGAACATTAATTTCTTTAGCTCTCTTGTGTTTCAAAAAATAAAACAGATGTACCAAGGTCTGCCTAAAATCCCAGTCTGACTTGAGCTCTAGCCCTCTGTCCCTTCCTGAGAAGATCCCATTTTGGAATACACCAGCCTAAGAGGTAACTGTATTTTAGTCCTGTTGGGGAAAGAAGGGAGAAGGAAAAGAAGTTGGATTACTTTGAAGTCTGTTGAATTAATAATGAACAGCTTTTTAAATTTTCAGTGTTTTAATACCACATACTCTTGGGTAGACAGAACATCCCCCCCCCCCCCCCCCCCCCCCCCCTCCCCCGGAGCCCTTCTTGTATTTAAAATAGCTTACAATAACTTAAATATGTAAACTTGTTCCCCCCCCCCCCCCCCCCGTATACTACCTCAAATGTAGAAATTCTTGTATGCGGAAGAGATGGGTAAATAGAAATCAGATTTCATTTTGATGGGTATTTATTTTCTGAAAGGAAGTTGAAATGAGAGGAGTTCAAATCTAAACTTTTGGAGGTCATCGGTTTTGCAGCCCTTTAGTGGGTTATGTAAAGTGAGCTGATACTTGTTAACATTTTTTACAGTGAGAGGTAAATAATCGCAACACAAAGGTTAGTAGAGGGCACTGGTTTACTTTGTTTTTGCTGCAGAAACAGGCCTGCAGTGCAAAAGAGTGAAGATGTTACCATGCTTCAAACTTAAGTAACAGCTTGAGCTTCAATTTGACAAGGATGCTAGCTAGAAAAACAGGGTCAAGATGTGGCAGAGAAGTGAGAAGATGTGTATTTGTTTGCTCATGTGTCCATGCACCCAGTGCTCTTTGTTTTTTAGGACAAGCAATTTTCTTGCATGGTGCATAAGTGTTTGAAAATGTACTTATTTTGCAAAAGGAAATCAATGCATGCACTAACACTGCTGTTCCTGGACAAAGGCCTGGTAGTTCAGTATCTCAGACTCCTGCAGTGTGCCTGATTTCTCTCTCTTTAGAAACTTCAGAAGCTTGAACGTTGCTAAATTAGCTTATTAAAAAAAAGAGAGGTGGTAATTTATATCTGAGTACATGAAGAATAGAACTGCTAAAACTGTCTGTGTAACTCCTCTTGGAAATAACTTCTTCACTTGCCGGAATGTGACCTGTGCCATTTTTTTAATTGCATGTAAAATGTGTTTTACTAACATAAGCATATATTTGACCATGAACAGTGAGCTGTGTCTAAATTGTTTGCCATCTTCTGGAGTGGGAGGTGAGGTCAGACTACTGGTATCAATGGATTCATGGCCCAAGGCTTTACTCTGCAAGGATGGAATGAAAAAATTGTAGTAGTAAAAATGGAGTATGTCTGATACCTCAGGTATTTTGAGGGATACTCTTTTGAATATAGGCTCTTGGCTTACTATGTTAAGAATGAGAAAGGTTTAGGTGTTGCTATTTGAGGGGGAAAAATAATATTAATTTGGAAATTAATCTGAAATCAAAGGCTTAAGCAGAGTTGTTTCCAGTGCAGTGCTCACATTTAACTTGGTAAGTTGAATCCTATCTATTCTAGACAGAGTCTGTGTAAGTTAAAATATGCAAGTTCTGAAAATACTTCTAGATGACCTTGTAGCATATCACTCAGGTTAATAACCTGTTACTTTGACCTTCCTTCCCACCCCTGTTCCTCCACCAAGTTGACGAGCTTATCAGGCAATTTTCTCAAAGTATGCCTTGAAGAAACACAACATTAAAAATTCAAACAAAACATTGCAGGTAGATGAGCTGCTGTTCTTACTATGACTTAGGTGTGTGGTTGTTAAAATTATTTTAGTGTTCTTTGGGAACAGTTGTGTCTTCTGCAGTGGTTTGATCTAGTTCCCAAATGCTGATTTAATGTGAGAAAAAATTATTATGTGTCTGTTACATATTGGTAAAAGTGCACCTATTTAGGTAGAGACCTGTGTGAGAGATGTTACAGGTCTCCTCCACGTTCCTTACCCCCTGCTTTAAAAACTTTCCCATGAAATGCATTACAATAAGTTCACATTTAACGTTCCCTTTATTGTGTTTATATATAAATGAAGATAAATGGTGCCCTGAAACCTTAAGTTTGGTTAAAGTCCAACAAGTGTTACTAGCTGGGGTGAACCCAGGTGCTCTGCTTCCTCAGCAGGCAAACTGTGGACCTTATATCTGTGCATCATACGCTGTAGGTTTTTATGGATGTTGCATATGGAGTAAGTCCATGTATACATGCTTACAGAAGGTCGCTCATCTTTTTTTTTTTTTTTCTTAAATAATGTGTTTCTGGAATGAATAATTCCTAACAGAAGCATCTTATATGGGTATTTTACACCTACGGTCTATGTATATATAACATATGAGGAACTTGGCACCTGAGTATTCACCAGGAGTTCTATTTGAAAGTCCGAAGTGACTTTTTTTTTTTCCTCAGAAAACTCCTAAACTCTGTTAAACACTAGTGGGCAGTTATTTTATCTGTTAAAAAACTCTTGAATTGTCATGCTAGGAATCAGAGAGAAAAGTTGGAGCTCTAGACATGCTTTATTACTGGAAGTGCATTTTTTTGGTTTTTGACATATCTTCTGTTCTTAAATTCATTTTATTTTCAGCTCAGGCTTGTGCAGATGTTCTGGCATTAGCCAAAGAAGCTAGAAAGCGAAATCTTGGTCCTCTTCATCCTTCCTTTAATGTGATAAAGATAATAAGAGATGGACTGATGAGAAATCTTCCAGAAAACGCTCACCAGTTGTCATCGGGCAGACTATGTATTTCACTAACCAGAGTATCAGATGGTAAAAATGCATTGATATCTAATTTTAACTCTAAAGAAGAAGTTATCCAGGTATGTTTATTTTTGGCAACTTTTAAAAGTTTCTATAATCTTAAGTCCATTTAACATCATCCATTGGATTTCCACTTTAAACATTTTAGGATATTGTGACTTTGACAGTATTTTAAAGATTAACTCAAGCTTCATTACACTAAATTCACTTACTAGTTTTACTAGTCAATGTATCTGCAAACTGTTGCAGTGAGTAGGTGCAAAGGATCAATCTTAAAAAGGATAAATGCCTTTAAAGTGCAGTGTATCTAATAAAACTGTATCCTTCATGAATAAGATTTTTTTTTTAAGGTCGTTCTTACAAAAGGGGTGATCAAAAATAGCTTTTTCAAATTCTTAATACCAGTTACAAAGCTAGTTTAATATGATCCCAGACTGCTGATATTTGAGACCCTGGTTAGTTACTTCGATTACTCAGAAAATGTATAGCTTGAGTGAATGATCATGAACTTTTCCTTGCTAATTAGCATTTCTAGCAATGGTCTTTTAATGAGTCTTATAATTTTTTTAGATAGAGTGTGGTTACATTCTAAAGAAGAAATGTGGAAAACCTTAATCCTGTTTCAAATAATGCTTGATAATACCTCCCCCCCCCTTCTTTTTATTCAAGTGTACCTACTGGGGTTTTTTTTGGTTGCTTGCTCAGTTGTTTTTGGTAACATCTAAAGAGATAAAGATAAATGATAATTTCAATAATAGAACAGTTACCATTTAATTTACATGGTCTCATTTTCCTACAGGCTTTGATCTGTAGTTCATTTGTCCCTATTTATTGTGGCCTAATTCCACCGTCATTTAGAGGTGTGGTAAGTATTGTTAAGACCTAAAAATAGATCTAGCTATTCTGAAAATATTAGGAGACAATGTATATGTTTTTTTTCAGTTATCCTACTGTAAAATAAATACCTTCATCATAGCTTCTAGTACTGTAGCTGTTTGTTACAACTTTTCAAAAAAGCAAGGAAACACTAAATGTGTGGAAGACCTGTTATGTATATTTCTTCTCCACCCTGCAAAACACATACATGCTCTCTCTTGGCCCCCCAGATTTCTTGCTTGCTGATGCAGTAATTAAAAGAGGGTATTCTAAGTTAGCAAGTATTTAACTTAAGGATAAATATTTATTGAAGAAAGTGATGCTTATTCATCTGCACAAACTTACAGGAAGGGTCATTTATACTTGTTTGTTTAAAAAAAAAAATCTTGTAAGATAGTTTCTTGTATATCTTTGTGTTTTTGCTGGAGGTAGATCTGCCTTAAAACTGGATTAAAGTTCTGTGTTCAGTTAGATATAAACAAAACTTTTTAATGTCTTCTGCCATTTGTATTCAGCATAAGAAAGGTTGCTTTTTAAAGGTAAAATGTCAGTGTATTAGTCTGTTCTATTACTCCACAGGAATTGTTGGTTACAAAACCTCTTAATACTTCATGGCTGTACTGGGTTTTCTAAAATCCCCCATTACGGGGGCAACAACTGCAGAAAAGTTAGTATAAATTGCTGTAGGTGTTTTGATTAACAGGTTTGGAAGCAGACATGCATTTCAAATCAAGGCAGTGACATTCATGGCTTTTTGTAGTATTGTATTAGCTTGCATTTGCTTTCCTTCCAACTTCGGTGCTCCTTACACAAGGAGACGGGAAGAATATGGAAAGAAAACTCAAAACATCTTTAACAGTGGTTGATTACAGACTGTTCTCAAGGCAATCTGGAAGTGCCAAAAGGTCAAGGAAAGACATGAAATGTATTTTCTTCTTCATGCTGAAATTTTAAGCAAAAGTTATTAGAACTGTATAGGGATTTTTCTTTATCTGTACTTCTAAACCTTGTATGTCTCCTTAAACTCTTCCAGATTAAAGGTGTTATGAAAACAGGATGTTGGACTGAATCCAGGGTTTAGGTGGATCCAGGCTAATCTGGCTGTTCAGTTCTTGTCAGCAGACAACAATGTTATTTTAAAAGGCTTAGTTCAGAGTACAAAAACATACGAGTGATGCTTCCTTTGGTCCTTTTTTGAGGGAAGGAATCATTGTATCCTTTTGATCTTGCCAATTATTTTGATACGATTTTAACACTTAGGAAGCATTTTTGATGTAACTTGGTAAGAATACCACAGTTGCACATGCTTGGCGTGACTCCTGTAAGGCTTAAACACAGTAGAATGTCAAGTGTGTAAACTTTGTAGCATCTTGCTGTTTACTGGCTTGGTGCGTCATGCATGTATACTTTAAAACAAAGACTTAAGGATAACTTTAAATAGGTATATCTAACAGCCAGCTGTGAAACTTTTGGGTGTGGTGGGTTTTGTTTGGTTTTTTTTAGCCCTTTCAAACACATCAATGATTTTAGATTAAAAACTTACTAGGGGGAACAGACAGGCAAAAACTCCAAATAATTAAAACCATTTACCTCTGTAGAACAGTGACCCAGATGTGTACTTCCACCTTTTAATAATTTCATGAGAAGGCTGCATGCTATGGCTCCTCCTTTGCCGAACCTGTTGTATTGTACTTGAAACTTCCACAAAGGACTTGGTGATTGCATTATGCACCTATAGGAAGTTTGTCAGTAGCTGCATGCTGCTGGGTCTAAAGAGTGCCCAAGAAAGCTGACAGGCAGGAGCAGGCTGCTGTAGAAGAGTACATTGGATAAATTGCTCTGAGCTGTCCTTTTCCTAATTCCTAGTTTGTTTCTCAGAATGGTTGGGGAGTGAGTGTGAAGACAGATGAAATGGGTAATCCAGGTTGCTCGTGGTCAAAACACCTGCTCTGTTACCTTTACGTTTTACAGGGACCTACAGTTTATGTCTGTTGCCTAGTTAGGAAGAAGGAAAATGCAGCCACTAAACCAGCAAAGCTGGTAACGGGGAGTGGTCTTCTGCCGCTGTCACAACAAACTGGCTACAATTGGTCCTGCTGGAAAGATGGCTCTTGCGAGTGACTGGAGGAGTTGTCTTTGGCCATAGCAGCTGCTGCACTATAGATTAGTTACCCTGATAAAGAACTCTTCAGTTCTTGGATTTTAAAACGCATGAGGTGATGATGCACTAAAACTGCAGAAATGGGCAACTCAACATGAAGGAGACAAAAGTGCAACCTGGAACAGCTTCTAAACTTGCACTCAAAGCAGAAGAGATAATCCATGACTGCTGGCAAGGCTTCTGAAGCATTATGCATTTTACTTGCAGTTTCTTTATGTCCAAATATTTTTGACACTTCATATCAAATTCTAATTAGTAAGACTAATTTTAATTTACTGTTATTCTAACTGAATGGTTCAGTATCATGGAACTTGAGCTTTGAAGTGTAGAGCTATTCTTTTACTCGTATTCTTTCTAAAGTACCCTGGTAGCTCTTTGGTTGGTGCTCGCCTCTGAGGAAGAAGACAGCTGCACCACTACTTCTCTGCATGTTGTGTAGGATTATGATCTTTAAAATGGACTTGCTCTTTCTTAAACATACAGAAAAATCCCAAATAGAATACTCTTAGGCTGTCTATGGAACAATAGGTAGGAATGCTTTTTAACTGGCATTAGAGGACAGAGCATGCTACTCAAAATGTTTAGCCTGGGAGCATAGGCAGAGACTGTTCTGTTACAGTATTAAATGCTATTTAATTCTTGCATGGGAAATCTGCTAGTTAGAAATTTTCAGCCTTTGAAACTTCTTATTTCTGTTAATTTTTGTAGCGCTATGTGGATGGAGGAATCAGTGACAACTTACCTCACTATGAATCTAAGAATACCATTACAATTTCGCCTTTCGCTGGAGAGTGTGATATCTGTCCAAAAGGGAATTCTGCCAACTTTCATGAAATGATTGTGACTAACACCAGCATTCAGCTTAGTTTGGGGAATCTTTATCGTTTAACACAAGCGCTCTTTCCACCAGAACCTAAGGTAACTCACTGCCTTGATGTGGTTACTAAAACATCTTTCCATATAAAAGCCTTGCTTTTGCAGAAAGCTACAGTAATCTTAGCATTTCATCTAGACATTTAAACCTTTCTGGTGACATTTCTCTTCTTGTTTCTATTTTTTTCATACTTTGTCTTCATTCTCCTTATTTTCAGTCTCTCTCAGACTAAAAATGCATGTCCTGCTATTGGCTTTCAATATTTATTTGGGAAGTAGCACAGGATTCTGTCATAAAATCAACATTGGTAAATTAATAACTGTCAGTTTGTAGTCCTTTCATGCTTACCTGCTAACCAGGTGCTTCAGAACTTAGCAGAAGTTCTAAAGCTTCATGGTTTTGTAAGGTTCTCAATCAATACTTCACACAGGCAAGTTGCCTTTAAACTTCAAGTGCTGTTAATTGCAGATCTGATGAGGGAAATACTCTTGAATTGCTGTTGTGGAAGCTGAAAAAATGAAAACAGACTTTGACAATTGGCTTGGGATATATTACAGAGGAGAAGTAATGTTCCTGACTGCTATAGATATATTTTTTTAATTGGAGGCTTTTTGACCGCTTGAAGAAAAATGTTAAATTCTACTTATGTAGGCTTTAATTTTTATTTTTTTTTTTTTATCTAGGACTACTGTGTAGGTGAGCTGGTGTGGCATCTGGTGAAAGATATTTTCATATGGAAGACTAAGTCTGAGTTTGAGCATGAGAATTGCACAGCTTACTTTCATAGTTTCGGGAAGTGGGAAGCACTGGGAGGGAAGAAGGGGAATTGGCAGACTCTAAGCCACTCTCTTTCATTGCTGCTTGCATCTGCTGAAAGGCTAGTCAAAGAAACAAAAGGGGAGGAAATTCTTGCAAACTGTTAGAGTGCTGTCCTTTTAACAATTCAATGCATCTGTAACAGCTGAAAGATACGTTGATGCATACACGATCATGTGTACATGATCACAGTAGGCACATTAACCCAAATCTGTTGAATTATAGCAATTGTCAATGTAAATTTTTCTTACAAGAATGGAGGGTGGATAGAAGTGGCTTTTCATTCTGGAAACTGTTGATCTTAAGTTGAATCTCCTTTTATTTGTCTGACTCATTTACCCTATGCTTGCAGGTACTAGGAGAGATCTGTGAGCAAGGATATTCAGATGCTCTTAAATTCTTGAAAGAGAATGGTATGTTACACTTGGCGATAATTACTGATGATGTGGTCTTAACCTGAGTTAAAAAAAAAAAAGGATGAGGGAGGGGGTTGTATGTAGCTAAGAAGGGGCTAGGTCTTTGAGTTTTTTGAAGGGATCATGGTAGGTTTAGTTCTCACAGAAATCACATAGTTGTAGTAACTATTCACCTGAGGTAAGTTGTGGTGCCACACAGAAACTGAACTTTAGGGTTTCTGTCAAATTTGTGTGAAGTGAATGTTAAGGTATTGTTAAGTGAAATTACCAAATAATTCCAGTTCTAGGGAAATCATATTATTAGTTTCTTGTGTTAATTGTGAAGGATGGGAATAGCCTATTGTTTCCTACTCCTGTGAAACCTGTATCTTCTTATTACCTCCTCTCTGCTATCATCCAAGTGAATTTCTAGATAAAGCCTCATAGTCCAGAACTGGGAGCTGGCTAACAACAATATAAACTCAGTCACAAACAAATCCTTAGTCTGTATTGTGAAAGATTTTAGAAGATGACGACTTGTAATGTAGCAGTTGTTGGGACCCAGATAAGTTTAGGAAGAAGAATTGAAAGTTGCTCTGCTCTACTCCTAGAATTCTAGTAACATATTTTATATAAATAAATGTTATTGCTCTGCACACTTTGAGACAAATGAGTTAGCAATAGTAACTTGATATTAGCATGAAGTTAACCATGTGTTAAACATGCCTAGCCCCTGTAGTCTTTGGATGCAGAAGCAAATTGGTACTGGGTTGGATTAGAGGAACGGAAACTGAAATGTGATGTTTGCACTAATACAGGTAGTACCAGCTGCAGTATTGTAATGCAGTCATATATGGATGTGCTCACTGCTTATACCCTGTTGTAACTAAACATTAAATATTCATGTTTTCTTAGAACAATTTTCTTCACTGTGAAAAATGTCACGGTTCTGCTTAAGAGTTTGATTTTTCTAGTGATGTTATTAAATATTTGAGAGTCCTGCTTTATACCTTTTACCAGGTGATTAAAAGCACAAGCTATATAAAGAGTCTGTAACTTGTGGGTGTCCGTAGATGGGTTCTGTTGCTGCACTGCACCCACAAGTTTCCTGTGTGCATGTTTCCATCGCTGACACTAATATCTGAGATTCTTTGCAGCTCTTCCTTAGTGTTTGTCCCCCACGTCCTCTGTGTATTGCACTATTGTCCTCCTTTTTCATACTACTGATCCTGTGATCATCTTTGTTCTTATTTGTCACAGGTTTGTCTTGCTTAAAGCTTAATCAGTCATAATTATAACATCTCTAAACTCATTCATGATGCATCTCCTTTCTTGTTAAGTTATTTCAACTGTAGGAGTTAATTATTTTTTTTTTCCCCCCATCTGTAACCCTTCAGATAACTTTTCTGCTAAATTCACTGTATATCCTTTTGACATTTGTCTTTTAGGAGTAATTGTAAGTAGGATACAGATTCTGTTATATGTATGGATCCTAGTCAAATTTGGTAGTCTTTGTATATAAATAACTTCGTAACGATTTTCTGGAAACTGAATATAAATACCCTCCTTGTATTTTTTCACTTTCTGCTCATTATCTAGTGCTTGTTTCTAAGGTAATTATCAGTGCTATTTCTTAATTGGCACCAGTTTTGCAAGGCAACCAATGTTGATTTAGATCTGTACTTCGTATATATCTTAAAACAATACCCTGCTTGCTTTCCTTCTCCACCCTGTTGGAACAATGCCTCAGAGTACTCACGTGATACCTGCCATGTCAAATTTTCCAAATGTCTGATGTGGTGTAGGTGTTTTCTTTCAAGTAAATATAAATCAGTTTTCCTCCTCTCCTTTAAATCATTTGCTCGCTCTCTCTCTCTCCTTTAAATCATTTGCTTTCTTGCTGGGAAACAACTTTGGTAAATGACTATATGTTTCCAGTGCAGTTTCAGTTAATTGTTTACTTTTTCCTTTTCTTCAGAACCTGTTTTAAAGTAAGACCTAAACCTTCAAAAGAGTATTCATCAGTGTGATTAAACATTTGTGGGATTATAAGAGCAAGTGTATTTGACATGGGGTAGGTAACGTTTCCTCAGGATAGGCCTTTGTACAGATACAGAGACTACAGGTACTGTACAGGTACTCTGAAGACCTGTGGAACAAGCCTAAGTGGAAGCTCTTGACTCTTCCAGGTATTCTGAATGACTCAATCTATATCCACTTGTCCTTCACAAAAAGAAATCCTCATGAGGTTGCACAACATGTTGACCATATGAAGAAAAAAAAAAAGACAGAAAATAACACAATAGAAACTTTGAAAATGGAAGTACTTAATGACCAGCCGAAGCAAAATCCATGGCCTTTGGAGAAGAGCATATTTGAGAGTCTACCTCCTAGACTTCGTAAAGGTACATTCTTCAGACTGTTTCCTGTAACTTTGAATGGCAAACTTTGATTTATTTTTTCCCCTGCTTACTCTTACAATTTGCATAAGATGCTTTCTATTCAATCTTATAACTGCCTGTAAAATTAGAGACTATCTCAACCCAAAAAAGTTCTTTACTTACTAAATGTGAACATGTACATTTTGATTTAGCTACAGAAATAAGATTGAAGCAGGAGGAAGGAGCTGCTTTCAACACTGCAGAGTCGTGAATTGAATTCTCATTTGGTTTTGGATAACCTTTGTATGTGCACAGTATTTTTGTAAGCATATATTTCACACCAAAGTTGAACCTCAAATCCAAACACTGGTTATCCCCATCGTATTTTTAAAACAGACTTCTGTAGACTTCTAATTCTCTCGCTTTCCTGTCTTTTTAATAAGCTGTTAATAGACCAAAACCACTTCTGATATTTCGTTAGTCTATAACTTTTACCTAGGTTTTTCTGTGGATGCTGATGGGTATTTTCAAGATCTGAAATTTGTGATCCCAGTGACCTAGGAGTACAAAATTTGAAGTGTGATATTTCTTACCACTACATGTAACAACTGGAATATGTGGAACTCTAGGATTTAAACAAACTCCTTAGAGTTACAGAGTTTCTAACAAGACAGGAATGTTATCTAAAACACATAAGTATTTTTGGAGAGGTGAACTTTACATCCTCTTATTATCTTATTATAAATTAATTCTTAGACTTATCGCTTAAAAGTTCTGGGTAATGCCTTTTGTCCCTGTGGTATGAGTCTGTGCTTCCCATATTTTAAAATAGCGTAGAGAAGGTTTATGGTAAGAGTGCCTTGAGATGAATTCTTTCATTTTCTATCTGAGCCTTATTCAGTAACACTTGATAATGTTGACTGAAGATTACCAAACTTTGAGCAAATTACTTAAACTGTTTCAAATAGTCTAACATCTTTTTCAAAAATAATTATTCTTAAGCACTGCAGGAAGCTTGTAAAGAACAGAATGGATTCTACGCTCAGTTCTCTAAACTCTTCCCAATGCGGGTGATATCCTATCTGATGCTACCATATACGCTACCAGTGGAGTCCGCTTACTCTGTTGCTTTACGGTAAGGAACTTTTAATGAACCATTTTAGAATTACTACACTTTTGGAAATTTACTTATTGAGAACTTATTCAGTGTTGTAGGTATTCTGGTGCTCTAGAATACAAGTGGTAACTGTCCAAACACCATTATTTCTACCTACATAATGCAGCTTCCTAAGGCCTCTATAGTCTAAGACTAGATAAATAAACATATTAAGAAGATTTCTAAGCAACTTACTCTCATTACTAATAGCTGTCTTGTAATTGCTCGAAAGAAGCACCTTCAATTGTGTTTTCCAGGAGCACATTCTTTATTACTATTACTATATTCTGCAGTGATATTTGAACTCTATCCAGATAGTTCTTGTGCTTTAGCTTCTTTCTGAAGTCAGGAGTAAAGTCCAGTGTTTACTTACCATGTAAATTTTCTTACCAGGTTTGTTTAGATTGACTGGAAGTTGTGCTCTTGAAACAGCTTAATCTTATAAGTTTTTCAATTCTCATGAAGGAGAAATTATGCTAAATGAATGCACCATGAACCCTAAGCTTTGTGCTTGCTTAAGAGAATTCCAGTCCTTGAACAGCAGATGTCATTACTATCTTTAGCGAATACTTGAAAAATCAAATGTTCTATAAATGGAACCATGCAGAAATCCAGTAAAATATTTCATTTCTGTGCCACTTCATGTGGCACTTCTGTGCCATTTTTTGGTGGATGGGGAAGAAGCAAGTTTCAACAGAATTTTAATGTTTTTTCCCCCTCATCTCCCTCCAGTGTAACTGACTTCTGTTAAGAGCATCATAAGGAAAAAAAAAAAAAACCACATTTGTGGCATTGTTCTGTTTCTGCCTTCTATTTGTTCTTCCATTGTGCTTTTCTTTTGTTCTTCCTTCCTCTCCCACCTAACTTCAAACTGACCAGAAAGTTCCTACCACACAGAACGAGGTCTCGGAGACAGGAATCTTTTGCAGGCTTCCTAAATGTTGGTCACGAGGTGTGGAATGCACATACTGGTCAGCCGCTTAGCATAGATCAGAGATGCAGTGGTCTGTGCTGCCCTTTGTCCTAGCTTATAGAAAAGCAATGAGTGGTATAGATGGAAATTTGAGAGGTTAGGAAGACCTGGAGACTTTGGCGGGGGAGTTAACTTGGGGAGAATGAAAGCTGTGTTATTTCGTTGGATGTTGGACACGGTAAGAATACAATGCAGATTGGATCTACTGCTTACGAAACAACAATTGTATTTTGGTTTTGATTGTAGGTTAGTAAACTGGTTTCCTGACATGCCTGCTGACGTTCGATGGATGCAAGAACAGCTTTGTCGGATTGCTGGTACAGTTTATTCCCAGGCTAAAAGCAAGCTGTTCTGTATGTCCAGGTAAAGTGGAGTGCTGCTGCATGCAAATGATGCATTTTTAGAAATTCTCTCTTTTGTCAGAGCTTCAAGTACTACTAAGTTTCTCTCTTAAAACAGGATTTCATAATTTTCTCAAAGGTAACACAAAACAGTTCTTGCCACCTCTAATCCTTAGCATTGTTTCTTAAGTATATTTTCTGGTGCTTCTTGTTTATAACTGATCAATGACTGCTACATATTGTAGATGAAGAGGAGTTGAGACAATCATGTTGTCTGTTGGTAAGCTTTTTGGGGAGAAGGGTGGGTTATGGAGCAGACATTGGGCTGACAACAGAGACCTCGTTTCTTCTCTTCTCCACAGTAGCTGGAGCAATCAGGAAGAGGAGAAAAAGGTTGCTCAAGATGTTTTAAATCAGATGTAGCAGGTAGGAACTGGAAAACACTGGGAGAAAGACTAGATTCTTAGGAGTCTGGACAGGAAAGGTTTAAGAGTTAAAAGGTAGATGAATATGAAGGACAGTCTTGTAAGATAGTTGGGAAGAATTAAAATAAGACACATACGGAAAATTTTTAGGACCTTCTATTTCCGTGGAAGAGAAACCTCTATTCTAACCTGGTTGTAACTAGGTTCATTATGCTTCTCTTAGCAAACTTGTGTAAGACTTAGCCTTCCAGAGTTTTTACTTCTATTAAACTTTGTAGCACTATGTGTATGGAGGAATCGGTGACAACTCACCTCTCAGTATGAATATAAGAATACCATTACTGTTTCACCTTTTGCTGGGGAGTGTAGTATTTGCCCAAGGAGCTCTGCAAACTTTCACAAAATGAATATGACCAATATTCAGCTTCTACTTTCATGCTAAAAAATGGACTTGTTGCTGAAGCCATGTCAGAATAGTGCTATAAGCAGAGAAACATAGGCTCTCTCTGAGGTCCAAATGCTTATAAATATGAAGTCTCCTAAGATTTGGTCTGAAAAACCATGAATCCACACTTCAGCAGAGTAGATAATTTCTGTTTTTCTGATGATTGTCTCAACTCCTGGAGTTGCTAGGTAGGAGGTAGAAGAAGGGAGAGAGAAATTAGCCCAAAAAGCTCTTAGGAGTGAACAGAATTCTTAAACGCTTCATAAAAGCTTCCAAGAGATAGCTGTAGTGCTGGAGACTCCTAACTGCAGCAGTTATTTCAATTAAAGCATTGCCATTTTCTATATACAGTACATCTTAAAATTAAAATGAAAAATATGCTTTTATTTGAGCCAAGATTTCTTGAGCTTTTGTCTTCCTGGTTTTAGTAATGAAGTTAGATAAGGAGCAAAATAGAAGATGCTCTTTTGTGCCCTGACAATGCTACACACTGACCCATCAGAAATGCAGGTGTGATATGTCTGAGAAGAACTGCTTGATCCTACTTCCCTATAAGAAGCTTTGCCAAGATCTGGATTGGCATCGTGAAAGATCCGATTCATACGCTCCATCCCTTAGAAGACTAGTAGTCAAACTTACTGTTAAAAGTTCTGGCTTAATGGAAAACTTAATGAGGTTGAAGCTTGTATTTCCTTCCCCCTTTGGAAGTATTAAATGGTGGCTCTAATATTAGGTTGTAAAGATGTCTTCTTTTTACAATATTCAGTTTTATCCAGAATTCAGAAGCATTTAATTCCTGTGTACAAATAGCCTCTCTTCTCCATTTCTCAAATCAGTTAAAGCGTTTTTTTGTATAACACTAGTTGGCTTTTCAGGCCATCTCTCTGAGGAGAAATGTAGTTCTTGGTATATATATTTGCTATTGTCCTACTATCATCTCCCCAGTTATTTGATACCATATGTAATCCATTGTCCTTTTTTCCTTCTTAATGATGTTCTGACTCCTTTCCACAATAAATTTCGGTATAGTCATCTTCCTGCTTTTGGCCTTATTTAGCAGCTTCTTGATGTTTTTCGTATTCCAGCCTTACCAATTGTGAGGCTCTTCATCTGAAATGGGCATTTGGAAGGCACAATATTACAAGACTGTCTCAGATCTAACTTCTCAGAGGGGTTGTTTGGTCATTGAGTCCTGATTAACCAGGAACATTGTTTCTCTTCTTTTGGAAAGAGCAAGCTCTTGGCCATAAAGCAGAACATCGTGGTCGGGTGGCTTTTGCTGTATGCTTTTATGATAACTTCAGGGTGATCAGCTCCCACTGAACTGTTTACACTGTCAAAAGTCTTAAGTTTTCTGAAGCCTTCCTTTAAGTGGATTCCCTCTTCTGGTAGCTAGGTCCCAAGGCTCTGCGTGTAGAATCCTGCTTTGTATTCTACAGGTGACTGTGGGCTTGTGCCTTGTTTCAGCATCCGCTAAGACCTTACTGCTGCTTTTACAGAAAGTAATCCACCTCTCCCCCCTTTTTTTTATGCTCTTCCCCTTGTGTCATCAGATCTAGCTTCTGTTTTGGAATCAAACTTAAATTTCATGAAAATTTGCACTGTTTACAGTTTGAAAATCCTTTTAGGAAACTTAACCTGGTGGATGGTATCTTCTAGTGCACCTAAACTTCAGGTATGGAAACTGGTGTTGAAGCATGTGTATGGCAAATTGGGTTTTTTTGTGTGTGAGTGGGGGGCATTATGGGTTGTTTTGGGGTTTTTTTCCCCAAAAGCTCTGCAAGAGAGGAGGGAGAACTTTAAAGACAAAACTGGGTATTCTTGGTGACAACTTCAGTTTCCTGTTTCTCAGACTGGAAAAGGCTAACCTGGTGATTCAGGCGCTGTTTTAGAGCGTAAGAAAGTTCTGTTTCAGCTGTTCAGGTTGGTGATAATTAGCTGGTTATCAAGTGGAATGCAGAGATGACGTTTGGGAAGTTGAACAACTGTATTTTCTACTCAACTTGTAAATGTTGAGGCTATTCCTGTTAATGTTCAGTTAGTGCTGTGATTCGTAAATCAGGAAATATTCCAAGTGGATAGCTGGGGGGACATCAGGACTATTTAAGAGGTAATGTACAAACTTGGGTCTGCCCCTCTGAGCTCATCAGAAAGGTGTGACTTCTAATGTAACTGTTGTTTATCTGTTTCTGAGGACAACACATAATGGTAGACTGCCCCTCTTTTAGATGTGATCGTTTCAAGATCCTTTTCCTGTTGTTCCATACCCTAACTCACTAAATGCATTTAGAATTAACTATTTTCCTATAGTGTTCTTCCTTGTATGAAGATTCCCTGTCAGACATCTGAACAGTAATAGAAATGTCATTGAAACACTAATAATCTCTTTCTTTTTTCTTTTTTTTTTTAAACAGGAAAGACAATTATGCATCACTAAGAAAATGTCAAACTGTCCCATCTGCTATGGAATTTCATTCTTCATACTGCCACCTTAAAATGCCTCACTCTTCTGCGGACCTTGAAACCCGGCTCTGGGAACCTTCATGCTTCATGCACTCAGCTATGAAAAATGCTTCTGCTAATATGCAGGAGCATTCAGACTTAAACTCCTATCCTAATTTTCTCCCAAATTCTGATGAGTCTGGGTTGGAAATAGATTTTGACTCTTCCTCAGAGACAAGTTTCCAAACTGCTCCAGAGTATTAATTTGGAAATAGATTCCAAAGTTTCCAAAATTCCAATTTGGCGGACAAATTTAAATCCTAAAGGACTAAAGATCACTTTCTTTATTGCCAATAAGTCCTGGAAAATAATTTGTTTACAGCTTCCTGAAAAATCTGCCTTGGGAACTCTACTGTTTTAAGGATTATAAAAACAGTGGCTGCTACACTAAGTAACAGACTACAATTCTGTCGAGGCACCACTCAATTGACTGTAGTAAGACTTGTAGTAAACAGTGTCTCTCTGGAAATAATTTTTTAAAAAAAATCTACTTTCAGCATAAAAATGTAAATTCTGTAAACAGATTGTTAGACAAACAAGCATTGATAACAGCTTTTTAAAAATATAATTTTTAACCATATTATGTGTTAGGATTACTTTTATAGCACTTAAATGAAATTGGACTTTACTTCATAAAGGGAAACACACAAATGAGCTTTTTAGTGGCCTCCACTGTCTGTTTGCCTTATGTTTAAACATACTGTTGTGTTTATCGAAAAGTTGTCTGCACGAGATACTGTAGGAACAGTATTATTCTAGGTTGTTGTATGTATTCCACAGTTGATATTACTTCTCTATGGCTCTTTTCCCCCTTCAAATGCTTCAAGGGAAAAAGACATAAGAAATGGGGCACATTCCCCTGAAGTGTAAACAGGTACAGTTTCAGTGATTTCACAGGACTTTTTTTTTTTATACTTAATAAGGGCTTAATACTTGATTAAGTATTGAAAAGTAGGTAAAATAGTGACTGTGATTAGTAGCAAACAGTAATTTTAGAAGGTGTTAAACTTTACAGAAGGTGTTTACAAAAATCAATATATAGCAAGTAGTGAATGATGTTGAGGTCTTCTCTCTAATTGCTGCCCAATCAGTCTCGATTTCCCCCCCCCCTTCATCTTGAGAGATTTTTCTTCCCTTCTTTTGCTTCCCTCTTGCTAAAGGATGGAAGAAAAAAGGGGTCCCTCCTGTCTCAGTGAGGTATGATAACCCAAAGGAAGCTTTCCAAGACTGATTGTTAGAAGCAGCAAATGTGTAAGACTTAGTGGAAGTGTCAATATCCAGGAGGCTGTGCAAAGGTCTCAAGTAATGGGTTGAAAGTCTGCCAAATCCTGTCTGTATTGAACGACGAGCGTTTTAAAACACTTTCCGCTACAAAGGTTCTGCATAATTTTAATAAAGGCAACACATTAGTGTATGACTACATCAGGAGAAGTAAATAACTGTTAAGATTATCTACTCTTCTGGTGTTTTGTTATCATGACTTGTACAATTTTTTTAAAATAGAAGGAAATAACAATGGCTTTAAAGTTGAGTTTGCACACGTGTTTGGGTGCAGGCGTGTGACATTTGAGAGGTTCTCATTTGTGCAACTCGGGTGCAGCCCAAGGAAGACTATAGATGCTTACTGAGACCATCTTGTACAAGGAGAAGCAGCGATTAGGTTGTGATGCTCAGGAGAGGGAAGTTTGTGAGTGTGAACTGTGGTATGCAGAAGGCTGTCAAATAGCAAAATGTAGCATTTCTGAATTGGACCAGCCTTTAAGCAGTTTCTCAGCTGTGATTTCCCTAAGCTTGAAGTGCTGAATTGGGGGACAGGGGAGAAAGTGTCAAGCTATCCATTTCCATACTACAGAAGACCGGTGCTACTTTACTTCAACTCTTGTTTGTTTCTTCTGTGTATGTATCTTTAAATTTGCAAAGGTTGGAAATGTTACTCTCACTACAATTAAAAGATACAAGATCTGTTTTATATTGTTGTCATTTAAAATTTTAAAGTTTCTAGAATTTAATTTCATAATGTTAGTTAAAAATGTTAAGTTTTACCAGTAGGCGTTAGAATTTAAGCAGGAATGCCGAGTTTTGCTTCCTGTGTACTGGAATAGTTCTATTAACTACATTTAAATCAACCTTGACCACTTCTTCTGTTGTGCACAGCTCTGGTTCTGTCTCCTTTTTCTAAAATAAAAAGACAGTCTCTTCCATGTTTTCTAAGGTTTTTTGAGTATAACTCAAATATTCAATGCGTTCATTTCATTGAACGTTTAAGATTCAATGGTTGCAAGGCGTCTTTTTTTAAGAGCAGCAACTTTGGTTACTGCTCTCGAGAGTCGCTTGTTCGTGCTGCAGCTGGACCTGGACGTCACCCGGCCTCCCAACCTACTTCCTCCGCCATCCATTACTTCACAAGTAACTTTCTGTATTTAAACAGAAGCAATTCCAAAACCAGAGGGCGTTCCAAAACCGCCCCTGTCCCCTCGCTTAGTTAAAACGCAGTAATTCAGCACGGCGCAGGAACAAAGCGCTAAATAACTGCTCGAAACCCCGTAAAACCTCCCAAACCCCGGCGTCCGTTCCCCATGACGCCTGCCTCACCTCACGGCAGCCCCGCCCTCTCCTTCCTGCCCGCCGGCGGGAAACATCCGGGCTACGCACGCTTCGCCCCGCCTCTTCCCTCTCCCCCGGCCCAATGGCAACCGGGGTGGGGCTTCCTGTCATGGCAGCTCCCGGACCGCGGCCTTGAGCCCCTCACGGCCCCTCACGGCCGCCGCCGCCGCTTTTCTCGCCATGGGCACCGTGCACGCACGGGTAAGCGCCGGGGGGGGACGGACACGCCGGAGCAGCGGCTGGCGCTCGCCGTCCCCCCCCCGCCTCCCCGGGGCCTGGTTCGAAGGTCGTCGGTAGACGACCTTCGGGCCAGGCCCCGGGGAGGCGGGGGGGGGACGGCGAGCAGCAGGTCTGGGTGAAAAAACGCATCGCTCTCCAAACCCGGAGAGCTGTTTGCTTAAAGAAGGAGCGTTTGGTTTCTGTCGTGGTAGGGGAAAGAAGCAGCGGTTGTAATGGTCAACGGGAGGAAGGCTGGCTTAACCCTCAGGAAATAATTTCAAAGAATAAGGATGCGTAGGGTCTGAGATACTTTAGGAAGGCGGTGAATTCTCCGTGCCTCAAGGCTTCGTTGGAGAAGCACCTCTCAGGATATTCTAGATGAGCGGTCCGCTCTGTGGAGAAGCGTAAGAGCCGTGCAAGGCAGGTTATGAGAAAGTCAAGCTCTAAGAATATCAGTGTAACACAGAAAAGGTTGGTGGTGCTGTTGACTGTAAAGCAAAGGAATCACAGAGCATATGTTAAGTCCATTTGGTGAAATACCTTGGGAATTTAGCTTAAATTACTTTCCCCTTAAAGCAACCGAGGGGAGCCCGCATAGGGGTGTTTAAAACTGCGATGTAGGTAATTCAGGTATGATTAATGAGTGACTGACTTATTTGGGGGCTAAGAATAGTCTGGGTGATTCCTCAAGGCCCCAGGTAGAATACCTCTTTTCTGTGAGCCTGTTGAAAACCAGCAGGCTTTTACATAGTGTTTAATTAGACTGAGGAACAGTTGTAGGGGGCTGTTAGGGCTCCAGAGTATCTAATTACCATGACTAATTTAATTTCAGTTTCAAATTTTTTTGTGTCTTCTTGGTTTTGTATCCATCTGTAGTATAAAGTGATATACAATATTGTGTGGATGCAGACTGTTTCATGCTTGGCTGAAAATTATTGGAAGTGAGATTCAGTCTTCATTTAACTTGATTCTGATATGTAACAGCAATTTACTATTCCAGCAAAACAGCTACCCTTAAATAATGCAGCAAGTACTGTATTAGTAACTTAAGACTAAAAGTAGATTTACTGAGTTATCCAATCCTGACCTCTACTTTTGCAGATAACCCTCTATTCATGCTTGAATCCATTATCTTCTGATAAGTCTTATTTTAGGACTCTTTCAAGTATAGTAAATAAAGCCATGCTGCGCTGGAAACCTTTATCATTAAAATGTTCACTCCTGATGGATAGGGCCTGAGGTTCTTGAGCATTACTTGGAAGGTTATTTTAAAAGAAATATTAAAATATAAAATATAAATATATGTAAAGCAAAGTAACGTGCTGAAAACACCTTTTTTTCTTTTTTAATTGTTCAACATTCATGCTCCTCTCCCTCCCAAAACCCCAAACTAAGTAGTGACACCCTGATGCTTTAGATTTTTTCGTTTGTTTAAGAAGGTAGAATTCATCTTTAACACAGGAAGCATGCCTTAAAAATAAGGTTATTTTTGGAAAAGTGCAGAGTATTTTGGAGAACTCATTCAACATGGAAGCTATTCAGCTTTCATTAAATATTTCAGCAAGCAGGTAGGTAACAAGCGTGCTGGTAATTCCCCTCATTTTAGTTCTCTTTTGCTTCTTTTCCCTTAGGATCTGATGAGCACAGTGTTGAGAACCATAGTTTTTTTCCTTTGCAAAAGGCATAAATCACAAATCTGCATACCATATTAAATGCAGTTTTCTTTTATGCTTTCAGAGTTTGGAGCCTCTTCCAATGGGTGGGCCAGACTTTGGTGCCCTGGGAGAGGAAGCTGAACTGGTTGAAGTTGAACCTGAGGCCAAGCAGGAAATTCTTGAAAACAAAGATGTAAGTACCTGAACAACATCCTGATTTTTTTCTTAAGAGAAATGTCTTGGCACCCTTGCTTGCTTTTTTTTCCTAAGGGAACTTTCTAAACTATGGTTTGGGATGTGAAAGAATTAAATTTAATATTGTGAATTTAATCTTATGTTGTCTAGTTCCTGTTCTTTTTTTCCCCTATCACAGGAGTTGTTACTAAAATTCAGCTCTGAGCTAACAGATCTGTTTCCAGATGCTGCTTTCCTCTCTCTCTCCTAAGAGATTACTGCTCCTGCAACACTGCTTAGGAACAAACCAAGCAACTGTCCTTAATCTGCTAGAGTGCAGTATTAGCCAGGTTAGGGTAAAGTGCCACCATGTGAATTATGTTACTAAAGGAAATACTAACTTCAGCAGAGGATGGTAACTTTTTTTTTTTTTTAAATATTTCACATGTAAGAGCATGTCTGTCTTGGCCCATATGTTTAGCCATGCAAGAGGCGTGAGACATCATGTGTTAACTTAGTTTTTATTAAAATTTTCCTTTCCCTTATGCTATTCAGAGTCATCCTCACTAGAAACTTGCTAATAACATTTATTTTTTATTTAGTTCATTATGTATATATTCTGCTAGGGTTTTTTAAAGCAATTTGCAGTAATGCTAGGTCGCTCTTACTCTGCTGTTCTATTATATGTGAATACATGAAGCGTTTGCAGATGATTTTTTTTATGCTTACCCCTAAAATTATAATACACTGAAAAGGTTGGAAAAGTAAGGGAAATGCAATCACTGTAGTCCATTTGTACCAGCTAACCTGAACTGTTTTGTGATTTTTAAGGTAAAATTATCTCAGATGATTATATAACAAGATGAATGATTTTAAGAAAGTATAAAACCTCATAATGCTAGTGATCTTAGTATGCATTTTAAACTACAACGCTCCAGGGCTTGTAGGTTTGTTTGTTGCATCTTTTAACTCTTTGCTTATGTGTAGCTGATACAAGAAATAGCTAACTGCGACTAGCTACATGTTTTGTCTTACATGTCTCAATATCTCAGTGTGATTTCTGCAGTGACTTACTTGTCCATACAACACTTATGACTAAAATCCCAGCAGCTACAGTCTGTTACTGTCTCTTCTGCTACAATCAGTATTAGCTTTGGTATTGGAATTCTTTTTTCTTTAATTTTCATGTTAAGGGAACTTTACAGAATTGCAGTTAGCACTGGTTTCTGATAATGTAGGTTAGCAGTAATTAGCCTAGGAATCTTCAGGGTTTTTCACTTGGACAACAATATTTTTTTCTGCATTGGTGATTTTGATACTCATTATGAGATGCAAATTCAGTATTTGTGTTTAAACATTTGTTCTGTTTAGGTGGTGGTTCAGCATGTGCACTTCGATGGACTTGGAAGGACCAAAGATGACATTATCATGTATGAAATCTCTGATGTTTTCAAGGCTAAAAATCTCATTGATGTAAGTACTGTAGTGAATATCAGAGCTACTGTTTAAAAATTCATGTTAAGATTTTCTCTCTTTTTCCTGCTTTGGGCTACTCCCTTCAGACATGGGGCAACTTTGTCAAGTTTTGTGATGATTCTGATCCTGTGATATGCAAGCCAAACTTAAATATGAAATACTGGCAGATACTGTATTTTTTGATGTATTCAGGTCAAAGACGTTGTGAAATGGCAAACAGTACTCTCAGATACTTTTTCAGCTTCACTCTTCCCATTTGAGAATTGCTAACTGTGTAGGTGACACTTTCAGTTAATTTGCTTAAGATAAATTATTGGATCTCAGCACAGATGACTGATGCCAGTCTCCGCAATGGATCAAAGTATGAGTTAGGCTGTATGTCCTTGCACTTTTAGGTGATGATTCCTTCTGGAGTATGGCTGGCAATTAGACCTGTGAATTGGTCTAAATTTAAACAGATTAGGGTGCGTGGGTTTTTAGCGAAAAGCATGGGCCCCCTAAATAGGTGTATAAGTTTTAAGTACTGAAGCCTCTTTGAATAATAGGTTTAAGTATTATAACAATTAGATTGCAAACTAACAGAAGGTAGGAATTGAGCCAGATGCTCTGGGTTTAATTTATTTCTTTACAGTTTCAAGTGTTAAAGTGGTTGTGATCTGTTTTGAAGGCGCATATATGTGTCTTTGTATACAAAATCTGTGAATATTGTATGACTTTGTTGCATTTTAACTATTTTGTCCTAGTTATTTTTTGATAACCTGAAAGACTGAGCTACTTACCTCATCCTGTAGGTGATGAGAAAATCGCATGAAGCTCGTGAAAAGTTGCTTCGTCTAGGAATCTTTAGACAGGTAGAGGTTCTGATTGATACCTGTCAAGGTATGTATTGCCTCATTAATCCTCACCTTTTTTCCTCACACACACACAGGCATGTGCATACCTATGTGTGTTTCCCTATGTAACAGGTTGGACATTTTTTGTGTATATAACTTACTCTCCCATATACCTTTATATATTTTAGATGTACATGTAGGTGTGCTATATATATGAATGTATGTGTCTATATCCATTATCCTTTCGAAAAAGATGTATTTGCATGTGTCTGCATGTTTGCATATATAAATACTACTTGTGTAGATGCCAAAATGAGTGAATTTCCAGCACTAAAATGATTACAGTACACAACCTGTAATCCCAAGTTTCAGAGGAACACTTGAGGAAAAGCTTGAAAATGTGTCCTGTGCTTCCATGTATTGCACATCACATAACTGACATTGTAGCAGCACTTCCTTGGTGCTTAAGGAAATACAGGTAATTGTATCAGTGCTTGTGATTAATAGTATCTGTGGGGCAGCTGAATGTATGCGGGTTTCACAGTAAGGTTCAGTTGACATTCCCAGGCTTGTGGTTGCTTCTCAAACCCATTGCTGTTCTCTTCAGCAGAGGAAAGTCATGTTATTGAGAAGGAAACGCAGTGCAGTCCCACAGGTTGCTGGTGATGGGATGCTGTCTCATTTGTTTCAAGCAGAATTAGGTACCCTTGACACCTGCGTTTTGGAACAGCTGCCATAGCCAGAGCCCTGAGGGAACTGGGCGGTTTCTGTTGTTTAGCACTTACCTGCAGAGTGCTGGGAGCTCTGCCCTAGTGATGGTGGTGTTCTTGCCATGTCTGGACCACTTTAATTTCTGTTTATTCTAGTGTAACGATTTGTGTACATATTTGTTTTTAGCCGGTAGGTAGCAAACAAATGTTACTACTTCATAATTAAACTAACATGTTGATGATTAAAGCCAGTCATGCTATGATTGAACCAAATTCTGTGCTCATACCCGAACGACATCTTTTTCTCAAGCTGTTTTTCTTTGTAATGTAGACTTTCATTATCATTTAATTCAACCAGTTCTCAAATAATTCAAGTCATCTTCTGTCTGCTTTTTTTTTAAATAGCTCTTTAGAGATAACATACGTCTGTTTGTTTGTTTGTCTATGTAGGAGATGATGCCCTTCCAAATGGTTTAGATGTAACCTTTGAGGTAACAGAATTGAGAAGACTAACTGGAAGCTATAATACTATGGTTGGCAACAATGAAGGCAGTATGGTATGGATTATTTCAAATAATTATTAATTCCTTTTGATATTCCTCTTACTTTCATGTTTCAAACCTAGCAAGGAATTTGGTGATTAAATAAATGAGGACTTTGATCCAAGCCAAATTATTTTCTTGATCCAGCTTTACTAAGGCTTTGCCAGACCTTTGTCTCTAAAGAGTCCTTGTATTAGTCAGGCTTTCATTCAGCAAAAGCCTATTTTGAGCTAGGGGAGAATGCTGTAGCTTCCAACTCAGTATGTTAATTTTTTAATTCTTAAAGTGACTTAAATTATTTCTTGATAATACTTAAGACGCTTTA
Organism: Buteo buteo; assembly: GCF_964188355.1. NCBI lineage: Eukaryota > Metazoa > Chordata > Aves > Accipitriformes > Accipitridae > Buteo > Buteo buteo. The sequence goes on along the minus strand of NC_134189.1, from coordinate 28,394,251 downwards.
TCTACTGGAGAGATTAGTAAGGAGTTTGGCATTTATGTTTGTATGAGATCTATTTAAAGTGTTTTTCTTCTCAGTCGAAATGCTTTATATTTGACTTACAAACTGTTCTTGGTTTTCACTGTTTTAGCCCAGTACCAGTTACTCTGGGCTGCAAAATGCAAGGTTTTCCAGAGCCATACAAACTGTAGAACTTGTTTGCATTTGCTTCAATTAAGGATGCATCAGATTAAAATGTTGCAGGAAAAATGTTTACCAATTGACAGAAAAAGTAACAGCCGTACTGTTGTTCTCTTAATGTCCTTTTAACAGACGTGCTGGTGTAAGTAGATCATGTTTTCAGGTGCTCGTTCCTGCACCCATTCTGCCTTCTCATGTGCACAGTGCAACTATGCCTGGTGCTGCTAGATAAGCCAGATCAAGGGACTCATCCTGTTCTTCTTAGGGGTATTTTTAACCTGGATAAGATACTGCATGACTCAGGTGAGGGTGTTTTGCAAGTGGAGGGAGAATAGGAACTCAGTGAGTTGAGAGCTGCTTATGTGGCCTCGCTGCTGAGGGCAACGTCCAGGGTGTCATGGCCTGAATGAAACCAGTGGGGAATCTGACCTGTTGGTTCTAGTGTGTCTGAAAACAGTTGGAAAGCTACTGTGGATTCTGTTTTTGTACTCAGCTTCCCCCTCTCTCTGATTGTAATTTGTTGTAGAGAAGTAAAACGTTTGAATGATATAAAAGCATGACTTGTATACACTGGTACTGGCAGCAGAGGTTATGTTTTCTTAAGAGTTAAATAGATTTGACATTTATTCTAATCCCTCAAATTAATTTGAAGCCTATAGATCTAATATTTCATAGTAATAGCCCTTTGGATTAGTGGTTTCTGGTTAGTTGGATAATTACAAAGTAGCCATTATCACAAAATTCTGGTGACTGATTTGCTTCCAGTAGCAGTTAGACAAAGGTGATCAGGATTTGGTAGCTTTTTTACATTCTTTTAAAATAGAATACACAATAGTAGAACAGTCCTGGTAGTGCCTATACTTGGAGGAAACCTGCTCCATCCTTGCTGCCAAAGGGCCAAGAGCTGCCAAAGGGATAAAGGAATTTGTGTCAGAAGAGGCAAAAGTGTTTAGATTCTGGAGATTTGTAATGGTATGTTGTACTGCCATTAGGACTGATTGCAAAAGCGTCTTGTTACTCAAAAATACAGGGGAGTGACTCTGTATTGATAATTTTCATCTGGCTTATTGCAGTGGTTCTGATGAACTCTGCCTGACAAGTAGTTTTCCTGATGATCAGCTGGAAAGTCTGCAGTTGCAGAGCAGCTGCTTATTATGCCAAAGACTTACCTTTCTAGACTTGGAGACTGGCTGGGAGATTTTGCTTGAAATAATAGCAGTACTGATGATACAGTGAGAATGCAGATTAAGTCAGCAACAACTGGACAGCAACAAAAACTGGATGATTAAGTGTAACTTGTGCTGTTGTGGTGGCTTTTGCTGCCAGTGCAAAGAGAAACCTAATTTAAAAGAAAACCACATTCAGTTATAGCTATTTTTGATGTCTTCATTTCTCATTCCCATGGTAGATATGCTTGTCTTCAGCATACAGTTAAGATGCAAGATGGCAAACTATATGAACAGTTGTGGGTTTTTTTATGTTCCGTAGGTACTTGGGCTCAAGTTCCCAAATCTTTTTGGACGTGCAGAAAAGGTAACCTTCCAGTTCTCCTATGGAACAAAGGAAACTTCATATGGCCTGTCATTCTTCAAACCACAGCCTGGAAAATTTGAAAGAAAGTAGGGGATGCATTTTTTAGTACTTCATTTTTTTTAGTGAAGGAATACAAACCAATTAATAAGATCTTTCATTGAGTAATAATTAAATCTATTCCTTTGCTGAGGGTCTGTTAATAATGTAGCAGAGCTGGTTTCTTAAGTTTTTGTGATAATTTAAAACTCCACCTGCTTAAAAAGTTTCACTTTCAAACCTACCAGTAATATTGTGTTTCAGTTTTTCAGTTAACCTGTATAAAGTAACTGGACAGTTCCCTTGGAGCTCTCTTCGTGAAACTGATAGAGGAATATCCACAGAATTTAATGTAAGTGTAGCACAAGCGTTTGTGGCACACATGCTTCATTTACATTTAATGCAGGTCACAGCTGGCTTTTGCAAATATTTGGTTTACTTTTTTTTAATGATTGAAACACTTGTGCGCAGGGCTGACTTGTCATTATTTGAAAGACGTCAACAATTTTACAATGACAGAGGTAATTAATACACCTTAGTCTTTTTGTTAGAACTCAGTCTTATTTTGGCTGTATAAAAATACTGATGTGTTTTTCTCCATATTTCTAACGTTTAAAGTATCATTTCAGAGAGGCAGCTGGTTGCCTAGCTGACTGTATCAGCCCAATTCAAGATATTTTTCATTTGGGATGGATTAAACAGTGTGCACCTACTTGGAGAAACTGTCTTGGCTGGAGCAGAATTAGCATTACTCTGAAATGAAAAAGGGTTTCTCTCTGATCCAAGAAGTTTGGAAAGAAAAAGCATAGACTCATGTATAAAAAACTTCAGAGAGAAAGATTTTTCAGGGAAGTGTTTATTTTACTTTTGTGGCAAAAATTTTTTCATGTCTTATTCAATTCTTTATTTGTAGTTTCCCATCTGGAAGACCAATCACACACTGAAGTGGGAGGGTGTGTGGAGAGAGCTTGGCTGCCTTGCTAGAACAGCATCCTTTTCCGTTCGAGAAGAAAGTGGACACTCTCTTAAATCTTCTCTCTCTGTAAGGCTTTTTCCTGATAATTTTTAAAAACACATTCTTTTGAGTCATTTAATACTTACGAATGATACCAAAGGAGCTTTTTGTCATAGTAGGTAGTGTGTTTTACTTCAAACGTCTTTTGCTGTGTTTGGTCATTTACACAGAGTCATCCAGGAGGTCTAAAGAGATTTCACATTTTCATAGTGGACCGTTGCATTTTGGCTATTGCTTAGGCTGGCTTGTTCTTTCTGCAGGGCCTCCCTCCGTGTCATCTGCTGTCTCTTTTTGCAGAATTGTTTTGCTTTTGCTTTGTAGAAGACAGGATCAGTAAATTTCCTCATCCTGCAGTTGCTATGCCCTTTCTAAATATTCTTTCCTATGCTGGTTTTTGGTCACTTGTCATCTTTAACTTGTAGCTTACAAATTGTAGGAATAAACTATTTGCAGAATACTGTCACAAAGTCAGTGACTTACACTGGGGCATTCTTGCTGCCATATTTATGGTGTGTACCATAGTCAAAAGATATAAATGTATACATATTTGATGTGGCTTCTAAAGTCAGAACTAAGTTAGTCTGTGGGTACATTGTTCCCAAATCCATGGAGCTGCACTAGCCTTAGCTGGAGCTGTGGCTGTCTTCCACTGTGTGCACAGTTTTTGAAGGAAAATAATAGTGTCACTCTGTGGTATTCAACAGATATGAGAATCTAAAAATAATTATTTGATTCTTTTCAGCACGCTATGGTAATTGATTCCCGGAACTCTTCAATCCTGCCAAGACGAGGTGCTTTACTAAAAATTAATCAGGTAGTATTAAATCACTTACACTTACAGATAAAATCCAGTAATAGTATATTTGAGTAAGTCTTGATTTATCTGATTGATGTTCATGTTAAAAATGTCTAAAGTTAGAAATTAATCATAAATTGATTAGGAGACAGTGATGGTCAGTATTTACTTTTTATCTTTACAGTACGTGCCTTTTAAAATCATGAAATCTTTTTTATGATGGCAAATTTATATTTGTATACCATTGGTCAAGCAGCACAGCCATTTTATCTCGCCATTAGAATTAAATATTTTATTAGCTGAGATACATTATACCTGACAGTATTTACTCTACATTTTGCAGTGGGTATTAGTCCTTGTTTTCTAACACTGCAATGTAAGACTACCAGACTGTGGTCCTGTAGATACTTACAAAGTTTGTAAGTCTTAGAATTAAAAATGAAAGACTGGGTAAAAATAACTCTCAAAGGCATACACATGAATCATTTTGGCACAGAAAATGGTCTTCACTCTTGTTACGTTCAGAGCTTTTAGAAAAGCTGGCTTTTCTGCTGTATGGGTTAATACTTCAGAAACATTGACTTCTGCAGTGCTTTAGAAGCAGATTGCTTTGAAATGTCAGTGGAACTTGAAGTGCTAACTCCTGTTAGCAGCAGTGAACTATTCTGTTTGTGAGTGAGAAAGGTGGTTATAATTCAGCGTTTAGTTAACATACCGTTTCTTAGATGCTGCCTCTAACACCAATTCAGTCACTTCACTTGTTATTTTCAACTAGCACTGGTGTAATGCAACTGTCTGTCTGGTTCTTCAGCCCTGCTTTAGTACATATGAAATCTGCTCAGGTCTAGGCAAGTACGGTAGGAGTTTTGATTTCAGGTGCTGAATTTTCCAGCCTCATTCTGTTTTGCTGTCATTTACAAAATGGCTTAGAAAACAATAACTTAGTTTAATATTTGGAGGAGAAAATTGCAACTCATTGTTCTGAGGGTCATGCGTGTTTTTTTCATTGGTCCAAAATTCAGTTGTCTCTCCATACCAGTGTATCTGTCTTCCCTGTACAGAAAACACTGCTTATGCTGATGCAGACATGATGAACTTTTAGGGGGAAGAACCACGTAAAATCCGTTACACCTTTCATAAATTTATGTCTTTGCAGGAGTTGGCTGGCTATACAGGTGGAGACGTGAGCTTTCTAAAAGAGGATTTTGAATTTCAGTTGAATAAGCAACTTCTCTGGGATTCGGTAATTTTTTTGAAGATAATTTAGTAATTGATCTGAGTTAACAAACGAGGTTATTGAATCTATGTCTTATGATGATTTTTCACCATGGATTAGAAAAGGATCGTGGAAGTGAAGGATGGATGGTGTAGATATCTTAATTTGTTGTGGTTTTTTTTGAAGTGAAGTATTCTTTATTTTTAACCTGACATTCCTGCCATGCACAGAAGTGGGCATTTGGAAAGAACAAGTTGTTTGACAGTTAACCATAAGAACTATTTTCCTTTCAGAAGTGATGTTGGGCATGTCTGTTCTTTGTGATCTTTCTTAAGAGTGATTTTTCAGAAACTTATTGCAGCCTTTGTTCTGTCTCTTTCACCTACTTATGAATATTTTGATTAATCTTGGTTTAGTTTTCTTTTTTCATTGTAAATTATGAATATATGACGACTAATTTTGGTATCATAGCATGTAATTATTTCTTCTATGTAAAATTATTGGTCAAGAATGGGAAGGGTCATCTCACTACAACGCTAAGCTTGCACTACAACATTTTGAACTTCATATTTGTGCACAATAAATGATTTAAGTTCCAGTAAGAAAGATACAAGGTAGCGTGAGTTTATAGGAGACCCCAGTCTGCCACCCTGTAGGCAGAGCACATCACAGATTTTAAGGTGTGTCTACATTAGTACTTTGATTTGGAGTCACTGTGTGGTTTTGAAACAAATCCTTGTATCATCATCACTTAGAAGTCTTGGTTTGGTTGGCAGAGCAGTTCTTGTGTATACCAACTAGATTTCCGTCAGAGGAAATGACGCTGGATAACTCCATGCCATGTTTAATGTACTCCAGCTTCTTATGAGAACATAGAGGTCTTAAGTTTCAGGCGTCTTTAACAGCATAGAGCTAGTATTAGGTGGAAATAGGTGTTTGTCTGCTTAGTGAAATAAGAATTTAGCTATATACTAGAAATATTTCTGTCTGTATTTAGAAAGAAGTTCTTTATCTTATGGAGATAGTGCAGTAAGTTCTTGTCTCGTAGGTGAATGGAGAATTAAACAGCAATTTCCACGATGAAGATTTAAAAATCAGAGGTTACAATAGTTTGCATCCCAACATACTAGGAAAAAACAAACCAAACCAAACCAAAAAAGTGTTGAGAAGATCTCTGCATCTTGAAAGCTTTTTAAGAAGTATTGGAATAATGAAGAAATTCTAGGAGACTGGAAGATTTCTTAGCATTATGCCAACAGTACAACTGAAAAACTCCAAGCTGCTTCCGTAGTGCAGATACTAGTGAACTGATGCTGTAAGGATCTGTCGGTCTGTTGTTTCATGCTTTTGTTCTGAGGTGACTCGGTGCAATGAAGTTCTTGAGTTAGATAGACCAATGAGGCCAACACAGAAGGGCATTTTAAGGCTATTTGCTATACCCTTTTGTTATTACATCATTATATTTGCACCTTCCATGTGGTGGAAGAAAAGGCATTGCCTTATGAGTGCACTTCTAATCATGTTACATTTATTTGCTGATCTTCAGCTGAGAAAGACAGCATATTCTCCTATGAAGTAATGTAATGGCTTCATGGCTACGCTAAGAGGACTTTGCTCTTTCCCATGACTGCTAATATGCCCACATCATGAATGAAAGTGAAGCATATCTCATCACATCATGTACCTAATTTTATGTCACCCATTGTTCATGAGCATAGACTTGTGTGCAGCTGACTTTTACATATGCTGTGTGTTGTGTGACCAGATACGCGTGTACCGCCTGATGAGTTCACATCTGATAATGGCAGGGGAGGCATCTGGGGACTTTGGGGGCAGAAGGTAGCAGGAGTGTGCTGTCCAGTTAGAGACATTATCCAACACCTTTAGCCTAGGTATTGACAATAGATCTCACCATCTGGCAGTAGTACTTCTACTTGGTACACAGGCAGCAAGCAAATGATTAAATGTATTTATTATAGTGATTTGGCTCCCAAGAATTGCTGTACAGATAAGCAGTAATGCTGTATGTGTATTCGATGTCAATATAATGAGTTGCAGAAGGTAATTTCATTTAATTATAAGGTTAATTTACAGAGAGGTAATAATTGTACATTTTTGGTAGCTATTTGCTGGACTTAGCCTCCTATGGGTTTAAAATTGCCAGGAGTAATTTGTATCAGCAGTGTTGTCTTATGTCAAGACATGAAAATTTATAAGAAAATAGGAGCTGGATGAGTGTTGCCCTTAGCTATTGTGAAAGTAGCACTTGGTTCAAATGTGGTGTATTGACTTTTTCAGGATGTAGCACTGCATAAAAGAAAGAGGGCAGCAATGATTAAGAGTTTCCATTACTGTTGGTGTGCTATCCATGCATATGCTGTGATCATCTGTAACTTTCTGTCAGACTAATGGGAGGTCTGCCTGTTACTGAGCGATGAAATTTTACTAATACTGTTTTTAGGGAAATTTAAGTAATACGTATTAATAAACAACTCTTTTTCTCTCCAAAGGTTTTTTCAGCATCACTTTGGGGTGGAATGCTAGTACCTATTGGAGACAAGCCATCCAGTATAGCTGATAGGCAAGTTTTTTAAATGTTTCTTAATTTTTTTCAATCAACCCAGATAATGTATAAAGAAAACTATAGTAGAAGAGAGAAGCAGTAGTAGTTCTGGTTCTGAGGAGAATAAAACGTTTCTAGTTTGCTTTAATAGCATGTTAGTACTCAAGCCATGCTTCTGGTTTTGATTTTCATGTTGGGGTAGTATAAATTTATCATTTGTTATGTAGTAGCTCTGCCTGCCAATATTTATGGTTGCAAAATAGTATTTACCATCTGCAAAATTCTGTATCAGGCATAGGTAACACTGTAGATATTTTTGGAAGTAAAGCCATATTGTAACTATGTTGGCTTTTTAGACAATTTTGCCCTCTACCACCTATGTTTAAAGATCACTAGCAGAAACCATTTAGACTTAAATTTATTTACAATGAATACTAAGTGTCAACTTCACATGTGGTAGATCTTACCTACAGTATTTCTATCAAAATTATTAAAACAGAGAGAATCAGACAGTATTCTGATTCTTCTTCAGTGCTGGGGATCCTGCCCTTTTGATCTTTGTAAATGATGGAAGACTGGTTTTTATTTTTAATACTTCCATTTATTTTGAATTTTTTTTGCCAGATGCATCAGGGTTTATTTAGATTTAGATGTAATTTCTTGTGTTTCTTTAAATACACTTTACTAAACCTGTTGCAAAGTTACCTGGAACTCTGAAAAGCAATGTTAGAAGTAAGCTAGATACTTTCAAATATGTCCTTTCAAGTGAAGCATAAATTAAATTTGACTGTATTCACTAGGTTTTACCTTGGTGGACCAACAAGCGTGCGTGGATTCAGTATGTACAGCATTGGACCCCAGAGTGAAGGTCTGAAACTTTTAAATCTCACTCCTCTGACAATACTGTAAATATTAATGTGTAACAAAGAGTAAAATTCTGTCCTTAACCTTTGTGTAGCTTAAAAATAATTGCACTCATTCTGCAGTCTGAATCTGAGAAGTGTTATTTCTTTGATCTATTGTTATATGTTAGTTCACAACGAAATAAAGCCCCGTAGTTCTTAGTTAAGCCATAAGCTAATTTTGTAAACCAAGTGTGTGTTCAGACTTGCATGCTTCCAGTGTGTCACTTTAATTACTAAGCAACTTTCAAGCTGAAAAAGTTCCAAAAAGATGGTTATAGCGACAGTCACATTAAATGTCTGTCTGATAGAGCATATGTTCAGGTAGCTTAGGGGAAAGGTAATTTGATCAACAGAGGTGTGTTAAGAGCAAGGAGCTTCCTCAGTTCTATTCCTTACTCTGCTGCTGACTTGCTGTTATCAGTGGATTCACCATTCAGTATATTTTAAAGCTATTTGTTTAACTGTATCAATTTCCCATTTTTAAAACTAAGGCAAGTATTTCAGAGGTATTTAGGAGGTAGTCTCTGATGAACCACAAGTAGGCGCATGCCTCAGGCTGTTCTGGTGAGGGAATGAAGAAAAAAGGGCACTTCACTTGGAAGGTTCAAAGAATTTTGTAAGTGCTAATTTTTTTAGATAGTGGTAAGGCTGAAGAGAGCTAGAAGCAAGTGGCAAAAGTTGTAAAGGGTAGAAGTGCAATGTAAAACAACTTAAGGATGTGTTCTTGTACCTTTTAATAACTGGTTCTTTTAATGTATTCCACAGTAAATGCTTTTATTCCAACATTTTACCTAAATAGGTGATTACTTGGGAGGAGAAGCCTACTGGGCTGGAGGCTTGCATCTATACACCCCTCTCCCCTTCCGGCCAGGCCGGGGAGGGTTTGGAGACCTTTTCCGAACACATTTTTTCCTTAATGCTGGAAACCTCTGCAATCTTAACTATGGTAAGACTCAATAGAATTGTATATAACAAAACCTGCTTTTCTCTCTATATAAAAGCAAAAAGGAGAGCTGTTCTGTGTCTGTTTACTCAGTAGCAGTTTGTTTACTGCTTATATTTTTGGTGCCTGTCAAAAAGCTGCTGCTATTAACTTATATATTTGACAGATTGCCAGTAATTTTTTTAGAGCTTTACATAAATTCTAGCACAACTTGTAGGAAAGAGCCAGGATGGTAACCGTAGTATCTGTGAATTGGTGGTGTTTGCAAACCAGTGAGGTAATTGATTGACACCTGCTATCTTAGACCATTCTGAAGGGAGATTGGAAGACAATGTTTTAGTGGGATTCTAATGTTTACTGGGATGAACTAAATAAAAAGTGGTGGCGTTAGAGTGTAGATGAGGGTGTGATAGCTGCTGTGACTTTTTTTTTCTCCCATCCCAACTTTTTTCAAGATATATTTCAGTGTATTAGTGTTTGACATTTCAATATCATTTCAGTCAATTTTGGGATATAGTGATATTTGATGTCTGCCTCTCTTGATGGAAGAGAGGCAGCATCCATATGGGAGTGAGACACTACGTGCAATTGAAAAGCAGATTAATCAACTTTAAAACATAGAGACCACTGAAGACATTTAAGTCTTTAGTACTTATTTCCAGATTCATGCAAGTAGGTACCCTGTGGTGGCAGATGAAGATCAACCAGCAATCCAACTAAAATCATAGTAGTTTGAGTCCAAGGTACTTGGCGTTTATGGGAGTTGCAGGTAGTAAATAAATTTTGAATCTGCAGGAGGTGCTCCTAAGTAGTCTGTCTTCTACCTCTGAAAATCCAGTTAGTCTTTGACCACCTTGACAGTCTACTTTGATTCTTGTTCTCCTGCTCTTTTGCTTTCAGGTGATGGTCCCAGAGCTCACCTGCAGAAGCTGGCAGAGTATATCCGATGGTCTTACGGTGCTGGAATAGTGCTCCGACTTGGAAACATTGCTAGATTAGAACTGAACTACTGTTTCCCTATGGGAGTACAATCTGGTGACAGGTTTGTTTTTTACACCAATTTCTTTAGTAGTAATTGGTTTCAAAGCTTACTGCACTTCTATCTGGTTTTGTCAGAGAGAATTGCTGCGTTTAATTTTGTTTATTCTATGCCAGTTTAGAGATTTTTCAGCACTTGATGCTCTTCTTTCAGCTCGCTATATTCATGTTGGTGTCACAGTAGTTCTTGGTTTAAGACTTTGTTTCTCAAGTTTCAAAGTTCATTGAACTTGAGATCAGCTGTTGAAATGTATGAATAGCTGTGTAGCAGGTTTTATTTCTTTAGGGGACATGATCACTCAAACAGCTCATGGGATTTTCTTAAGCCTTCCAAAAAAAAATGATTGGATAAATACTGAGTTTAATGTCTTTGCTTGAAAAATGAAAATAAGTTAACTATAGATAAAGAGAAAGGGAGGACAAATTAATTTGTTAGCAACCAATTATCCTACATCAAGCAAATATTATAGTACACAATAAAAAAGCGTCGGGGGGGTGTTGCGGTTTAGGCCCAGCTGGCAACTAAGCACCATGTGTCTGCTTGCTCACTCCTCCCCTCTCTGGTGGGTTAGGGGGAGAATTGGAAGAAAAAAAGTAAAAACTCATGGATTGAGATAAGGGCAGTTTAATAGGACAACACAAGGAGACAAGAAATAATAACAATAATACTAATAAAAGAATGTATGAAGCAAGTGATGCACAATGCAATTGCTCGCCACCCGGAACTCTATGCCCAGCCTGTTCTGGAGCAGCGCCTCCCTCCCCTGTGCCCCCCAGCTCCCCCAGTTTATATACCGAGCATGAGATCATATGGTATGGAATGTCCCCTATGGAATGTCCCCTCAGCTCGGGTCAGCTGTCCTGGCTGTGTCCCCTCCCAGCTTCTTGTGAGAATTAACTCTATCCCAGCTGAACCCAGGACAGGTGGCCTCTTCTTGCCTGTGAATATTGTGAGAGGTACCCTGTATTTCATACAGGGGTTGGATTATGTTTCTAGTTGTCATTCATGTGAAATGTGAATGAATAATAGCAATTTGAAAATATGGGCTTTATTTTGCAAACCTAAATACTCCATTTGGATGACAGATTGGGAAAGCATTTATTTTAAAAAGCCTTTGTCAGCTAAAATTTGAATTGTAACTTTCCAAAGATTGAAAACCTTGGGAATTTGGGGGATTGGGAGAATTGATTTTAATTTTATCAGTACCTTTTCTATCACTTACGTTGTTTATTATTTGTTTCTTTTCAGGATATGTGATGGTGTTCAGTTTGGAGCAGGAATCAGATTTCTGTAATACAGAAACATTTTACATCAGTATATGAAATTGTGCTCTGTAATTGAAATCAAGACTATAATATAGCTCGATACGGTCTAACTTTTTTCTTGAAACACAGATACACATCTGAGTGATTTACATCTGAGACTCCACAGGAAGCTACATTAAAGAATTATGCTCTAAAGGTTCATTGTACCTCTGATTCTTATCAAAGATGGGAGAGTGTTTGTAGGATTATAGCTATTTTAACTTACAGCTGTTACTTAAAATATTAGAGAGTTGTGTCAGATACATGGTTCATATGATTATAGTTGTCATTGGCCTGCACAGCCTTCACTCTTCCAACCACAAGTCTCACAAGTGTTGGGATGACCAAATGTGAGTGTGGCTGGAGTGGAAATTAAGGGGGAACAGTTTTTCTCAATCATCAACTTCTGTGAGCAAATGACGCTAAAAAAATTGTTACGCATCAAAAATTCTTTTATACAAATAATGGTTGTAAGTGAACCAAAATGTTCTTATTTGAATATATTTCACTATTGTAAATCATCTATATTTAATGCCTCCTACAATCTGAATTGCATATTGTAAAAATTCGAGTCAGCTGTCTAGCACAGTAAATACTAAAATTGAGGAATAACTTTGAAAGGTTCACAGTTCTCAACTCTGGGGCAGTTTTGAGTGTTTTAATGCTCTCAGTGAAGCCATTGATTTGGGTCTTGCAAACACATCTTTTTGTAGCGGTTGCAAGAAGGGATGTCTAGACAGATGATCATGTGTTACTACTTTGTTTGCTTTTGTGTGAGGGGCATGCTTCTACTGACTTCTTTAGATGCTATTTTCACTTAAAAGTGACCTGCTTTATCAGTTGGCATGTATTCTAGTTTTTATAAAGTTAGACTAATTCACTAGTTTAGTCCTAACAACTCATCTTTGAAGATAGTTACACATTATTTTTTTTAATATGTGTCAATCCTGAGTTGTTATCCTAAGAGAATCTGAACCTAGAATCCACTTCCCTGCATCTAAATTTACTTTTTTTTGTTATTAAGTGTCAGCAAATTTAAAATCATAAACCCAAGAAGATTCTGGGAGAGTAGAACAGAAATACACAAGCTATTATACTCCTGATTTCTGCTCAGCTAAAGGCACAGGTTTGGACATACTGGCATGCTACTTGACTTTGCTGAATGCTGTCAGGACTGCCATGAAATCTTGTTCCCAGTCAAGTTAGCACCTAGACTCCACTCTCTTAAGAGACCACAGTTTTTATATGTTGCTTTAGCATTGGTATACACTGCTCTTGCTGTAATACAGTAACTAAATCTGTTTATGTTGGTAACTCATTTTCTAAAATATGAAGGCTAGAAACTGGTCTGCCTAGTTTTGCAGAGCTCTGCTTGACTAAACATCCTTCCCTTCTTATAAAGTTGTAGCAACAGGCTCACCACATATGTTCGAAACAGAAAATTGTGTGAATGCCACAAGTCAGACCCACTTCAAATATCAAAATTTAATATAAAAAAAACTTTTTTCAGTGTGTGTATCTAACAGCTACTGTAGCAAATATATTTTTAACAAAGTGTTTTTGATGATTATTTGTTGTTATGAGATACAATATGACACTATGTTAAGAATGTCAACAAATGTTACTAGTTTTTCTCCAGCACTATCTACATTTTGACATATAAAAATATTTTTAATGGGAAAGTTTAGATACCAAAATACTGTTAGGATTTTCTCCTAGGAGTTCAAAGTTTATTTTGGTCCTTTTGATAAAATTAGATGTATTCTGTTGCCTTGAGAACTCTTTTTTTTGTGCACATCGTTTGTTACTACAGGCTGCTCAAGTGTAGTACTTTAATACTACAAGAGAGCGCCCTAAGTGAGTATCAGTCGCCCGTTTTAGAGGGCGTAGTAGTCTTCTTGAGTTGAGCAGGCCTACAGAAATAGCCTCAGCCTCAGTCTGCACCCCAAGAAGCAGCTAGTCCACAACTAAGTTTTGAGAGAATCAATATGAGAAATAAGGGATGAATGGGGGAAACTGCTGAAGGCTGAAGAGGCCTTTCAAGCACATGTGCTGACAGACCAGGCTCTACTGCACGCCGTAGAATTGTCCAGTAAGAATAAAGGGAGAAAAATCATGTTATATGAGCCTTTACCTGGGTCACTGTTTCCCTGCCTGTATTGCACTACATTGAAAGATAACATCTTCTTATGGCATACAAAAAGTGCACAAAAGCTATCACGATATATAAAGTATTCCTCTGGAAACAACATCTGGATTACGTGGTTACTTCTATAGAATATTGATATGATTAATATATTACCATTTAAAATTTTTTTGCAGAGGCTCTAATAATTAGGATGGTTAAAATAGAAATCAGAATCCCGCTAGAAGCTGCTGTAGTGCTAAGCAGACTCAGTGGTGTAGAACAGCTCTGGGCAGATCTGAAGCAATTCGCCTTTTGGCTGACTGCATTTCTGGCCAGAGTATATCTGTGAAAGGCTAAAAGGCGTAAGGATGGCCTGCAGTCATAACTGTGATTCAAAAGCATGGTATTTGCTTAAATAGGTAGTTTGGATATCACTTTATCTACTGAGTAGTCAAGATGCTCTTGCTTTTATAGTCGTGCCGGCCATTAGGGACAGTAAGGTGGGGATAAATGCCTCCAAATGGTACGCCTGAAAAGACCACTCCTGTGCCTGTGGGCTCTTCAATTTTATGTGAAGAGTGCTGAGGTTGCAAATACCACCTGAAGCACAGAGCTTCTTCAGCTGTGTTGTTACTTTACTGCTTACAGTCCTTTCTAGGGGCTGAAGGAGGCCTGGGGAGGAGAGGAGGGCTTTTGGGGACAAGGGCTGTACAGTCTTGCTGTGCTGGGAGCTCCTCCGAGCCAGTGAGAAGGCAGCAATAATGGGTTGGACGTAGGGCTAATATTTGTATCGCCAGTTGTAAGACAGTGAGTGATTTCTTGGAGCTGTTCCACCTGCATAAAAACATTGAAAATGCTCTTCATATTTGGGAGATTGGGTAGTGTTAGGTACTGCTCGTGAGGAAGCTGCTAGGGAGCTTTGGGGCAGGATGGAAGAGGTAATTAGGAGGTTGTTAGAATGTAGGGGGTGGGTTTGCTGTCACATTGTTAAGAGCATAACTGCATTTGATTTAAAAATACAAGCTTTAAAAATAAAATATGACACTGACCTCTGTAATATGGAAATACACTTCAACGCAAGTACGTTTGTTGTTGTTCTGTGCCTTTTTTTAGTACAGGTCTGCACTTGTTGCCAATGGAAATCTCTGCGGAGATACAGCAACTAATGTTTGATACTTACTACCTTTCCAAAACACCAGGTTTTGTTGAGCATCTCTGTAGAAATTGCTGTCCCTGTCAAGCCCTTTGAGGGAAGCATACAGAATCTTCCTCTCCCGTATGCACTAAAACATACAGGCCCACAGAAAAGTGAGTGGGGGTCAGGTTGGCTCTCCCTTCTCGGGTGTGTGAGCAGTTACTCAAATGAAAAAAATTATAAAATTTTACTGGGACGTTACCAGGGGAAAAAAAACTTATTCATTTGTGGGAATATTAAGGAGTTGGTTAGATGTCTGAAGAGATTATCAGGGAGATTATCCTGAACTTTGTACAGGATAATGTAAGAAAACCATCCTAAAATTACAGAATTTGAGTATTGAGTATTGTAGGTTTCTTCCAACATTCTTGTCTTTAAAAGGGCTGGAGCCTGGCAGCCACAGCCGTAGTGTAATTGAATGTACGTTTTATGACAGCAGTGCTAAATCGCTGTTAGCAACTGCAGTGCTCTTGGATGATTTTAACTTAATTGGGATGAGACTTTATGCTGGACGTATTCTAAGCAAGTTGGAGCATTTGGCTTTCTTCTGTCATTTAGCAAAAGATGCAACCCATCTGCAGCTGGTAGAGCTATTGTCTGCATGGAATAAATGGTCTTTTTAAAAGTTTTTCAGTTAAATAGAACACATAATAGAAATTATTCTGAAGCAAATAAGTAGCATCAGTTAAGTGGTACATTTCTACCTCAGTATTAAATAAGTAATGTTATTTAAAAAAAAAAAAACACAAACAAAACCACCCCACCCCCCCAAACACATTTTCACTCACTTGGTAGACCACGAAGAAATACTAACTCTAACTGTCTTGTGTCTATAAGATACCATCTTAGAAAAACCAGTAAAGGTAGTGTTATAATAGAGCAAGACAGTTATATAATGATTTTCTAGTTTAAATAGCAGGTTATTTTGCTTTGTTCCAATACATGAAGAACTATGAGAGACCATATATTCAGTGTCAGCATTATTTTGAGATACACCCACTTACAGCAATCTCATGTAGTCTAAAATTTTGAATACAGTATAAAATGCTGTAAGGCTACAGTAGAGGAAACAGAAAATCTCTATAAAAAAGGTGAGCGATGTTAAAATGAACAAATGTGAATTTAGACTTTTAAATGTTCAGCTAAGTGTTAAAGCTAACAGTTCAGGGCTGAAATTAAAAACAGATTTAGAACTAGGTTTAGTCTTTCCAGTGTAATTCTATATTTGTGAAAAGATATGTTTATGCTCCGACAGATTTCTTAATGAATATACACGCACAGGAATCTCATCCCTGATGAGAAGTAGGGTACCAGAGAGAATTTTCTGGGACATAGGGTGCTGGTATCTTATTCAGTATGGAAGGTTTAAACAAATAACGCAGCTGGCCTTCTTCATCCTTCTCTTTAGAGACAATACACACTTCAAGCGGAACTCATGCGGCAGCAGCAGCTGTGTCACTTTTTATGGCCATCAGCCAGTTGAGTTACTAAAGACTAACACACACTTGATGAAAAGTACCGATACAAGCTCTTCATTTCCTATTTAGAAGAGCACTGTTTGTTTGAAACACTGTGATGTGACTCAGAATGATTCCAGGTTTTGTTTTGGCTTTCACAAAGTGTAATTTTACTTTCCTTTTGCCATAGGCTCTTTCTTCTTGTCTCAAACAACCCATCCTCCTTTTACTTTGCAGTAGGCTGACATACTTTCTCTACTTATGCTACAAATTTAAGCGTTTCTTTATAAATACGTAGGACATCAAAGTCAGAGGTGAATGGATCTCTCTGGTTTTATTTCAATTATTGAAAGATACTTGATTATAAGTGGTTACGTTTTGAGTGCTGTACTAGAATCAGTGAAGTTTCATATGCTGTTTGGACTGCGTGTATAGCTTGTGAACCCATTTGTGTGGTTTCTTGCTTGAAGTTTGTACTCAAAAGATTTTCTGAGTACAATTTCATAAAAACATTCAGGTATGGGAACCAATTGATTATTATTTTTTTTTTCCCCAGAGGCTGCATAAAATGCTTTTTTCACACTGCCTTAAAGCTAAGTGTAACCTAAGATTTTGGTATGAATTTTATGAAATGAAACATCCACTCTGCTAGTCCTGCTGCAGATCAACATTTATGTGTGCTTTAGTGTTACTGGTGCTTGTAATATGGATTCAGGTTATTTTTGATGCATTGAAAATGAAGCTTGAATTTGTAAATTGTCTCATTTGGCCTGTACCAGGAGAACGTAGTTGACTTCCTTGCTAATTATTCAATCTTGCAAAAATGTGTAATAACCTTAAATGAAATAGGCAATTTGTACATAGAAAGACATTCATTGCTTATCTCCAGCATAATTAAGGCTACTCCATTTTTTAAGTTACCTCCCTCCCCCCCCCCCCTATTTTCCTCAAGTATTGATTATAATGTTAAGTTTCAACGTAGAAAGAACTGCAGGGAGTGTTGTTCTCACAATGCGTGCCTGGTCTTTGTCTTGGTGCATTTGCTGCATGGGAGTTAATTTTACCACCAGCGCTTGTATTGTGCACACAAGTTTCATAGGTCCTGTAAGTTACACTCTATGAAGATTTTGAGAGCATTCCTCCAAAAAGCTGGAGGAGCTGTATTTGAATTAGGTTATTTAAGAAATTACGCAACTTTTCAGCGCTCACAGTACTGACACTACTGCTGTTAAATGCTGCAACAACACACTTGACTGGCAAACCTGGTACTGAAGGAGTGTGGCAGCTCTGTTTTTTGGATATGTAGACAGAACTGTGTGAAAGATGCATGTATTCATACCGTATGTGAATCTGGATGGTAAACTGGGTGTGTATCTCATTAGCAACTCCAAGGGTTGAAATATTCACCAGAAAAATGTGTAATAGTTGAAGTGCAGGTATTCGAACAAAGTAGAATAGCTGAAGTTTTTTGTATGCTAATCCACTTTTTCCACTAGCAAGAGCACCGGGAGGAACTCTCTCCTGCACAGGAAATCATCATAAAACATTCATTAGGTATAGCCTGAAACCTCAAAATCATTTAAGTGAGATGCAGATTTGTAACTGATATTGATCCCAGCCTCAGTAACTTCTCACTTACGGTCTAAAAGCCTTTGCTATGGGCCACACACTGTTGTTTCAGGAAATAGAATCTATTTGTTCTTCCAAAGAAGCACTACCCATAAAAAATAATCATCATCATTGCCTTGATGGGCAAACACAAGACAGGCTTATCTTGCTGTGAGGTTTAAAGATCAAGTATTTACAAGGAAGAGATTATTTGACTAAAGCTGGGGCAGTGGGCTGTCTAAGAACAAACTGCTCCATTTTAAGTTTTACGTTTACTACACATTCCAAAATCATCATAGCATAAGGTTCACAGCTTTTTAAAGGCAGTGTTATCTATGAGCTAAGGCAAACAGTTCTGTAACAAAGCAAGACATGAGCGTCCTGGTGCAGCACGAACCTTTAATGAAAATCAGAGCTAGCTAGAGAAGAGGTGAGCATGTGAGAGGATTGTCACAGTGCGTGATACATGGGAATGTGGAGCTGGGACGATGCAGAACAAGACTGTGTGGTCACTGCAACTGCTTCAGCTATGCATTAAACATTTAGTTCAGACAGACCCTTATAAAATCCCTTCTGTAGGCACCATGCAACATAGATCACAGGATGCTTCCTTGTATTCTGCAATAAAACTAGGTCAGAATTGAAAGCTATTGGCAGGTTTGGGACTTGCCAAGGAAACGGGAAGAGAAGTTCAGGTAATAACCCATGTCTTAAGCAGGATTTACACTTATTGAAATTGATTTCTGAAATCAGGAGAAAGAAACTTTGGGAAGGAATGAGAAAATAGATTTTGTGTAAGTTTCAGGTTACCTTATTGATGAGTGCTTAAAGCAAGAAATTATGCTTTAAAAAAAAAATTAGACTGCAAATATAGGGCATATTTATCTGGACACCAATTTAACACATGAGCCCTTAAAGATCTCTGGCATCATCTTCTGTTTGTGCAGCTCCTAAACTTGACAGAGTGGTTCTTTTCATTCCAGGCAGTGCCTCTTAAAGGGCTGCAAATGGATCATCATAATTATTAAGCTGTTTTGCACCCCTCCAAGACAGTACATGGGCTGAATGAGTGGATTGGTCAGCAAAGGTCATTTCCTCAGGTGCCTGGAGCCTTTGTTGTAGTCGACAGTACCCCAGCAAGAAGAGGTGGGCACCATGGTCTGGTCTGGTCTGGTCTGGTCTGGTCTGGTCTAGGGGTTACACCTACTGGAAGCTGGAAAATGCAGAATGCACTGTTGATGCAATAGTGCCAGGGTATGCCTTGTTTGTATCTTCTTCCTAGTAATTCTCACTGCTCTTTATGCAAACAAAATAGTGAAGTTTTATAATTGTTTCCATGATGGATTCTGTGATAAGTTAGAGTGAATCCATATGTTGCACTCAGGTTTGGGCCAGATATGAGGGACTGCCCTAATTTACACTGGGGCTTGCTGTGTTCCCTGAAGTTCTCAAGCATAGTGTGGTTACAATTTTATTTTTGTCTTGCTTGTTTTTAAGAAAAGTCATACTTTCTTCAGAGAGGTTTTGTCCAGGATTTCCTGAGATTTTTGTTTGTCACCAATCCATTCTTAAGGTCAGCATTCCTGGGGCTCCTGAATGGGCAGGATCACCACTCAGCAGTCTGGCTGGTGGAGCAGCCCACAAGAAACATGGCTTGTAGGAACAGCTAATGCTGCTTGCACAGCCAGTGAGAGTGACCATTATGTTAAAATCCACAGTATGTATTATTTTGTGAGATATTCAGACTATGCGGTAGCACATAATGTAATGGTAGTATGGGGCTGGAGGAAATTACAGATGTGGAAATACTGCTCATTAACCTGATCAGGAACCCCTGGTCCAAGCTCCCTGCAATGCAAGACTTCTGAGACGTAGGAACAGCACTCCTCGTTCTCGGTTGCTTTTGCCAGTGATGCACAGTGGTGCTGTGGGTGACTTCAGACCTTGCTGTGCTGGAGGAGTAGGTGTTTTGAGCAAAGGAATGTTATAAACTTGAAATCTAATCCATTAAAGGCAAATATTAGAAGTAGCTGCAGGTCCTTCTCCCAACATGTCACTGCCCCTCGGTTCTATGCTTTGAAACAGTATTTGTCTATTTTCCACTGTCCTGCTGATTTGCAAAACACAACAGAAATAGAGCCTGTAAGGCAAACCTATGGTTCAAATGCAGAAAGAGAACCCATTAGAGAAACAGCTGAGCAAGCATTGATGTTTTGAATCCTTCATTAGCTATGTGTTAAATATTACGTTCAACCAAAATATTTTGGGGAAACCAAAATATTTTTATACAAAAATTTACAGATTTTATAAAAAAAATACAGATTTTAAAATGCGATGTAGGTAAATTAACAGTATCTCTATATTTAGAAACTGCTCCGTGTTTTGCTAACAGCAGTTGTGACAGAAATGCAAAACGCTCAGTCTCTTACAAACACCTTCATGCAAAATCAAACTGCGTCCTGCACTGTGTTCCTCTTTGGACAAAAAGCCACATTCTAGTTTAAACACCCTCCTGTTTTGGGTTTGTATTCTAAAGGATCCTCCATGGCTGCCATCTTATTTAATGAAAAGGCATTTTCACGAAATGCTGAGTGTTGTGTAGCTTTGCTTTTCTGGCAGTTTAGGGCAGCCCTGCCCTGTTTGGACTAGTATCATATTCTCAACAGGCATGGTGGGATAGTTGCTGGGTGCAGCGGGTCCCTTTGGCCTGTGACCGCAAGGTGAGTTACAGGCTCTTGATTAAAGTTCCCTGCTGTGTCTCAGCTGGTGGACTGCACTGCCCACTCCTGAAACACGTAGTTCTTAAAAAGCACCTGAACTTCCTTTATCCACTGTTCTGCCACTGACAGCAGCAGCATCCCTCCTGGTCTTTGGTAATGTCTTTATAGTTGCAAAGCTGGATTAAAATGTGTGAGTCCAGTCTGGCACCTTCCTCTGAAAACATCATCTCAAAAAAAAAAAAAAAAAAAAGTCAGTGTTCACTCTTGAATGCATTTAGAGTTGGATCCCCAAAGAATTAATGTCTACTCGAAATAAGTCATCACTCCATCATGTATCAGGCTGCAAATTCATGATAACCTCCAGTTGACAGATGTCTGCGCTGCCATTCGAAAGGGTCTTCCCAGCCCCAGTCATGTGTTGCCTCCGCTTCCCTTCTGCTGGCACTTGCCCTTGGGTGACTTTATGCTCAGTCACACTGGAAAGTTGGGCAGGGTGATTTTGGTTTTGGTTTGTTGGCTGGGGTTTTTTTTTGATTAGTTGCCTAAGTGCCTGTAGAAAAGCAACAAGCAGCTGGAGGAGAGGGACAAAAGTAGGTCTTCATGACAGAGTGGATTAGCTTGGGTTAAATGTCTTGTGAAACTACACACTGGGAAGAGTATCTCTGCTCTCTTATGCTCTGGATGTGGTGTGTCAGGTCGAGCGTGAAAATCTGTCCTGTAAACTGGGTGTGTGGATCCTGTGCCAAGTCACGTTGATTTGAATGCGGTTCTTTGTTGGGACAAGGGCTGCTGACAGGGGGGAACTGCTTGCGGGAGCACAGCCAAAGGCATGTGCATAACTTTAGGTACCCAGTAGTCTCATTAAAGTCAATGGGACCACTTCGGGGGCTTAAAGTTAAGTATGTGCATAAGACTTAGCAGGATCAGAGCCTAACGCTATAAACTCTTCAGGATCTGTTTTTAATGCGTATTCCACAAAGCCCTTATCACGCTCCCAGGTGCTGTAAAATGATAAGCAATAAGAATTCTCTCTGTGGGATCAAAACCGACTTTCCGTTTTTGGCTGTTTTGGTGAGCGTACACCATGCTGATGGTGGCAGCGGTGCTTGGGGACCTGGGAGGTGGCTTCCCTCCCGGAGGTGCCTGCGGGCCTCAGCACACCTGAGTCCGGCAAACACGGAGCCCGCGGCCCCCTTCTCCTCAACCTTGCCACAAGGGAGATGCCAAACCTAACTCAGCACACCCGAGTTCGGCAAACAGGGAGCCTGTGGCCCCCTTCTCCTCAACTTTACCACAAGGGAGATGCCAAACCTAACAGGCAACGCGCCGTGAGGAGAAGGCAGGCTAGCCTGGCAGAAGAGGCGCTTGGCTGCAGAATTAGGAGGCAAGCCTGGATGCCGCCAGCACGAAGCGGCTAAGCGGAGCCCTGCAAACGGCACAGGCTCAGAGTTTGCCCTCAGTCCTGTGGCGCGGTCTGGTCCGGCTGCGAGGGGACCCGGGGCTTTGCCTTTTTTTGCCAGGCTTTTTACCCGCTTTCTCCCCACCCTGGTGGGTCTGTCACCGCACACGCACAGCCGCGGCCCCCCCCTCCGGCCCCTTTTCCCGGCCGCCGCACAGCCGCGAAGGGAACCGCCCGGCTCCCTCCGGCTGAAGAAGCTTCGCCGCTCGCTGCCGCCCGCCGCCCCGGCGTTGGCCTCCGGCGACTCCCCTCAGCGGGCGCGGGGCCGCCTCAGGCGGCGGGGCCGGCTCGGCGCGGCGGCCCGCCCCCGCCTCCCGCGGACTTCCAGGCCGTGGCAGGGCGCTGTGGCCGCCGGCAGCGGCTCCCAACCCGCCCCCCCACCCTCCCCCTTGCCCTCCGTGCGGCTCCGGCTCGCACACCCCCCCCAGCCCGCACACCGCCTCCCGCTGCCGGCTCTCCCCGCTCGGTCGCGGCTGGCCGGGCGATTCGGCCGCTGCCGGGCTTTGTTCGGCTCCTCGGGCCGCTTCAGCGGGGCAGGGATCGGGCAGGCTCCCCGCTGACCCCCCTACCCCGGCCGAGCCGATGTCCGCCGCTCCCGTCCGATCCCCGACGCTGCGGCCCCACAGGATGAAGAAAGACGAGTCGTTCCTGGGCAAGCTAGGCGGGACCCTGGCGAGGAAGAAGAAAGCCAAGGAGGGTGAGTTCGCCCGCGCGGAGGGGAGGAAGGAAAGTCCGCCCGACCGGCGCGACTCGGCAGCGGCTTGTCCCGTCCCGTCCCGTCCCGTCCGTCGGCGGGAAGCCTGCGGGGCAGAACCCCGCTTTGTTCCGCCAGCCCCCGCGGAGGGGGCACGGCCGCGGCTGCCGGCAGGCTCCTCCGCCCGGCAGCGCCCGGCGCTTCCCGCCACACGCCCCTGTGGGGCGGCCGTTGGTCGGACGCGCCTCAGGGCCGGCCGCGGGCTCGGCCGCTCACGCCACCCCGCTGCCCGGCTCCCCTTTTCGTACGGGAGCCCCAGAACCCGCTTATCTGCTGTGCAGTAAACTTCTGGTGAGCGGGGAGGCTGCGGGCGTCGTTTTCTTTTTCTGGTCGGAGTTGAGGGAGCCACGAGGCAACCGCTCAATCCACCCGCCTTTCGTTCCAGGCCCGCTTCATCCGTAGGCTTTATGTTGGCGCAGACGCTTTTCCCAGGGTGTTTTTCGTGACCAGATACGTTCAGCAAAAACATCTAGCCCTCGAGCGCCCGGATTTTGCACGGATGCGCTCACAGGGTACACCGAGCGTGTTCATTGGGGTCATGGCCGCCGGCCGGGCAGGGGGGCTTTAGCCTTCCCCTTCGGTGCGGGGAGCCTGGAGAAGCTCCGTCAGCCCAAACCCCGTGGACCAGCACCCGTGTCAGGGTGGCTCAGCCTCCCAGCACCCATGTCAGGGTGGCTCAGCACCCCCTCACGGCACGGCCTTCGCACGTGGGCACACACACGAGGCCGCCTCGCAGCAGGCTGCTTGCACCGGTGGCTGCGCGGAGATGGCACCGCTCGCTCTCGAGCAACGCGACTGGTTTTTTTGTTGTTGTTGTAGAGAGGGAGGCGGCGTCTCACTGCTAGACTTTGATAAAGATGGTCCAGCCCTGTGTGTGTGCAAAGTGTTCCTTTCTCTGGAGCGTTGTCTCCTCTCAGGATGGTGTACTCAATCCTCTGCTTCCCCCACTGACCAAATACTGGCTTCTGCGGAGAAACTCCCTCCGCATTATGCCCAGACTGCAGCCGTCTCCTAGCAAGAAATCTAGGTGTTCTTGCCTTACAGTTTAATGCAGTTTTCACTTTCTGGCTGGTTAAAACTGGCCTTGGTTTTGTTCTAGAGTCTGATGGGTGTAGGGTAGGGACGTAATTTGAGTTTCAGCCCCCTTTCAGCTGGCTGTTGAGTGAGCACATGCTTCACACGTATTGAGTCTATTGATTGCCAGCAACATGTAGAAGGCAGCTTTCTAATATTTAACAATAAAATATTTGGCCTCAAAACCTGGCTCAGGGAAATTGCTTCCCTTTCCTTCTGTTGGCCCTTGGTGTGGCTTACTGGTATTTCCTTTATTATCTATTCAAGTTTCTTCAACATGGTTCTGCTGAGGAGCAGCAGAAACAGTCATGCCTTCCTGGTGATCTTATTTGCTTCTGAAGGAAGATGGTGCAGAAAACTCATCTCCAGCGGGGGATGCCGACCACACGCTCCGAAAGAATGTGTTTTGTTGAAAGGTGGCTTCTAAGCTTAAACAGGTTGGCAGCGTCCCTTCTTAAACGAGAAATTTCAGCATCACTAGGTGATGTTTTTGAGGCGACCACTTTCAGCAGGGGCCACCCGCTCGTTTTGCTGAGTTTGCCTGTTATTTTGCCTACTCTTGTGGCTGCAGGTCGTCTTGGCAATGGAAGGGCCCATTTCGGTTACTGCTTAGTGGGGAACTGCTGCTGTGGTAGTGTAAAGCATGACGATCACGCTTCTGTCAGTGCGATGGGGAGGAAACTGAAACATGTGATGCAGCTTTTAGTTTGAGTATTCCTTCCAGTCTGAAAATATGAAGGGAGGAAGGACTGTCTGCGAGCCCGTGGAGCCACCCGTTGGGTGTGACGCGCTGTGGTGCTACCAGCGGCTGAGGCCCTTCGTTGAAAGGGGAAACGGCTTATTACCCTTTTACGTTTTGTACTTTCTTTGCGGGGTAGCGCTCAAATGCCGGCTGTCCAGACCGTGGCTGTGAAACTGGAGGGGGCCAAGGGCCAAGCAGTGATGAGGTGGTGGGATGGGGTCTGCGCCAGGGGGGAGAGAGGCTGGTCTGTGGCTTGCAGTAGGACCTGGGTGGCCGCAGAAGCAAATTTCAGGGCTAGAAGCTAAATCTTGGTGGGTGTGAAGCAGAAGTAAATTGGAAGCTCACCTGAGTGGCGTTCCTTGAATGAGTTGATAGACCATATAGGAGCCATGTGGTCAACTTTTCCTGTGAGTTTGGGAACTGCTCTGCCCTTGAGGGATTTCTTCCCTCCCTCCCTTTGGTTTCTGCTGGTTTTCTCTGAGGGGACCAGCAGAGGTCAGAGTGATCTTCCCAGAGTAAATGTTACCCTCTCCACAACTACTCTCCACAATAGCAAATGGAAACCAAAAATCATTCTTGCCTTCTCTGCCTCTAACAGCATGAAAAACAAGCGAGCCAGAGGTCTCTTTATACATACTTCTTGCTTTCACTGCCTGTCTTTTGAACCGTAGTGTAAATACGGGCCTGCTATCACCATGTCAACTGTATTCATATAACGACCTTTAACCTGGTCTGTGCAAGACCTGTAATGCAGTTATATTAACCCTTTTCATCTTTGTGCATCACTTCTGAGCCACACAGCTCAAAGATCCTTATAATGGTACTGAAAAAGTTTTCATTTGTTACTTACGTGATTTTCTATTTTTAATCATGGGTGGCAGCTATGTCATAAATAACCATAATGTGTGGCTACCAACCCATAAGCAACTAAATTTAAATATTTTTTTGGCTAACTACTTTATAACAGGCTGCAGTCTATTTTTAGAGAATCTATATTGGGAGAGGAGGGTTCATTAGGCTTATCAAGTCGGCCACTGTAAGCTCATACCCTTGCTTTGTGACGGGAGGATAAATAAGGTTCCTAGGTATGCTGCGATAGTCACTGTGGCAGTATTCGAAGTATTTACTGTAGCATGTAAACAACTTTGCTGCTGCTTTGGCTTTAGCAGTATGGCGTGACATAGTGCTTTTTAAGTGGGTGCCGGCAGGTGAGGTAGGGTTGAGACCTCAGGTCAAATTTGTCAACGTTTTAAGTCAAATTCTATAGGTTGCTTAACTGTTTGAGGAACCCTTTGAATTTCTACCTCAAACCTCTGCTTTACACTATTACACCTTATATTTATGTTTCTGAATTTTTATGGCTGAACTGACTTATTAGGTAGCCCTGACAAAAGAAGCAGCAGCCACTGTTGCTTGTGGGGAAGCTGTTTTTACCCTGGTTTCCTATGGAAGTACAGGGTGGGTGATCTGACTGTCTGTTTGGCTCCTCCCTTCCTCTTCCTTCCCAGGAATATTTTTAACCCATAGTTTGGCTAAAAATGCCCCTGAGAGAAAACTACCCATCTTAAGGGTTATTAAATGACTGTGGATTGTGTCAAAATGGGTCACCAGTGAGTATAGAAAGACCTTAGTGGAGTCCCAGAGCAGGAAAACCTGCAGATGAGATCAACCCTTACACGCTACTAGAGAGCCCACGTGGCAGGGACACGGCTGGAGAAAGGACCCATCTGTGGGGAGAGCACTGCGTGGAGATGTGCGTTCTTAATCTTTGAATCAGTCATGACACACATCCTTAGAAAAGCAGGATGTGTTAGTTCCAGCGCTCGTGCGACCGCTTGGTTTTTACTTCCCCCACTCCCCAACTAGGCTATGTGGAGATCTGTAAAAATCTGTTTGCCTCATGTTACTGTGACACGGCTCTGTCTTGGTGTATGTTGGGCTTTCAAGATGTGCCACATCTGTGATATGATTAATAAACTTACCACAACTGTTCACGAGCTCCAAAATCAGCTTTAAATACCTTACAAAACTATTGGGGTGCTGGCAGGGCCCATAGCAGGATACAGTTTGTAAGCTAGATGATCCCTTAGCTTCTTTTCAGACCCTGTAAAAGATAGTGTTTTAGATAGTGCTGTGTTTCTTCTCCATCTCTAAATGAAACTTAAAAACCCCTCCCCTTTCCTGTTGGTCAGAGTGATGTCTTTGTACTGAAATACAGGAGGGGGTTTGCTCCAAGCCTCACTCCAAGCCTACTTGCAAAGCTTTGTTTTCTTTTCCTCATAACACACTGTATGAAAGATCTGGGCAGCAGGTGTTTGGCTAAATAAACCTTCTATTATCGTATCTGTGTATGTGTGTGTGTGTGTATATATAGCCTATATGGAGGAGTCAGTGAGAGAAATACAACAGACTTAATTGCTTAGTGTTGTTTCCCACTGACACGACTGAGGGTGGGCATAGGGGTGAGGAAAGTGCTCCAGAAAAGAGCGATTCATTGTGCCTGATGAAAACAATAGGAGAGGGGGAAAGAAGGGGAGAGGTGACAGTGCTGCAGAGGGCAGAATTATTGCAACAGCAGCTGAATAATACGAAGGTTTTATGCATATCAAGGGAGGTTTAAGTATTGTTCTCGTGGTCTGTGGCTCAGTGTGACAGTGAGATGGTGTGGCTGTGAAAAGTGTACTGTTGCATTTGCCTGCAGGCACACCAGTTTGGTAAATAGCTTGGTAGGTGCATATTTCACTAGGTGACAAGGTTTTTCTCCCAGAGAAAGGTGGCAGTTGTTGCCTCTATTTTGCAGGGAGAAAAGATGGAGGGTGAGGAAGTGAAGATTTGTTCAAGGTCATCTGGCAAGCCAGTGACAAAGCCAGGGAAAGAAACTGTATCTCTGGAGTTGTCTCTCCTGCCCTGATCTTTAGGCAAAGGTGCTGCATAATCTGTCCATTTCCCACAGCTCCACCCATGCTAAAACCCATCTCCAAATTGTTCAGATGGGGACTGCTCGTACTGCTCGATCCACTTTGGCTTTCTGGAGAGAAGAACATGGGGAAATAAGCCCAACAGCAGAATTAAATTGGAGGAAACAGTTTCTTTGTCATTCCTTTGAAACTGATGGGGCTGCTTGTGGGGGTAATTGCTCTCTGGAGAGAAAAGAGGTTCAAAACCAGATCTACTTGGTTGCCTTTGTATTGATGAGCACATCTCAGGCCTGTAAGGCATCCCCTTGAACCCAAGAGGATAGGAGAATTGGACTTGCTTAGAAAATGGATCTCATCTTTCATTTGAATAAGGTATACTGAAAATAGTTAAAATCTCTTTTTAATGCTGTCTGTTATGCGGTCTCCAGAGGTGTATCTGTGTAGACAAACTGCAAAAAATTGAACTTCTCTGCCTCTGTGTGCTGCACGTTTGCTTTAGTCACTGCCTAGTGGCTGCCTGGGATTTCTAACATGCATTTAGCTTTAAAATGATGTTGAAAGATGCCTGTTCAATAGATCCTAAAAAGACGAAAAGCTGTAAGGCATCCTTAACTCAATCTTCATTCACCTTGCAGGTGTCACTCGTGTTGGTGGTATTATTCATGCCCAGGTTTTGTCCCAGTCACAACCATTCCTGACTATTGCAGATTGCTTTTCATGCTGGCTGTGCCCATGCATCCTACTTCATGAACTGGTGCTGGTGGAGTAATTGCTCTAACCTCTCTGATGTGGAAGAACTGGGACATTGGCATCACCTGGTGCCTAGAAAGCTCAGGATGGAGGTGTGCTGCTGGTGTGGTGACTGCACTCTAGCTTTTGTCCTGAGGCATGTCTGCATTTCTGACTGGTGGTGAAGTGCCAGGCAACTTGCAGGATGCTGGCTAGTCTTGTGGTATTTCTCACCCAACAAGAAACTTCATGACCAAATCTGCCTCTCACAGATCCTTGAAGTGCAATCTGAGATCAATTTCAACCGGTTGCTTCTTACTGTCTCCTGAGCTGATACTCAATGTGTTTTTAAGGCTCTTCCTTTCAATAGATTGGTGTTGGAGCTCACCCCCATCTTAACTTACTTTCCATGCTCATAGTATGTATGTGGCAGTGAATTCTTAGCCAGATGGAGAGACAAACACAAAGTATGTAGGGTCTAATTCTGTGGTCCTGGTTCACACAAGTATATTTCCTGCAGTCTGAGAGGATACTTGGCTGGGGAAGCGTGTCCGTGCATTGTAATGGGCTACTGCTGCTGAAATACGCAAACAGAAGATGAGATGGGTGCTGGTTAAGCAGAATTACTTGCTTTTTAAGAGAGTAATTTGCATATAATTATATTGAAGCTACATACTGTTCCAGGTATGTGTGTATATCCATAGAAA
Organism: Buteo buteo; assembly: GCF_964188355.1. NCBI lineage: Eukaryota > Metazoa > Chordata > Aves > Accipitriformes > Accipitridae > Buteo > Buteo buteo. Next base: position 28,365,233 of record NC_134189.1, on the reverse strand, counting down.
GATTGTGCAGACATATGCAAATTCAGGTTCAATTTATTATCCTTTCTACTACTAATTTAAACAGAGACCTAAATTTCCAGTTGGAACCTGTGTAGTCTAATTGCTGAGTTTCTCCTGTAGGGCTCAAGCATACCTCTGACCAGGTCTGGTTTCAGTCTTGCTAGAGCAGTGCCAGTTTAGGTTCTGACACTGTGTTCTATTCTGGCAAAGCTGTGCTGTGGATGTAGTTTGTGTCAACGTCTCAACCAAAATGAACTTTACATGCACAGGAATCATCCTTTTAATAGTGTCATAAAACCTGTGCTTTTCTCCTGTAATTGCAGCTAGGCTAGGATGGTTCTTCCAATGCAGCTTTAGGCACAGTCTCTTGGTGAGACAATAGAGTTTTGAATTACAGCTGAAAGTTTTCTTCCAGATGGGATGCAGCAAGATATGCGAAATAGCTCTGTAGCTCTTTAGCAGTGGATTGAAGAAAGTGACTTGCTTTTATTTGAGAAAAACAGCCATTTTAAGGTTTTATTTTCAGAGTCGCTATCATTAAAATAAGATCCATTATAAGAACACTGTTATGTTTCATTGTAAAACCTTAGCAAGGTGGTTATCAACACTTGCGATTATCCAGAACTAGATTTGGAATTTCTTAAAAATACTAATGCAAGGATTTGGAAAGGGACCCCTTTTCTCCTTAGAGTCTACCCTTACTTAAAAGCAATTGTTCAATGATACCTATTTTCATTTCTTCTAAAGGATTTATTAATACTAACATCTTGGGAGAGACTTCTAGAAGCTGGCGTCGGGCTGTTTCTGTTCTGAGGAGCGTGTGGGTGAGCCCTGTGAGACTTTGATGTGTGGAGGGCTGCACATGGATCTGATATGGATGGGGGGAGCTTGGCCAAGTCACGACTTCATGCAGGGTCTGTGCAGATGCTCTCTGCTGGACGGTGTGAAGGGGGGATTCTTCGTCCCACTGGTGGATCTGTGCAGGGACATCAGGCTGTGTTCTGCAATGCATTATCATAAATGCATTAATCATATTGACTTCAGTGCTTGTGTTTTTAAGAGTTGTGATATTTAGATCCCTTTATTAATCTAAATGCATCCTACTGATTTGCACGTCGGCAATACAGGAGTCCAGAAGATTTAGTATAGTTACGCATAACAGTGCTAAATGTCTTTTTATGTACTTCAGGAACTGTTACAGGCCGGCTGATCCTAAAACAGATGAAGCTGGTGGAGTTTTCCAATGCACTGCTTTGAGCTTTGGATCATACTTTGATGTTAGGAGATTGGGGAGATTAACTGGCAAGCTCTTTCCATTGTGAAAGCATGTCAGAACAACTTGTTGCTAAGGGATCCAGGGATATGTGGTCTGTGGCAAGGCCAGTGCAAGGGAGAGTCTGCTAGTTGCAGGAATTGGTGTTTCAGCAGCTACAGCTTTGCTGTTCAACTGGGAAGGAAATTTAGTGTGTGTACCTTGTGCATACAAGTGTCATGGACAGAGCTGAGGAGATTAAAGTTTGTGGCTGTGGAAGTGCCAGTTCAAAGCTGCTCATAAGGGATTTGGATGCCAAATTGCTGTTAGTTTTCAAAGGGAATCAAAGAATCATTTAGGTTGGAAAAGACCTTCAAGATCATCGAGTCCAACCATCAACCATGCCCACTAAACCATGTCCTGAAGTACCCCGTCCACTCGCTTTTTGAATACCTCCAGGGATGGTGACTCAACCACTTCCCTGGGCAGCCTATTCCAATGTCTGACAACCCTCTCAGTTAAAAAATTTTTCCTAATATCTAGCCTAAATCTTCCTTGCCTCAACTTGAGGCCATTTCCTCTCGTCCTAGAGTTGAGTGCACAAATCTCTTGGGCACCACTAGAAATCTTGGCCTGCAAATACGCACCTCGGAGGTTGTCTGTGTCAGGGTGTCTTGTGTCAAGACATGATGTCTTGATGGGGACATACAACCGTACAGAGACACTGATATGTATCATAAGGAGGAGGACTCATAAGGAGGAGGACTTTTCTGCCTCACCTATAACATCATCTGTTTGTGATCCTTGTCACCCTTGCTCCTGCTGGTAATGCAGGAGGCTCTGTGTGTGCCTTCTTTACCCTGGAGTCTTGTTGCCTTTTCAGTGTTTTCAGTCTGTCCATGTTCTTATGCAGGTGGGGCAAGGTCTTCACTGCAGCAGCAGGCTAAGGGCTAGCCCTCAAGCTCCTCACAGTTGTTTCAGGAGACCTGGATGCTAGCGAGAAAGAAGGAAGGGAAGCCTTGTTTCCCAAAGGCTTCTCCTTGTGCTGACCTCTGCTCGCTATAGGAATCATGACTTCAGCAAACCCCCAGGTTCTTTGAACTAACGTGATCTGGGTATTTTGTTGCAGAAGCCGCCTACTTGAAAGTCATCCAGATGGCTCCAAAGATCTGACCTGTGCCAGTGTCTGGACATGACTGATGGCATGGGCTCTGTTCTGGTCAGCTGTCATGATGTCCACATGCTTTACTCTGCACAGCCCTCTAATTGAGCTCTTCTGCATGGTGACTTTGGTCGTTGCTTATCCCCTCCCTTGTACGTCCTCTGCCTGCTTGGTGAGATGTGTTATATATGTGCATTGTCACTGATGAAGCTTAGTTTTTTTCCTCAGGGCACAGCAGAATCAACCGATGCAGTTGTCAGAGTTGTCTACTCTAACTTGCAAAGTATACACGTCTGTGGCAGGTTTTCCCCAGGGTCTACATGGCATATATGGACTGGCCCTTGCTTTACATGCCGTCCCGGGGGCTGCGGTGTACCTGCCTCTGGTCATTGTCGTAGACTGCATTGGTACCTCTCACCCTGGGCTGAGGGGTGGGCGGTTTGGGAAGTGTGGCATGTGTTGTGGTGAGGAGGAGGGAAGTGGAAGGGAAGAAGGGGCAGGGTGAGCAGTGGGAGAGCCCTGCTTTTCAGGGGGCTTTTCCAGGCTGCCCTCAGGAGGAGTGCTGGATCCTGGGACCTCTGCTGCAGGACAGGCTGCTCGGTGGTGGTGCGTGCCATCCCCACCATCGCAGGAGGGCCTGGGCGGGGGTCTACACCAGCAGTTCTTGCGTGGGTGACAGTGACCCCTGTTTATCTTTGCGGGTGGGCTGAGCATGGAGCGGAAGTGGGAACAGGAACCTCTGTGTTGCACAGCTAATAGGTCAGTGGCCAAGAGATCTCTCCAGGGTGAAGCATATTCTGCTCAGGTATAGACTTCCTAATTTGTACTCTTCTGTTGGCCAAGTAGAAAGCTGTAACCCAAAATTCGTGCCTTCTGTTGTGTATGTCTAGTTTAGTTGGAAAAGTATTATGACTAACATATGTGGTTTCAGGGTTTTGTAATTTGAATCCAGTTAAGTCTTGCTCTGAAAACCAGATGTGGAGAGAACATGCACACCTGGCAGCGTGTACTGGCCGAGAGCAGTGGCTCCTTACTCTTTGGGCCCTTAAATCACTGTCACTTCCTCGTGGAGGAACATATATCCGCACAACGAAGCTTCTAATTATAAATCCTGTACACATGATTTGTATCCATGCACCCGCTGCAGACCCCTCTCCAGAGCCCTTAGGCTGAAGAGGGGAGGCCACGGGATGGGATTCTGCTTTTAGCCTTGCTAGTGGTGAGCAACAGGATCTTTGGGAATTCAGTTTTGCCTCTCAGTGACTGTTTCTCCAAGTTAAAAAAGGCTTCTTTATAATCCCTGAGACCTGCCTGGCGATCATATACTCTTACAAAATCTCTTTTCAATGTATGCTGCATTTTGGTTATAAAACAAGCAAGCTGTTCTGGCTCTTGGAATTCCAGTTCCTTCTTTAGTACTTCTTTCATTAAGTGGTTGTACCATAGTGAAATCCACTGAAAAAAGAAATAGGATTTTCCATTATAGCTGCCATATGGCCTTATTGCTAATTTTTAATTAGCTGAGATGGTTGCATACACAACCTATTCGGAGTAAGGAAGGAGACTGTGAGAGCTGGATGAGGAGGAGAGCTATTCTGATGTCTCTATAGAGGCACGGTGTCTTTTTTACTGCCTTTAAATAGAAAAACGTGTAATCCTCAGAAAGTGTCTTTCACTAGGTCTGTTTGGCAGATGTATGCATGTGTGTTATTAAACAGATGCAGACACTTCTGTCATTTTAAAATAGAATAGTGTTGTTTGCTCTCTGGCTTGTCTAGTCCAGCAGATGGATTTTGAGGCTTTGCAAAATGGACAGGATTTTCTTCAGAAATGGTAGAATAGGAGAAAGTACCAGGCCATCCAGGCTTGCATTTTCTGCTTAATATTCCTTCTCAAGAACAGGTTTATAAAATTGTCCCTCAGGATTGCTGTTTGCCTTCTTCCCTGTGTGTGGCTCCCAGTATTGTTACAGTGAATTGGTTCCATTGGAAAATTAGGCAGGCTGCAAGAATGGTAACACTATACATATATCCTCGATCTGTACTGAATTTGGTCTGGCAGGGATCTTGACTCTCTAATTAGGTAATTAAATAAGCATGTATAATGGAGCCCTAGCATTGGGAAACTGGATTTGAACTGGGTGCAGGATGTCATGCTCCAAGTGGTCCTGCTGTGCCAGGAGCAAACCAGATCTGTTGCCTGTATAGCAGATCTGATGCTGTTTGCCATGCAAACTGATAGGGGTTTTTTTTGCATGTGGAAGGGGAGAAGCAGTCATGACTGGCCTCGTCTAATGTGGCAGTAGTCCAGCTCCAAGGTGGACCTTGGCAGGTCCTTCCAATCAAAATTTCTGTGATTCTGTGGAGCTGTTTTTTTTGCGGGTCCCTCATCAGGGAGAGAGACAGTTGGTAATGGGAAGGGAAGAGGCACTGGCCTTAGTATCCACCCTCTGCTGTATGGTTGAAGGAGAAAGGTATATATTTGTTTCCATGATGTGTCCGGGATAACTGTGTGCTTGTGAGCTTTTCCTCTGACTGCTCACACAGATTCAGACTAATAGTTTCCCGCTTGACCACTTATGATGTGCTTAATTAGACCGGTGTCTTGAAAATGCTCACTGTTACTACAGCACTGCAGCTGTAGCTGCATTAACACAGTGAGGGGCCATAGTTTAAATCATTATGTTGGATCCTCAGTATCATTTAGCTTCGTATCATTTAGCTTAAAAAACTAAACTGTGGTGGCTGTTGCTCTGCTGACACCAGTAGTAAGAGCAATGAGAAGGCTAGGGAGCTATGCTTGACCAAGCCATGACTCTGACATTTAAGGTGTTTGTTTTATACTCTTTGCAACTGTATATTTCTGATCCCTTAATTCCTGTCATTTACATGTTAACAAACAGATCACAGGTACCAACATTTTCCAAGCTAGTTCAGCACCTGGTAAAAAGCCTTTCTTTGTCAGTTCTTTAACCAACCGGGAACACATATGTATTTTCTTTTCTGTGGACAAACTGGTAAAACAAATTGTAATTTTTAGTGAGTGACTTTTCTTCCCATGAATAGCATTACGTGCAGATGCCATACCACCCAGAATCTTGGTAGAAGGCATCCTCACTGAGTTCCTTCATTTGCTAAACAAATGTGCTGTTGATCTAGTGGTTCCTAAGAGGTTTCTCCAAGAATGCAAACACAATTACTTTGAAACTGTCTGAGCTGGGGAATTCCGCTTTTGTACTGAATGCACAGGAGATGGGCACTGTTGTTCCAGGAAGGCTGAGTTAATTTGGTGTGTCGCAGCACAGCTGGCCATATGATTCTGTGGAGCCGTATTGGGAGTGTGAAAGATTTCATATCTATTACATTGGAAGAGTGAAAATAGAGTAACTGATCCCCGTGCAAGAAGAGGCGGGAAAAGATCCTCGTGGCTGCCTGTGGCACTGCCCCTGTTGTGTGATCTGTTTGTCTCGTGTTCCGTCCTGGGATGTGTCCTGTTTAACATCTTCACCACCGACCTGGAGGAGGTGATGGAGCGCACGCTCGTGCAGTTTGCAGATGACACCAGAGTGGGCGACCAGCAGATACACTCGAGGGCAGGGCTGCCGCTCAGGGAGACGTAGACAGGCGGGAGAAACGGGCCGACAGAAACCTTCTGACATCCAACAAGAACAAGTGAAAAGTCCTGGACTCGGGAAAGAAGAGCCCCCTGCGATGATACAGGCTGGAGACTGCCTGCCTGGGGGCAGCTCTGCTGGAAAGGCCCTGGGGGCCGTGGTGGGCAGCGAGCTGACCACGGGCCAGCAGCATGCCACTGCTGTGAAGAAAACCAACAATATCCTGGGGTGTATTAACAGGAGCACAGCCAGTGCGTGGAGCAAAGTGATTATCCCCCTCTACTTAGCACTCCTTAGATCCCAGCTGATAGACTGTGTCCGGTTTGGGGCTCCTCAATATGGGAAAGACCTGGCTAAAGTGGAGCCCCTTCAGCAGTGGGCCACCTCTCTCTGTGAGGAGAGCTGAGGGAGCTGGGCTTGTTCAGCCTATGGAAGAGACTGCTTCAGGGAGATCTTTAATAAGCAGTCTGCTGATAGCTGTGAGGAGATTATTGAGAGGACGGAGCCAGGTTCTTCACCGTTGTGCATAGCAGAGGAGAGACACAACAGGTATAAACTGAAATGAATGAGGTTCAGTCTGGACAAAGGGAGAAACCTTTTCATGCTGGGCGCTGTGAAGCGGTGGGACAGGATGCCTACAGAGTTTGTGCAGCTTCCATTCTTGGAGGTTTTAAGATGTGACACGATAAAGCCTGAGCAACGTGGCCTGATCTCAGAGCTGACCCTGCTTTGAGGAGGAGGTTCAGCTAGAGACCTCCTTGGGTCCTTTCCACCCTGAATTATCCAATCATACTATGCAGCTCCCTGGCAGCTTAGACCCTTCAAAGGCTGGAGTAAGGACATTTCTTAAATGGCATGAAGTCTGTGGATTGATGATTTATGAGCATGTGAATACAAGGGTGTGCAGTGGAACTGTGCTTCTCATTGGGGTCCTTTTACTGGTTTTGCACTGAGGTACTAGTAAAAGTAATTTTTTTTTTTCCCCCTGTCTTTTTTGCCTGTCTAACCTTTTAGTGAGGAGGAAAGCATGGTTTCCACTGGGCTGCTGCTCTGGCTGCTTCTTTAGCGAGGGTGAGTCGGAGAGGCTGTGTAGTTAGAAAGCTATTTTGGGACTGACCAGTAGCTGAGCTTGAAAGTCTTTAAGACGTCTAGCCCCATTGAAACGCCATCTTGTCTAGCTCATAGGACCTGGTATTAACAGCACAAAGGCTTTAAAAGAGACCACAGAAAGCTAGAACTGCAAATCCTGTGAAAGTTGGTGTGCTGACTAAGTAAACAAATAACAACAGCTGCAAGTCTTTTTGATACTTGGTGAAATGTGACATTTTCTTGTGCTTTGGACTCTGATTCTTGGGCTGGCTGTTGTTTCATGATTGCATTTTGCTATCCCTTGAGGGCTGTGTTTGGGAGACTGGACTGGAATGGCAGTTGGAGGCCTGGGCTCCACTCTTTCTACCTGGTCTTCAGCAGCTCCGTTAGGACATGGTGTTGTCTATTTCTTACTTAAACGTGGCAGCGTTAAACACCTGCATGCTTTTATGGCAGCCTTTGTCTTCACTGGACCCTCCCTTTGTGGATGGGCTTTTATCTGACCGTGGGCTCTGAGTTCCAGACTTCCTTTTACTGTGAGGTCTGTAGTGCTTATCACTGAAGTGCTTGTCTTGGCAGGCTCCTCTGGTGCTCAAAGCAACAAGTAAAATAATTTTCCACATATGACTTGTCTGGAAACCATTGAGAAAACTTATTTGTATTTTGCAGCGTCTGCTTGTATAGTGAGATATTTCAGTTCATTTTCAGTACACTCCTTTACTGCCCTGGATGCAGGTAGGACACAGGAAAGGTAGAGCTGGGCATGAGCAACCTCAGTATATGGGACTCTGAAAACTGTGTTGACTGTTTAGGTTAAAGCTTCTAGTCTGGAGCACTGCCTGTCCCTCCACTGGTCCTGTGCACTGTTGAACTGAAAACTAGTATTTACTAGCAACCCACAACATGTGTGTTGCAAATAAAGTTGCTATATATGAGTGTTTTTCAGGGTTTTCCTTGTCTTTCTGGGTGACGTTTGGGCAACTCCAGCAATTAGGCATGTACACTTTTTGTGGTTTGCAGGATCATTTATCTCAGCTTATTCTTCCTGTAGAATCATGTTGCACAAGCAAAAAAGTTTCTGTTTTTGAATTGCAAGTCATAGCTGTAGCCTCCTTTCCATTTGCATGAAGTCTGTTCGTTGAGCTCTGTACTACCAGCTGGAGAAGACGGTGCCCTTCTGTTACTTCTTGTGCTCACCTGCCATCACCGCCTTCAGAAGTGAGTCTGTTACTCTGTACTTCTATTGACATGTTCAGAAGAACAAGCAACATCAAATGTTTTCATATTTGCACAGTAGACTGCTTTTGGTGATGGTGCTTAACCTTCTCATGCCTTTGGAAAGGGGGCAAAGGGTATGGGGAAAGCAGTAAGCTGAAGCAGGTAAAACTGCTTGGGCAGTTAACTAAGGGGATTTCATTTGGGTACTTACAAATGAAGTGTCAAACCATGAGAAGGAGGTGGAGGGAAGTTGGTGTAGGGATGGAAACCAGCTCAGTTGTAAAATGTGTTATCACGAGCCACAGTAGTGACTTTTATGATGCTGAGTGTTCTGCTTGATAAAGTTTTCGCAGTTAGATTTGTATGTGGGATCAGAGATACAGCTTGTAGGAGGCAATAAACTGGAGTGCTGTTTTCTCCCAGATTTCTTCATGATGCGGAAGACAAGAATTGAGTGAAGGGACTAGGCACCTCTATTCCAGAGAAATGCTATTAGCTCTGCTTCTGACAGCTTCTGCGAGCCTTTCCCTTGATGATTTGCTTTGTCTGGACCCATCAAACATGGATACTTTAAGTAGTGACTTGATTCTGGTTTCTGGAGTTGCTTTTGGTTAAAGGAGTCTTGTTGGTACTTGGCACCTTGCAGAAATCAGCCTACTTTGTTGGGGATCTCAGACTGAGTTCCTAGACTGTGAACATGCTGTTCCCTACCTGCTTGTGCCCATCAGCTTTCGTTGTAGGAGTACACAGAAACCTTGGAGAATACTATGCACTATATAGTAGAATACAGTATTTCATGGAGAATTGGTGGCAGTAATTTAAAGTGCCTTGCAGGTTTTCTACTGGGGGCAGATACAGGCCAGAAGTCTCCTTCAATCCTTTCCTTTTCCTACCAGAGTTTTTCTTTCCCTCTGTTCTCATCAGGCAGATTTGACTCCACATCCTTCTTTCAGGTGGAAGTTGTCCTGGTGCTCATGCGGTATGCTTGGGAGAACATAATCCTTCACCATTGCTTCGTGGGAAGAAACGACCTTTTGTATGTTGTGATGGAATTGTAACTGGGGAGGCTGAGAAAGTGTGTTTTCTCCATTTTCAGGTAGAACTTGTGTGCAGAGCGAGGAGTGTAGCTTTCCCTAGTTGCTTTTAGGGTCCTCTCAAGCTGCAGTTACTGCCTGTGATGTTTGAGGCAGCAGACTGGCTTTTCCCTGTCAAAAAACTCTGGGATTGAAGCAATCTGTTTTCAAGTTCAGGACAAAGCAAGTGCCAAAGGTGTGCCCAGTTCATGTCCTGGAGTGTAGAAGCTGCATAGCTTTGGGGTGTATTATGTTAGTGCTTAGGAGAGCTGGGTAAGTGGTAGATACTTTAGAGAGTATTTTATTTTTGCCTTACAAATAAATACACGCTTGGCTTGGGACCCTCTCTTTACCTGAAACATTTTCCCATTTATTAATAAGGCTGTGCAAAAACTAGTGCAAGAGGCAGGAAATGGGGGAGAAAAATCTCACATCCATGAAATGAATGGATAAGTTGTGGGGTCCTGGTCCCAGCCTGGTGCTGGTTCCAGACCTCAGAGCTCACACAGGGTCTAAGCAACACTGAGCTGTAACAGCCAGCCTGCATCCTGAGAATACTGCAGCACATGACAAGTGACAAATGCAGCTTGTTGACCTCTCCTTGCTCATTTGCACGAAGGGGAGTGTTCTGTTTTGGGCAGGGAGGACAAAATGTCAGAACCATTTGCTGGGAGCTGCTAAAACATATACTTACACCTCTCAGGCATGAGGAAAGGTGATTAAAAAATGTGCGATTTTCAAAACTGTGGGATTGCCTTTGTAAGGTCAATGCAGGGAGACTGAAGCAGAGCTGACTAGGCCAGTAGGTTGGTATGTCCGCTCAGTATCCTATTGGGTGGCTTTTTTTATACTTGAAAACCTCCCCTTTGTAGGTGTAACTTTATAA